>NC_090440.1:924778021-925130588 GCF_031143425.1 Pleurodeles waltl
TGCATGTGATTTCTCCTTATATGAGCTGCTACTACGGCTAGGCATTTTGTAAATACTCTGGGGGCCGTTGTTATTCTGAATGGCAACACTTTGAATTGGTAATGTTTGCCTTGTATTACAAACCTGAGGTATTTCCTGTGAGATGGATAGATGGGTATGTGAAAATACGCATCCATTAGATCCAGTGCTGTCATGTATTCCCCTTTTTTTTTTTTCGTATAGAGACCACATCCTGTAGTGTTACCATGTGGAAATGATCTGATGAAGAGATTCAGTGTTCTGAGATCTAAAATAGGCCTTAACGTTTTGTCTTTCTTTGGGATGAGGAAATACAGGAAGTAAACCCCTGTTCCTCTCTGGTGATAAGGTACCAGTTCTATGGCTTCTTTTGCTAGTAGTGCTTGGACTTCTATTTGTAATAAGTCCAAGTGTTGTATTGACATTCTGTGCGTTCTTGGGGGAACATCTGGAGGGAATCTTGTGAACTCTATGCAGTAACCATGTTGGATAATTGACAGAACCCACATGTCTGAGGTAATGTGTGTCCAATTGTGGTGGTATTTCGTTAATCCCCCCCTGGTGATGCGTGTTGGGGAAGTGTGACACTGAAGTCACTGCTTGCTACCAGGGGTCTGCTTGGTAGCCTGGAATTTCCCTTTTCCTCTTGGGAACTGTCCTCTGTAGGAACCACGAAACCCCCCTCTCTGGTACTGAGATTGGTAAGGGGGTTTTGTTTGGGAGGTAGATGGTTCTGATGGTTGCTGTCTAAGCCCTCCCCTAAATTGTGGTTTCCTAAATGTTCTCCTGTATTGAGAGGAGTAGAGCGCACCCATGGCTTTGGCCGTGTCCGTGTCCTCCTTCATTTTTTCTATTGCGGTAGCCACTTCTGGGCTGAATAGTTGCTGTTGATTAAACAGCATATTCAATACCACTTGCTGTATCTCTGGTTTAAACCCAGAACTTCGCAGCCATGCATGCCTCCTAATTGTTACTGCTGTATTTACAGTTCGTGCCACTGTATCAGCAGAGTCTACTGCAGAGCGGATCTGGTTATTTGATATGGCCTGTCCCTCTTCAACCACTTGTTGGGCACGTTTTTTAAGCTCTTTAGGGAGGTGCTGGATGATGTCTTGCATCTCGTCCCAATGTGCTCGGTCGTATCGGGCAAGGAGGGCTTGTGAGTTGGCGATTCGCCACTGATTGGCTGCCTGTGATGCCACTCTTTTCCCAGCCGCGTCAAATTTACGACTTACCTTATCGGGGGTGGTGCATCCCCTGATGACTGCGAGTTAGCCCGTTTTCTTGCAGCCCCCACAACCACTGAGTCTGGAGGGAGCTGTTGTGTAATAAACACAGGGTCTGACGGGGCGGTTTATATTTTTTCTCGACCCTTGGCGTGATTGCTCTCCCTTTCACTGGTTCTTGGAAAACCTGTTGTGCATGTTTAAGCCTGCCCGGTAACATTGGCAGGCTTTGATACGCTGCATGCGTGGATGCCAGAGTGTTAAACAGGAAGTCGTCTTCCACTGGTTCTGAGTGCATTGTTACATTGTGAAATGTTGCTGCTCTAGCCAGTACCTGTGTGTAGGACGTACTGTCCTCTGGTGGCGAAGGTTTTGTCGGATAACACTCTGGACTATTGTCCGAAACTGGTGGGTCGTATAGATCCCAGGGGTCTGCATCGTCTTGAGTCATCCCAGTATGTGTGGGTGACTGTGCCATTGGTGTACCCACTGGTGACAACTGTGGAGATTGAAGTGGGGACGTTTGTGGTGAGAAATGTGGTGGTGGTGATCTTTGTCTAACCACTTTGGCCTTTGGTTGCATCTCAGTCTCGTGAAAAGTCCGTTTTCTTTTGGACTTGAGAGGAGCGATAGTTTGTATCTTCCCTGTATGTTTCTGGATTTCTAGCCTTTGCTGAGTTTGATCATACTCTTCTAGATCCAGTTCCTGCTCAAATCTGTGCTTTTCTTTGAGCTGTAGAGAGAGTCCCTGCTCTTCCGTGTAGAATGCCTTTTTCAGCTCCGAAGCAGGTTTCTTCGGTATCGAAACGCCGATGGAGATTGTTGGTTTTGGCTCTGAGTGGCTTTTTCGAGGTTTACTCGATTCGATTATTCGATGCGACTCTTTTTGGTGCCGGTTTCTCGACTGGAGTCAGAAGTCTTCGGCACTGATTTGGCTTTTTTCGGTGCCGATGTTACTTGGTCACCGTCCTTTCTGTGGGTTGAGCCATGGCCTTCTGGCAGTGGCGTCCCCGAGGCCTTTTCTTTCTTGACCTGACCTTGGGTGTGGGACGGGGCAGGTGTACTCACTTTTTGTGCCACCGTCGGAGGTCGATATCCGTCGGATTCATCCGAGTCCGAACCTGCGATGGATATCCGCATCTCTTCTTCCTCGGCGTCGAGATGCTGCGACTGTTTCGACGCCATCTGTAACAGTCTTGCGCGTCGATCTCTTAAGGTCTTCTTGGATCGAAACGCTCTGCAGGCCTCGCAAGTATCCTCTCTGTGTTCAGGCGATAAACACAGGTTACAGACCCGATGCTGGTCTGTGTAAGGATACTTGGCGTGGCACTTCGGACAGAAACGGAAAGTGGTCCGGTCCATTAGTTCTTTGTCGATGGGTGTGGTCGGGTCGACCAGGCTTCGATTAAGTGCGGAAGCCCCGAAGGGCCGCCGAAGCAGTCTTGTTGTCGGTGCCGATGTGATGATACTAAACCGGTCCCGAACGCAAACAATACTGAAGAATTTCGATGATTTTCTAAGTTTCCCCGATTCGAATTACGGAGCGAAGAGGAACACGTCCGAACCCAATGGCGGAAAAAAAAAAACAATCTAAGATGGAATCGACGCCCATGCGCAATGGAGCCGAAAGGGAGGTGCCACTCTGTCCCGTGACTCGAAAAGACTTCTTTGAAGAAAAACAACTTGTAACACTCCGAGCCCAACACTAGATGGCAGGATAATGCACAGCATGTGTATCTGCAGCTACACATGCCATCGTATGTGTATATATATATATATATATATATATATATATATATATATATATATATATATATATATATATATATATATATATATATATATATATATATATATATAAAAATATGTTACCCAGTAGACATCTGTTCCTGGCACGTAGTCCTGCAGATTTACATGCTTTGCATGAGTCCGCCACCTAGTGTTGGGCTCGGAGTGTTACAAGCTGTTTTTCTTTGAAGCTTTTTTGAGTCACGAGATCAAGTGACTCCTCCTCTCGGTGATAGTGCACATGGGCATTAAGTCCTGTGTTAGGGGCACATGTGAATCTGCAGCACTACATGCCACGAACAGATGTCTACTGGGTAAGTAACATTTTCCCTTCAATGGCATGTGTAGCTGCAGATACACATGCTTTGCATAGACTGAAAAGCAGTCCCCTCCCAAAATAAGCAGTGGCTAGCCTGTACGAGTTGAAGTATTTTGAAATAGTGTTTTAAGCACTGCTTGACCAACAGTTGCTTGTTGGCGAGATAACACAGCCACACAGTAGTGTTTAGTAAATGTGTGTGGTGTGGACCACACGGCTGCTTTTGCATATATTTGCCATTGGTATATTTCCTAAGAATGCCATTGAAGCTCCTTTCTTTCTAGTAGAATGTGCTTTAGCATGTACTAATAGCTGTCTTTTAGCCTTAAGATAGCAAGTCTGAATACACTTTACTATCCATCTGGCTAATACTTGTTTTGAAATAGGATTACCCTTATGAGGTTGTTGAAACGCCACAAAAAGTTGTTTAGATTTTCTGAAATCTTTCGTTCTAGCTACATAATATATTCGAGCTCTTTTAACATCAAAAGTGTGAAGAGCTGGGGCGTGTGGTCAGCAGCTGATGAAGCTGCACGTGTAGAGCGGCTCTCCGGGGCCGAGAACGGGACCCAGTCCGAAACCTAGCCATCAACAAGCCCCGAAAACCCCATCAAACTCGTTCCCAACATTGGCGGTCCCCCGAACAGAACTAGGAGCAGTGGCGGCACTCACGAACAACTAAGAAAGAAAAAAATATGATCGAGCCCCCGAGCTCCAGAAAACCAAGATGGCGGCCGCATGGGGGACCGGGCCCCACATTGCAGAAATAACAAAGTTCCCTGAACCTAAGATGCGATCTCGACAACCCGACACCCCAAACTGATGCAGTGGGGAAGCGGCGACCCTTAAAGCTACATTTGGAGAGAGGTGGGGAGCAGCAGCAAGAACGTATCGGCACGGGCCCGAAGGCCTGAAAATCCAAGGTGGAACTTGCACCGGGGTGTGGCGGCACACTGAGACGCCAGGCTCCCGAATGCAGCGGCACCCACCGGGAGCCCCCATCCCGACACAGCTGGGAGCTTACAGCATTGACTGGGACCCTGAGCAGCAGGCGGGGCCCATCCGCGGCCTAGAACGGGATTGCAACCCAGATCCCGTGAACCCGAGCGACCAAGCACCCAGAGACCGGAGAGAAGACAATGGAAACGGGGGAACAAACTGAGCACTCAACCAACTCAAGCGCAGTGAGTAACCAATGATCCAAGCACCTCCTAGATGCATAAACACCCCCCCCCCCCCCCGAAGGGCCCACGAGGGACTACTCCAGAATCTCCACAGTAGCGACCGGGCCCCAACATCAGAACTAATAACATTAACGTAAACCAGCCCACGGGGGCCCCCCATCACGACACGGCTGGGAACTTGAGCGAACAAGAGGAGTCCATAGGCTGCCCAGAACGGGATTGCAACCCAGATCCCGTGAACTCAAGTGTACAACCTCCCAGAGATCGGAGAGACGGCAATGGAAACGGGGGAGTAAACTGAGTACTCAACCAACTGCAGTGAGTAACCAATGATCCAACCACCTCCCAGAAGCATAAAACCCTCCCCGAAGAGCCCCCGAGAGACCATTCCAGAGTCTCATCAGTAGCGACTGGGCCCCAACATCAGAACTAATAACATTAACGTTAACCTACCCAGCCGCGCACCGGCCCAAGCACCCCTGTCGAACTAAGAATTGCACGCCGACTGCAACTTATCTTGCCCACCGGCGCCCCGGTGAGTGGCCCCGCCACTTTGAGCGCTGCACAAAATGCTAATCCCCTTGCTTAAAATCCTAATCATCTATTTGACAAAAGTAACGACCTATCAAAGGTGTGCCCTCCGAAGACCATAATCGGACTCCCTTATCCTAACTTGCCGCAAATAGACGCCCTCACCTATTCCAATACCAGATAAAGCTAACAAAATGGCAAAGCCCAAAAAACGTGATGGTCAAGACCAAGAAGAACCAACGGCAGACAAGATGTCCGGACAGCCCCCCCACTCGGCCTCCCAGAGCACAACAACTCAACAAGAAACAACCCTGGATACAATCCTACAAGCCATAAGGGAATCTTGCGAAGCACTCAAACAAAAAATAGATAATCTAACGGTGGACTTATCACTGCTGAGAGACGATCATCGAAAAACTCACAGAAAGAGTGGGGGCTACGGAAAAAACATTAAACGCTGTGTCGTCCACTCAAAAGACATTGACTTTAGAGACGTCCGAATTAATATCCAGGATCAAAACCCTAGAATCCAGAGCTGAGGATGCAGAGAATCGCTCCCGGAGGAGCAACCTGAGAACAATCGGAATACCGGAAGGAATGGAACTCTCAGCAGCGAACACAGAGTCATTCCTAGAAAATTGGCTCAAAGATACAGTAGGGCTTTTCGGCGTTCTTTGTGATCGAAAGAGCACACCGAGTCCCCGGCAGACCCCCTCCACCGGGATCCAGACCCCGCCCGATAGTAGCAAAACTACTACACTTTAAGCACAGGGACTATATCCTTTCGCAAACTCGTATTAAAGGGGAAATCATACTAGACAACCAGCGTATTATGGTATTCCCCGACTTCACCAAAGAAACTCAAACGCAGAGAGCATCATACAATATCCATAAACGAACCCTACGCGAGAAAGGCATCAAATAAGCAATGCTCTTTCCGGCTAAACTGAGAGTTGAACACGAGGGCAAGACGCACTTTCTCAACCCCACAGCTGGTAGGAGACTGGCTAGAAACCCTAAACATTACGTCTAAGCGAGCCGAGTAGATCATCCCACGCCTCTGGCAGGAAACGTGGTAGATCCTCTAAAAGAGCACTAGAAACTTCACCCTCCAGACACCAATCATTACAAGGAATGCGCGAAGCAGTAGCGGCCTTGAACAGAGGAGCCCCACTCCGCTTGCAAACCTCAGGTGATGCCTCGGACCATGACTCGAGCTGCTGGAGTCTTTCAATCTCATCTCAAGATACTTGCACTAATCTACCAAAAGTGACCCCCAGAACTGCAGAAGAACTCATCTAACTCCGCAAGAACCTGTCAGCGATCAACCAACTCAACCAACTCACCAAGCGACCACCCCCTATATACAACCCCTGTAGAGGAGAACCCTCTAGGCAACCACTAGGGTGTAGTGATCCTCGAACACTCACGGGCAACAAATATACTTCAGCCGGGTCCCGGGAACGTCCCGGGGTGTAAGCTCTCGGCCCTGACGTGCCTCCCACCTCCAATAGGAAATAAGATAGTTTGTATGGTTTGGACGGGGAAAGTTTTGTTATCCGGTCCTGGGGAGAGGGAGTTGGGGAAAGTTCAGATTAGAGTTGGGAATGGGAAAATTCATGCAAATACAATCACTTTAGAAGGCAGATCTCAAACTAAATATAGGTCAACTAACTTAACCCCACTCGCCGCAGAGCCCGTGAGTAACTCTGCCAACACAACCAAGATTAACCAAGATAATGACTACTCACTATAAAATAATAACCTGGAATGTAAGAGGCCTAAACAATATGTCCAAACGATACAAAATCCACAATGACCTCAAGCGAAGGGGAATACACATAGCCCTACTACAAGAAACTCACCTGACAGAGCAGGAAGTTAAAGCCCTTAGCAAAAGATGGAGAGGTCAAATAATTGCCACTAACTACTCAGCCTATGCGAGGGGAGTTCTTATGTGGATCCGTCCTGAGGTCCCTTTCCAAATACTCCACAAGGCTATCGATAAAGAGGGAAGATACGTGATAGCAAGTGGAAGATTAGGTGGCAGAGAAGTGACAATAGGAGGAGTATACGCCCCCAACCACGACCAAGGTAAATTCCTCGACAGATTATCACTAGAATTAGGTCCTCTTCTGGCTAGCACAAATATAATCGGGGGGACTTTAACTGCATTACTAGTAACACCCTGGACAGATCGCACCCCCCAGTATCATAATCCCAATCGCTAAAAACGGCAAAGCAATTCACAGAATGGCAACAACACTGGCAATTAATAGATTGTTGGAGAACACTTAACCCACACTCCAGGGACTACTCATACTACTCACCAGTACATGATCTACATGTTAGACTCGATTCCATCCTGGTATCCCCTGAAATACAGAGCGACGTGGTATCCGCAGAATATCTTAGCCGAACGATATCTGATCATAACCCCTTGATAGCTTCACTATCCTGGGGCAGAGAGAGACCGACAATCCCAACTTGGCGCCTTAGAGCAGAAATTACACACAGCTATTGGAGAATTTTTCAAACATAACGAGGGTACGGCATCTACTAGATCCATTGAATGGGAAACTTTTAAAATAGTTATCCGGGGAAAATGCATTGCTGAAATTATAGGTGCCCGAAAGTCAATCGAAGCAGAACTTCTTCAACTGGAAGATTCTCTTAGAGACCTGGAAAGAAAGTGCCCCACACAACCTAACTTACACCCTGCAATAGTGGCTACTAGGACGAAAATTCACGTGGCTGCTAATACACTTGCCCGCTTTGATTATAAACAACACGTAACCAGACTACACTCAGAAGGGGACAAAGCTAGCGCTTTACTTGCCTGGCTCACGCAACCCCCAAAAAACCAAACTGCAATAGTCGAAGTTGAAAACTCACAGGGCACACACGTCTACACTCAAAAAGACATTAACTCTGTCCTCCAAGAGTACTATGCACTCTTATATGCCCCCCCACCATAACACTGTCCCCTACCCAGTTACGTGAATTAGAGACCCTCACCACCCCCCAACCTGTCAACAGAAGACATTTCAGCTCTAGCGATGCCTATATCGATCACAGAAATAAAAACTGCAATCCAAAGTATGGCCAGGGGTAAAGTCCCAGGAGCGGACGGAATTCCACTAGAATTTTACCACCAGTATCAAGACCTACTAGCCCCCCACCTCTGCGCATTATATGCAGAAGAGTGGAAGAGTAACTCCCTCCCCCAATCCACCAACACTGCTATTAAGATCCCCCTGCTGAAACCAGATAGACTCGCCACAGACGTCCGCTCTTATCGCCCCCTATCAATGCTCAACATAGATTACAAAATTTTAAGCCGTATTTTAGCTGACAGATTACTCCCCCATATGCCCTCATTGATTCATCAAGACCAATCGGGTTTCATACCCAATCGTAGCACATCCCAAAACATTAGACGCCTCATATCAATACTCCACTCTTTGCCCCCAAACTTACCACAAGCGGCGATCATCTCGGTAGACATAGAGAAGGCATTTGATAGCTTAAGATGGGACTATCTGGAACAAGCTATGCTAAAACTGGGGCTGGGCAAAGGATTTGTAAAGTGGACCAAACTATTATATACTAACCCTACTGCAAGAGTAAAAACAGGCAACCACATATCCCCTTCGTTTCAGGTTGGCAGGGGCTCAAGACAAGGATGTCCATTAAGCCCCCTCCTTTTTGCAATCGCAATAGAGCCCCTAGCGCATATGGCAAGAACAGGCCTCTACTATAGGGGCATCCCAATAAATAATTGGACCCACTACATCGCATTATATGCAGATGACATGTTGCTCTTCCTAAAAAACTTAGAATCAGATTTACCTGGGGCCATGAAAATGGTGGACAGTTACGGAACTGCCTCCGGACTTCAGATTAATTGGAGAAAGTCCACCATCTTCCCACTGCACAAAGAAACCCCGGAACCAAATGACACAAGAGGCCTTCCCTGGTCACCTAACATATTCAAATACTTAGGAGTACAAATTTACCACTCAGTAAATGACCTACTAGAAGGAAACATACAAGGAGCACTCAGAGGGATCAGAGCCAGTATGCGCTTTTGGGAAACGTTACCACTAACAGCCAAAGGCAGAGTAGCTCTTCTTAAAATGATAGTGCTGCCCAGATTGTTGTACTATCTCTCAACTATCCCACTCATAATCCCGAAAGCAGTATTCAAAGAGATAGAGTCCATGTCTACAAACTTCATTTGGGGTCCGAGTAGACATAGAATGGCACTAAGAACACTCCAGAGATCTACCGCTGAAGGTGGCCTAGCCGCCCCGGATATGGAGTTATACTACTGGGCAGGGCAACTTCAATGGGTCGCAAAATTATTATGCAGCCCTTCAATTGACACTGAACTACGCCTTCCCTTAAACTGCCCCATAGACAGGATATTGGGCATACTACTGAACCCCCGGAAAACCAAACAGCTGCTCCCGATAGAATGGGAGTCTGCTAGACACTGTTGGTCCCAACATCTGAAATGCTTCCGCATTAATACCCCTTACACCCCGGAGGCCCCACTGTCCTGCATGATCCATATCTCAGGGAAGCAAAATACTTCAGGCCTCAATAAACTGATTTCGCATAATATTACTAAACTAGGAGACCTATACGGCAGAGGGAAACTACTCACATAAACTGAGCTACAAACACAATATAACCTCCCCCCCCGGTTTATTCATTACCCACAACGCTATCATTAAAATCGCCCAAAAAACCTGGAGAACTGGAATCCTTGAACCTCCCACTCATAACAGTTGCAATACCATTTGCTCCATTGGGGATCTAAAAGGCGTAGTATCCGGAATCTACAAAGCGCTACAAGCCAGAACATGCCTACCCCTAGAAAAACTTAAAAACAAATGGCAATCGGACTTGGATGTCGCTTGGGATGAAAAACAATGGGATCAGATCATCTCTCGTATCTATCCAGTATCCAGAAATGGCAGGTTCAAATTAATAAACCTATACATCTTTCACAGAGCTTACATGACCCCACACATGATCGCCAAAATCTATAGAACAAACTCCTCAAGCTGTCCCAGATGCACGGATCCTGCAGCCAACCTCATACATATGCTCTGGAGCTGCCCCCAACTTAACATCTTCTGGGAAGAGGCCTTTGCTAAAACTTCAGCCTGCACTGATAGATTATTAATTAAATCCCCCGCAGTGGCGCTACTGGGGGACTTTCCACGCCCGACAGCCCTTAAAATCTCCAACAAATTCATAGACCTTGCTCTAATCCTAGCAAGAAGGGAAATAACCACAAACTGGAAATCACCAACGGGCCCACAAATATCCAGATGGCAAAACTCTTTAGTGAAGTGGGCAGAAGCAGAAGGAATGACACTGCTTCGCGAGGCACTAGGCGAACTCCGACCAAGGGATGACGCATCCCAATGGGATTTAATCCTGGAAAAACTCAAATCACCAAATGCATTCTCCGAAGAATGAAACAGAACCACTACGGACTCAGATACAGACTCCAACGCAACACTGGAATCCCAAGGCTCTGCGAGCGAGGACAGTAACAACTAACTATTGAAACCTGCCAACTGTGAATCATTTTTATATAATTTGTAGCATGAGGGGAGGGAGGGGGGAACAGTTAATCTAAGCACCTTTGCGACAATGTTATTGTTATATTCAAAAACTGGAATAAAATATTTTCAACAAAAAAAAAAAAAAGTGTGAAGAGCTCTTTCAGCAACTGAATGGCTGTGGAATGAAGACTGACAATTCCACTGATTGATGTGAAATGGTGAAACAACTTTAGGTAGGAATAGTATGTTTGTCCTAAGTACTATTTTGTTTTTGTGAATTTGGAAGAACGGTTCTTCTAAAGTGAATGCCTGAATTTCATTAACTCTTCTTAAGGAAGTAATTGCTACTAGAAAAGCAACATTCCATGAGAGAAATTGAAGAGTATATAGGTTCAAATGGTGGACCCATAAGCCTTGTGAGCACAATGTTAAGATTTCAGGCAAGAGCTGGTGGAGCTCTAGGTGGAATAATTATTTTAAGGCCTTCCATAAAAGCTTTTACGACAGGGATCCTAAACAGAGAAGTATGCTGTCTGTTTTGGAGCTAAGCAGCTATTGCTGGTAAATGAATTTTAATAGATAAGTATGCAAGATTAGCTTTTTGTAAATGAAGCAATTAACAGACAATATCCTGTATGGATTCTTTAAGTGGATCAATGTTTTTGGGTTGACAGTAATACACAAAAACGTTTCCATTTAGTTGCATAGCACTGTATGGTTGTAGGTTTGCGTGCTTCTTTTAGAATGTCCATATATTCTGTTGGAAGCTGCAGATATACAAACTCTATGACCTCATTAACCAAATCGATAGGTTGAGTATACTAGGATTGGGGTGCCTGATTTGACCTTTGTTCTGAGTCAATAGGTCCGGTCTGTTTGGAAGTTTGTGATGTGGAACTACAGACAGATCCAACATTGTTGTGTACCAGTGTTGACGTGCACACGTGGGAGCTATGAGTATCATAGTGAGGGAGGTGTGATGGATCTTGTTGACCAGAAGTGGAATTAGTGGGAGAGCGTAAGCAAATATCCCTGACCAATTGATCCATAGAACAAGGGTGTTGGTACTTGGATGCAAAGTTTTGGCATTTTGCGAAGAAGTCTATGTATGGGGTTCCTCAAATGTGGAAGTATTGTTGAGTCACTTGTCGGTGAATCTCCCATTCAGGCATTCGTTGCTGCGTACTGCTTAAGAGGTCCGCTAGTTGGTTGTGTATCCCTGGGATATATTCTGCTAGTAGTTGAATGTGACTGTGAATTGCCCATTTCCAAATTGTTAGTGCTAGAAGGGACAATTTAGATGTGTGTCCCAAAAGTTTTATGATAAACCTTACTATATAAGTGCGATTGTATTGGAGATGAGATATGAGATTGTGGAAAGCTTGAATTCTCAATGGGGTTTGTGTATGTTAATGCTGAATGAGTGTTGAGAATTGCTCCCAGATACAGTTGTATTCGGGATGGCTGCAAATGAGACTTCTGGTAATTGAGGGTGAACCCTAGATTTTGTAGGGTATCCACTGTGTGCTGTTGACAGGTTTGAATGGTGCTGGCGTTTATGAGCCAGGCATCCAGATAAGGAAATACAAGTATATGTTGCCTTCTGAGGTATGCTGCAACCACTGCGAGGCATTTGGTGAATACCCTTAGTGCTGTTGTTACTCCAAAGGGTAGTGCTTTGAACTGGTAGTACTTGCCTGCTATCACAAATCTTTAAAATGTGCGATGTGCTGGATGCATGGGAATGTGGAAGTAAGCATTTTTTTTAAAATCTAATGCTGTCATGTAGTCTTGTTTTTGTAGAAGGGAATGACGTCCTGAAGAGTGACCATGTGGAAATGCTCTGACAGGATGTACTGATTGAGGGGTCTGAGATCCAGGACTGGTCTGAGAGTACCAATCTTTTTTGGTATGAGGAAGTATAGAGCATATACTCTTGCTCCTTTTTGGGATATAGGTACTAGCTCTATTGCACCTTTCACTCGAAGTGATTGTACCTCCTGTTGTAATAAGTTTAGGTGCTCCAGAGAAAGTGTGTGCGAGGGGGAACGTTTGGTGGAGTAGAAATTAGTTCTAGGCAAGAACCATTGTGGATAACTGACAGCACCCATAGATCTGTTGTAATGGTGGGCCATTGCTGGTAGAAATTTTCCAGTCTTCCTCCCACAGGAAATGTATGCTGTGTGGGGATGTGCAGAAAGGCACTGTTTAGTTGAGGTGGAGAACCTCTAAAGTTATTTTCTTTGTAAGAGCCTCTGAAAGAGCCTCCATTGTAAAATTGTTGTCCTTGTTTGTGTTAGGAAGTAGATGGCTCTGTGGTTGATGGTTTAAAACTACCTCTAAACTGAAGTCTACGAAACGTTTCCCGAGTAGGGGTAGAGTAAAGGGCACCCATAGCCCTAGCGGTATAGAGTCTTTCTTTAATTTGTCTATGGTGGTATATACTTCTGAGCCAAATAAGTGTTGCTTATCAAAAGGCATATTGAGTACTGTGTTGTATTTCAGGTTTGAACCCTGAACTTCTTAACCATGCATGCCTTCTAATATTCACACTGGTGTTGATACTTCTTGCTGCTGTCTGCTGCATCTAAGGTAGATCTAATTTGGTTATTAGAGATAGCCTTGCTCTCAATAACTATCTGGTGTTCTGGTGGAAGGTACTGCAAGAACTCCTCCAGTTCATCCCAATGAGATCTAGCGTATCTGGCTATCAGAGCTTGAGAATTTGCTATTCTCTAGTGATTAGCAGCTTGAGTTGCTACTCTTTTTTCCGGCTGCATCAAACTTACGACTCTCCTTGTCTGGGGGAGGAGAATATCTGTGGATTGGCTATTTGCTCTTTTTCCTTCCTGCACTGACAACTGTAGTCAGGTGGCAATTGTTTTGTAATGAAAAGTGAATCTGAAGGTGCAGGTTTGTACTTTTTGTCTACCCTTGGAGTGATAACTATAGCCTTCACTGGCTACTTGAAAATGTCATCTGCATGTTTAAGCATCCCTGGGAGCATGGGTACACACTGATACTCCTTGTGAGTGGCTGTTAAAGTGTTGAATAAAAAAATCATCCTCAATGGGATCTGTATTCACTGCACGTTGTGATAAGCAGCTGCCCTAGCTATGACCTGATTGTAGGCAGTGGTGTCTTCAGGTGGAGATGGCCTAGCCGGATATGAATCAGGATCATTGGAAGGTACGGGATATGAATCATATAAATCCCATTGATCTACGTTGTAATGAGGACCACCTAAATCATCCCCATGTGTATAGATAGGGGATTGTGGCGAAAACTGTGTAGGTGAACGTGGTAGTGGAGTATCTGGTGGTGGAGAAGCAGGAAGTAAAGGAGAGTGTAGTGGCGAAGGCTGCTGTAGTGCCTCTGGTTTCTCCTTATGCTTAAATATTTTAGCAAATGGAGGTGCAAGTTCTAGAGTCTCTTAGAAAGATAACTTTCTCTATGTTGTAGGGGGAGGAAAAACAATAATCCTTCCAGTGTCTTTGTGTATTTAGATTTTGCACTGTTTAGCGTCCATTACTTCTAATATGGGCCCCATTTCCGAAGACTCCACGGTTGTTGGAGCATATTTTCCTCCCACAGGTTTCAGCTCGAAAGTCCGGAGACCAAATGTTTTAGTTGGGCCGAGAATGTAGACTCCGAAATCAATGGCAGTTTTTTCGGCTTCGAGGTGGAAGGCTCTGCTTTTCAACACGATCCCGAAACAGGTGTGCAACGCTGTTCGGTCAGTGCCGAATGCACTTTGGTCTTAATTTTCGGAGCCGAGCCATTAGGTTGGTCATCCGCATGTGTTTTTTCGGGTCAGACCATGGCCGGCAAGCAGTGGTGGACCCAAGACCAGTGCTGTAGTCTTTTTAATTGTCTTTGGGTGATGGGAAGGTGCTAAATTACTCGCGTACTGGAAGCGACTGGCTGTCACCATCCGAATCTCGTTCCGATTCAGCGACTGCAATGGAAACTGCAGCCTGAGTGTGTTCTCCGAAAATGTCGGGCGTATGTTCCGATGACTTGGACGCCATCTCCAATCGACGTGCTCTTCGATCCCTAAGAGTTTTCTTCAAGCGCAACAATTGACACTCTTCACAGCTTTCTTCTCTCTGATCCGAAGACAGAGGTTGCACACTGAGTGCTGATCGGTGTATGGGAACTTGGCGTGACACAGAGGGCAAAAGCGAAACTAAGTCCGTTCCATCAGCCTGACATCGTTCGACAACCACGAGTCGAAGTAGGCCCAAGAAGAGCGCAGTCGCCTGAAAACGGCGTTTAATCAACTCAGACAATTACAATTGGATTGAATATAAAAGTTCGAAAACGTGATCGAGAACTATACCGCTGTTCACAGAAAGAAGAAAGGTTCAGATAGTACTGAACAGAGATCTACCGGAGCAAGAGGAAACACGTCCGAACCAGGCGACGGAAAGAAAACAATCTAACAAAGGACTCTATGCCCATGCGCACTATCACGAGAGGAGGAGTCACTCGATTTCGTGACTCGAAAAAGCTTCTTCGAAGAAAAACAACTTGTAACACTCGGAGCAAAACACTAGATGGTGGACTTATACAAAGCATGTGTATCTGCAGGGACATGCTATCAAACACACACACACATTATTATATATATATATATATATATATATATATATATATATATATATATATATACACACATATACATACACACACACACATACTTTAAGAACTTATTTTTCATGTGTCATTGTTCCCCTCTTTAGGTGGAATTTAGACAGTGCTTGCACTGTCGCTTAGTGACCTGTTTTATATACTTTCTGTGCTTCAAGTCCGCCCATTGCATTTAATTTGTCTATTTCAGCGTACTTTAAAAATCCCTGCTTCCAAGTGGTTAGTTTGACATCCTCATCCCTCCTTTTCATTTGTTGTTCACTCTCAGAGCATGTCTGGAGTACTTGTAGCCTTCCACTTGTCCCATTATAGTAACTGGAAATGGGACTACTTTTTCCTTTGGCCAACAGCACTGGACACATGAGCATGAATTTTTCCAGATGCCGTCAGAGACGCTTGTGTTTTCACTGGCTCCTAGACTCCGAGCGCAGTTTCAGAAAACTGCGCTGTAAATCAGGATCTTATCTCATCACATTTGCTGGAGACTCAGAGACCAAGATCAGACGTTTTCAGAGGGCACCTCATATATTCACAGTTGCTTTCTTTTGATTAACACTGTGCAGCCTGTTATCATGGAGCAAAGAGGTGCAGATGCACATCAACTGACGCTACAGTGGGCAAATGAAATGCTCTGCTGTAGTCAGCTGTACCACATACACGCAGCAGGCTGGTAAGTACATGAGGGCCTTGTTTTATAAACATGAAACAAGCGAGAAATTGTCTTTCTTTGATGTCTCCAGTTTCTTGCTACTTCTTAGATTTTTAAGGGCTACTGATGCATTGTTCATCTATCTGTAGCCAGGTAGCCATAACCCTTGGTCCCCTCTTCTGGTATATCCTGGCATGTGGCAGTTCTGACATCATCACAACACAAGTTGTGAGAGACTCTGCCCTGCACGCTCTTTTCACGGGCTGCTCCTGCTCTCAATTTTCCCTTACTTTGTAGGGCCCTGGTCTGGTTGGTCATATTTCTTTCGGTTTGATTTAACTCATCAGCGGGATATGCCTCTGCACATTCTTTCTCTCAAGGTTATGCATTATTTGGCACTCCTGATAAAACCTTCTTGCACTCACTGTTGTAATTCATTCATTGCCTCTACTTTAGTTTGTGGCACAGGTCCTGCCATATTTGCAGCTGTACTCCAGTAGTTGATTTGGGAAGATTTTGTTAGTCGTATCATGCCAGGTACACTAGTAATCTCTTACGTGGTGTTTAATTTCAGTAAAAGCTAAAAACTTTCAAATGACTGACTTGATCAATTTAGTTATGTTTAAAGTATTTCTCAAAATTTTGAGCCGCCGGAGTATACTCCATAATTTCTCAGAATCCCCCTTTCCTGATCCTTCTGGAAAGGAAGCTGCTTGTTCTATTATTGGTCACCAGAATTTTAGAACATATATATGGCAAGCAGGCCTAAAAAAGTTTCCAAAAAATGAACCACTTCACACGCGTTATTCTGCAGGGGGACTCTGTGTCCCAGTAGGCACGCCAGGAGGAAGGGACGGAGCCAAGTTCAGCAAGCGCTTCAAAGCGCTGAGGAGTTTCCCGCCACGCTGGCCCCACCAGGGCGAAGCCTGGGCCAAGGACGGGCCCATCCTTGCCCGTCATTGGCCGGAAGACGCCAGGCTGGGCCACCCCTCTTAGATCCAGCACAGTGGGTGAGTGATTAACCTTATTGACTTTATTGACTATCGTATAATTTCTATTCAATTTGACCTCTATAGTGAAAAGAAGCTTCCTTTCCACCTACGAGAATATAACCATTCAAAATAGTGGCCATAGTTGATCTGACGTTCTCCTGAGAGGCCCCTTCTGGCAGACTGAGGATGGGCAGGTGAACGGCCCTGCAAAATGGAGATCAGCGTGGAGGAGGGAAGGGGAAAACTAATTCAACGTTGGATTCCTTTCTTGCTCGAGCAGTTGGGGTTTTCACAAAGGAGATTGATTTGGCAGAGAGGAGACTCTCGATGGAGATGGGCGATTGGCAGCAAGTGTCTATCGAACACAAGGGTCTGGGGTTCTCTGAAGAGGACATTGGACTTTTACGGATAGTGCAGGGGGATTTGCCCAAAACCCCACTGCCAGTAGAATCAGAGGGTAAAGGGCCTGGTTGGAACAAGGAAGAGTAAGAGGCTTCTGATGGTTTCCCCTCCTGGTACTAGTAACCCTCCCTTGAAAAAGAAAAAGACTCTGAAGAAACTTGGGAAAAAATTAAAACCTCCCTTGTCAGCTAATCCGAACCCCTCGGATACTGCGGTTGGTGCAAGTTTCAGTCAGTGCCCAGGTTTTAGCGTACAAAATCTGCTGATGAAGTTCAAGGAAATGATTGAGGCTATTATGGCCCCGGTTATGGAGAAATTGCAGGCACTTGAAAATGCAGTCTACTTGTTGAGTGGAAAGGAGAGGCCCAGTTCAGCCCCATTCAAGAGTGGCCTTTTGGATCCTAGGCATCAAAGACAATTGTCTGAGGAGGTGTTTCCACAGGAGGGTAACCCTAGAGCCTTGGAAAGAGATGCGTCAACCCTCGAGTCTTTCAAATTTTGGGGCTCCTGGAAACTGTGTGGAGGTTGCTTCGGCTGATTTATCTGCCGGTGTAAGGGTAAATTGCAGGCTGAGAGACGGAAGGTCAGTTGGTTGCAGGCACATGGAGAATGTGATGGTGTTTCAAGGTAGTAGTGAGGTTCAAAATCTGCATTTGGGGAAAGGCTCTCCACTTGTCTGTTTGAAGCTCCCTCCGACCTGTGCCCCTTACGTGGTGGTACTCACAGACGTTCCCTCCTTAGTGCCAGAAACAAGTGAATCCATGGACCAACTAAAAAATAAGACTGGTCAGTGGCTGAGGAAAAACAGATTTTGTTTGCAAGGATTTTAGGGATATTGTGTTTGTTAGAAGAATTGACTGGGTCAGGCCTCGGGTAAAGGATGGAAATGGGGGACTGTATTATTGTAAACTGTAGATATCCAGGTCTGGCCCAACGGTTCCTCTCGACACAACGTTTGGTACCTCAGATGAAGGGAAAGATTGGTATGGTCCCCTTGGGTTTCTTTTATAATCATACTCAGCAGACTTAATTTTCAGTGGGTGCGGTAGAACCCCCAAATGTTACTAAGAACGTGAAAGGCCAGGGTGGAATGGCCTCGAAGTGCTGGCTTATTTCATGGAATGTAGCAGGGTATGACACTAAGCTACTGGATTGTAAATTGATAAAGTTTTTGGTATATAATGATTTTATCTTACTTCAAGAAACTTGGTCGGATGGGCTGGCAGTCTGGGATGGATATCAAAGGTTTGAAGTCCCGGCCGTACGGTCTCAAGGAGGACGCCCTAAAGGGGGCCCATTTTTTCAGTCATACAGACATTGAAGTGTAGACTGGAGGGGTTTGGTTTGGAGTTATGTGCGGTTGTGTCAGGGGATTTTAATGCCAAAATAGGGTGGCATAGTACTGAGGTGAATCCTTTTGAGCAGGATTATGAGATACACATAGCTGAGGGATTACAGGACCCAAGGTGTAGGGACCCGATCAAGAGCGTACAGAGTTTGGGCCTCCTGAATGCATGCGACCTGGAAGCAGTAGATACACATCAGGCCCCAACTGTAGTGACCATAATCCCCTCACGATTTTCTTTAACTTCCTTGAGATCTTACGCAAACCAATGTGGGGAGGGCCAGTCTTGGTGAGAACTAAAGATCTGGGCAGGAGACTTGGTTGGAGACAGGTAAATATCCAGCAAATCTTTGAGAGGGTGGTGGGTAACAATCTAAATCTTATTATAAGAACTCTCTTGGCTGAATCCCCCAGATCTGGGTAAGTCATGGATGCCGCGCTCAGAGTAAATGTAGCATTTAAAGAATGTATGACTGTAGCTGCCCAGCCCCCTTGTAAATACCAGGGTGGATGTTCAGCAAGCCCTGTTATGAGGCAAATAAATCTCTGAGGAGGGCACTAAATGTACATCCAAGAGATAAGGCCCATGTAAGAGATACAAGGGCTCATTATAAAATCATTTTGCGGGCTAGGAAGCAACAGCTTAAGGAGCAGGCCTGGGAGGATTTGGAACATGCATCATATTACAAGAACCCAGGCCTGTCTGGAAGGTTGTTAACAGGGGCTCCATTGAGACAGAAACATCTGAAGGTTTGGGCTGTAATATCGCCCCTGGGGTCCGGGCGAGCCATTTCTGTAGGATTTTTTCGGGGGGGCCCTCTAGGGGACAAAATGGGTAAATAGTATGGCCACCTGCCAAATTTAGCTATTAAGCTTATCCTTGAAGAGGCAGGGAGGCACTGCAAGGCAGTGCTAGCCATAAAGCCCCAGGCCCGATACTATCCCAATGGATCTATATAAACCCTGTCCTCAGTTGTGGGCTCCTATTTTGCTAAATGTTCTCAACATAGCAGTTAGTGCAGGAATTCCCACTACTTGGCGATCGGCATGTATTATACCCATCTATAAAAAGGGTAATAGAAATGACCCAAATTTGTATCGCCCAAGCTCACTTCTTGATTCCTCAGCAAAAGTTTTGGGTTGGATTATCTTAAGGCGTATTGAGGATTGGATGTCTGAAAATGCAATTTTGAGCAGGGTGCAATATGGTTTTAGGGAAGGGCTTGGTACCCAAGAGCAATGTTTAAATATGCTTATGCTGATTGGCAGATACACACAAGCTAAGAGGGGCACTTTGTATCTTGCTTTTATGGATCTTAGTTGCGCCTTTGATAAGGTTAATCGGAGTAAGCAGCTGTGGGAAAGGCTAACCCGGTTGGGCATGGATTCCCAAATCGTGGCGCTGCTTTGCTATCTCCACCTAGGAATAAATGCAAATGTGAGGGTTGGGCCAAATGGGGATGTAATGACTCATTTGAGCTTAATAGGGGTGTACACCAGGGGTGTGTTTTGGCTTCTACCCTTTTCCTTTTATATCGAATATGGCCTGTACAACTTTAGTTGAAAGATGCAAGGATGCGCCTAAAATCAATGTCAGGAGATCTATGCTGATGATGCAGTTCTTATGGCCCGACTATGAATGGACTCCGTGAGGCAGTCAAAGCGTATGAAACTTTTATGTCAGCCCTAGATTTAGAGATAAATTGCAGCAAATCACATTTTATGGTGTATGGAAAACCACTGAGTAGGGTGGGAGGGTTGAAGATAAATGATCAAGTAATCAGCAAGGTACAGGAATTCCCCGATCTAGGGGTAAATTTTGAGAAGGGCACCTGGAAATCCTGTATCTAGGAGAGGGATGCTTTTTAATGCCACAGTAGATGCCACGTTTGAGTTTGCTGCAAGAGTGGGTAATAAACCTATCAAGCCCCTGCTTGAAGTATACAGAGGCAAATGTCTTCGTTTTGCTGTACGGGGCACCACTTTGGGGCTATATGGAAAATAAGGCCCCCGTGACAGAGGGAAAAAGTTTCTGTATAAGGTTGTTAGCAGTTGGCCAAAACACCTTTGGTTTCTGTTTGCATGCTGAATTGGGCTTGGACTTTATAGAAGATGCCATCAAGCTAGCTCCTTTCTTGCTGTGGATTTCTATCTGGACTAATGAGTTTGCTTCTTGGAACAGCGAAATCCTGCGGGGTTGTACGCTATGTGAACATGCGAAGGATATCGCCTGGGTAGTTTATATATAGAAAAGTAGCCATTGCACTAGGGCGTTTAGATAGGTTTGCTGCACCAGAGAGTTTAACTAGCTCTGACAAACGTTGGGCAAAGGAGAATTTCCTTAAAGTCTCAGGGGCAAAGAGGGAGGAGGAGGAATTAAGGGAAAAAAATCAGTGACGGATTTTATAATGTTAAAAATGGGGGTGGGCCCAGAGGCATATCTCTTAGAGATAAGAAGCGTTAAGGAAAGGACCCTTATTTCACGATTCCGTTTGGGGGCAATTAGAAGTAATTTGTGTCCTCCGTTAGGCCAGTTTGATCGTAATTCTATAAAATTGTGCCCCTGTGATGGTGTGTCCTTAAAGACCCTAATTCATTTTACTTTGTTCTGTAATTTTTATGCACCTTTTAGGCAACATTATTTACTTCCTTTGCTGAGGTCTAGGGGTTTTGTGCACTATCGCCCAGCTTTTTTGTGGCTGCGTATGGTTTTTGATGTGCTGGTGTGGCGGGGGTAGGATCTTTCTAAAGGGAGCTATAAAATGGCAGAACAGTGCTAATCATTTTTAAGTGCTTTTATAAAATCTTATCTTTATTAAATTATTAAATGACCAATTAAATTTTGAAAGTAATTTTTAATTGTGTTATAATTACTTGCAGTCTTGAGGTGATAAATTTGGTGGTTTAATGAAATTGTTTTTTAATTGTGTTTAAAAGTATTTATAGGGAAGAATAGTTGTCCCACTGTAACCTTGGTACTGATTGTTTCTAATTATTACTATAAGTGCTATGTGATGTGCTGTTTATTTGTTTTTATGGTTGAATTTTTTTTAAACCGAAGAGTGTTTTGGTAACCACTTCCAAAATTCTTGATGGATTTTTTTTTCCATTGGTAGCCAAGGTACACATTGATTGGGGGATTCAACATATTTAACAGTGGCACACCGATTAACAAATGTTGTCTATCTATATGCTTTATTACATTTCAGTTCATGTTGTCGTACCTCGATTTTTCCTTCAGTCGATCACTTTCCAGTGTCTGGTGATATACCTTGCTGTTTCTGTGAATGACAGTGCCTAACAATACATATCAGTGTGCATCTCTATGCTAAGTAGTATCAAAGTTTTTTTGTTAAAGAAATACACTTTTTGGAATATTGAAGAACCTATAATATTTTCATTAAATAGCATGGAAGCCCATCCTTGGGAGTGTGGGGCCTTTCACCAGTGGTACGTGAATTATCAGTGGATGTTGTAGCACCCAGGATACTGTGTTGCATGGCTAAATACTTACAAGGTCCCAAAGTCGAGACCTACTGGCTCTACCAATGCTTCTTTCATCAAGTAATCACTTAGGTCAGAAAGGTTGATGACCTTAAAGGGTTTGAAAAGTTCACTGAAGTACCAACCAAGACCGTCTTGGACATATGAGAGCAGATAGCTGTCAAAAAAGGTCTTACAAACTTTCCCTTTCCAAATCCACCCACAGTTATAAAACCATATTTTACAACAGTTGCAGACCCCAGGTCATTCTTTGAATGGGTGGATGGTGAATGCAGAATCCCGAGACCCATCTTTCATGGGGAGATCATTAAATCATTTAATCAATGTAAACAAGACTTCCAGATCTTTGAGAAATCCAGTCTCCAACATTATCCGCTTTAATATTGGGCATCACATCTGACGAATAATTCAGCAGCCACAAGTCCCCTCACGCATTTTGAAAAACTGGTGCAAGCATTTGAGAGCAGGAGAGGGCTTATTTCCAGGACATAGTGCCCTCTATGATTCTGAACTGCCCACCAAACAAACATTACCAGTCCTGTTGGGGGGGTTGGGGTGGGATGGGGGGGGGGGGGGGAGGTTTCTGGGAACAGATCTACCAGTTGATGGTGGGAGACGACTAAGGAGGGAAATTCGCAAACCTCTTGGAAGCATTCTTCAAAGAGTGTCAGCATGTAAATTATTGTTCCAATGGTATATGACGCTAAAGACACTGAATCAGATACTTTCATCCATGTCAGCTAAATGCTAGTGATGTGAGTAGGAGATGGGTTTGTTTTTACACATTTGGTGGTCTTTTGTTGTAATTCAAACAATTTGGGAGGAAATACTAGGCCACATCAAGGAGACGGCGGAATACCCCATTGCCGCTGACCCAGGTACTTTGATCTTGGTAAAACGACTCTTCGGTACAGAGGGTATGACTAGTACTAGCTGGGCACTTGTATGCCAGGAACAGCTAAACACCACATTGCCCTTTTCTAGAAGACAGAAAATCACTCCTGTACTGCTCTTTGGGTCCACAGGCTAGGGCAAACACTGGGCATGGAGCAGACATCTTACAAGAACTCTCACTTCAAAAATAAATTTGTAGGCAAATCGCTCACTGAATACATGTCCCATTAAGAGTTCCTTTGACTCGCCTTCCCAGATATTTGAAGAGTTACAACTATTTGAGAGATAGGTGTAGGAGGATAGCCTGGTTTGTAGTAGATACCTGCGGTACTTACACCTTATACCAGGTCCAGTTATCCCTTATTAGTGAAATGTAGGAAGTGTTCAGAAGCCAGGCTGTCTAGAGGTAGCTGTAGCCAGAGCAGCCAAGGCTGAACTAGAAGACATGCAAAGCTCTTACTATACCACTGTAGTCACACAGTACTTACACATAAGAAAGACAATACTCAGTGTTAGTGACACAAGGCTAAAAATATCTTAGAGGCTATACTCCCTTAGGAGGTAAGTATTATACACAAAATATACACTAGTAACCAAAATCAGGTAAGTAAACAGTTATAGAAGAGTGCAAAAAGTGAAGTACCCCACCCCAGAGCCCAGGAAAGCAGGAGTAAAGTTCCCCAAGTTTCCTCAGAACACACTAGAACTTGTGATAAAGAACTACACGAAAACCAAGCAAGACTGCAAGACACCAACAATGGATTTCTAGACCTGAAGACCTGCAAAGAGAGGAGACCAAGTCCAAGAACAGCTGAAGAGTCCAGGAGTATTAGGAGCCCCTGCTAGCCCAGATGAAGGTGCGAAAGTGGATTCTCCGGTTAGAAAAAAAAAAGTCAGAGATGCACCGAAGAAGACAGCTGCGGGTTTCTGCTTGGTGCAAGAGATGTCCCACATCGAGAAGAAGAATGCAGGCTGGTTTTTTACATTGGATTCCGCCAAAAAGCCTTCCTCACGCAAAAGATGCATTTGGTGGGAAAAGGCGCTACCTGGCCCCAGGAGAGACCTGGGGGTCTCAACTCAGACTGAGGAGAAATAGGGGGCTCTCAGCACTTGAGATCCCTCAGAAGACCAGGCAGCACCCACAGGAGTCCAGGACACGGGACAAAGGAGTTGCAAATCTCAGTCGGCGCAGCACTACACAAAGGGCTCCCAAGCAGCCGGAGAACAACTCAGGGAGCTGAGCGTCACAGGATAGAGTGCTGGGGTCTAGGTCTAGACTGTGCACAAAGGATTTCTTGGAGAAGCGCACAGAAGCCCTAGGAGCTGCAAAACACGTGGTGCACAGGGGTACTGTCTGGCTCGAGGAGGCAAGCTCTTACCTCCACCAAATTTGAACAGGTGGACCTTTGGACAGCCTGGGTCACTTCGGTCCACCATCTGTGTTCCAGGATCCACGCTCGTCGCCAGGAGAGGGGATCCAGAGTGCCGGTTGTCGCTGCAGAGAGGTGCCTACTGAAACAGGAAAGTGACTCCGTCACTCCACGGGAGATTCCTTTGGTCCTTCTGGTGCAGGATGAAGACAGACAGTCCTCAGAGCATGCACAACCTGGAAACTGTTGCAGTTGCTGCCAGGAGCTGAAGTTACAGAGTTGCAGTAGCCTTCTTGGATACTTTGTTGCAATTGTAGAGTTCCTAGAGCACTTCTATGGTTAATCCGAGGGTAGAAGGTGAAGCAGAGGTTGCAGAGAATTCCTGTTGGAGTCTTTCAAAACCGAATCTGAGGAAACACCCAGAGGAGAGACCCTAAATAGCCCTGAGAGGGGGATTGGTCCCCTAACCAGGTTAAACACCTATCAGGAGGGGTCTCTGACGTCACCTGCTGGTACTGGCCACTCAGATGCTCCCAGAGGTCCCTGACCATCCAGAAAACAAGATGGTAGAACCCAACGACACTCTGGAGGGGCTCTGGGCACTCCCCTTTCCTTTTTCCAGTTTCGCACCAGAGCAGGGACTGGGGGTCCCTGAGCTGGTGTAGACTGGATTATGCAAGGAGGGCACCATTTGTGCCCTTCAAAGCATGCCCTAGGGGTCTGGGAGAATACCCATCCCATGCCTGTAACACCTATTTCCAAAGAGAGAGGGTGTAACACCCCTCTCCTAAAGGAAATGCATTGTTCTGTCTTCCTGGGATTGAGCTGCTCAAGATCCAGGAGGGCAGAAGCCTGTCAGTGAGGTGGCAGCAGCTGGGGCTGCAGTGGAAACCTCAGAGGGCTGGTTTGGCAGTACTGGGGGTCTATGGTGAAGCACAAAGGGGGCATGGAATTGGCACTCCAATACCAGAATCAGACTGGGGTACAACTTCTCAGTCTTAGACACCTCACATGGCCATATTCGGGGGTTACCATTGTGGAGCTACATATATGTATTGACATATATGTAGTGCACGCGTATAATGGTGTCCCCGCACTCACGAAGACTGGGAACTTGGGCCTAGACAACGTGGGAGCACCTCTGCTAGTGCAGGGGTGCCCTCACACACAGGTACTATGCTCCTAACCTTCAGGAACTGAAGGTTAGATATATAGGAGACTTATAAGTGACCTGGTGCAGTGAAAAGTGGCTGTGAAAGAGTGCTTACACTATTCCACTTAAGCTGCAATGCAGTCCTGAAGAAGTGTTTGTATGAGCTCCTTATGGGTGGCAAAATAAATGCTGCAGCCAATATGGATCTCCTGGAACCCCAATGCCCTGGGTACCTAGGTACCATATACTAGGGACTTATAAGGGGGGGGGGGGGTCCAATATGCTAATTTTGAGTGAAATAAGTGGTCACTACACTATAGTGACAAATTTGAAAACAGAGTGAGCATAAGCACTGGAGTTCTTCTGGCTAGGTTTGAGCTATAAAAATAAAATATACATGCATTCTTCTCTTCCATGTCAAGCTTTCTGAAGTCTTAATGCCAAAAGCAACACTTTCAATCAATCAATCAATCAAAGCATTTATAGAGCGCGCTACTCACCCGTGAGGGTCTCAAGGCGCTGGGGGGAGGGGTTACTGCTGCTCAAAGAGCCAGGTCTTGAGGCTCTTCCTGAAGGCGAGGTGGTCCTGGGTAGTCCTGAGGTGGACAGGAAGGGAGTTCCATGTCTTGGCTGCCAGGTAGGAGAAGGATTTACCTCTGGCGGTGGTTCTGCGGATGCGAGGGACAGTGGCGAGAGAGAGGCTGGTAGAGCGAAGTTGACGGGTGGGAGTGTAGAAGGCGAGGCGACTGTTGAGGTATTCAGGGCCCTTATTGTGGAGGGCTTTGTGTGCATGGGTGAGGAGCCTGAAGGTGATCCTTTTGTTGACGGGGAGCCAGTGCAGGTGTTTCAGGTGGGCGGATATGTGGTTGTGGCGGGGTACGTCGAGGATGAGGCGTGCAGAAGCGTTTTGTATGCGTTGAAGACGTTTCTGAAGTTTTGCGGTGGTTCCTGCGTATAGGGTGTTCCCGTAGTCCAGGCGGCTTGTGACGAGGGCGTGGGTAACAGTCTTTCTGGTATCGGCGGGGATCCAGCAGAAGATCTTCCAGAGCATTCTAAGAGTGTGGAAGCAAGAGGATGAGACGGCGTTGACTTGCTTGGTCATGGTGAGAAGGGGGTCCAGGATGAATCAGAGGTTGCGTGCGTGGTCTGAGGGGGTGGGTGCGGTGCCCAGGGCCGTGGGCCACCACAAGTCGTCCCAGGCGGACGGGGAGTTACAGAGGATGAGGACCTCCGTTTTGTGTGAGTTCAGTTTCAGGTGGCTGAGCTTCATCCATTGTGCGACGTCTTTCATTCCAACCTGCAGGATGGCTTTGGCGGTGGCTGGGTCTTTGGTGAGGGAGAGTATCAGCTGGGTGTCGTCGGCGTAGGAGATGATGTTGTGTTTGCGAGCGATGTTGGCGAGGGGGCTCATGTAGATCTTGAAGAGAGTGGGTTTGAGTGAGGAGCCTTGTGGGACGCCGCAGATGATCTCAGTGGGTTCTGAGCGAAAGGGAGGGAGGTAGACTCCCTGTGTTCGGTCCGAGAGGAACAAGATGATCCAGTTCAGGGCCTGTCCTTGGATACCAGTGGAGCGGACTTTAAATGTCCTTCTGGTTTAAAATAATCATCCTCTACGATCTTCCTGCAAGGGTTGCATATTCAGACTACCACGGGGTAGAAAGACATATGAAGAAACAAAATCATCAATTGGGGCTAAAAGCTAAAAAGAGAGACTTTCAGCACAGGTCACATGCAAAGTAGCAATAATCTATTTAAAGCAATCCTCTGACAGAAATACACCAGATCTCTCCAAACTAAAGATATGTACAAGGAACTGGATTCTGGCAAAAGGTGAACTCCGAAAAAACAGAAGCGGACTGTTTCTCTGAGTCAAATTCCATATTTTCCATTTCAAGGCACCTGACGGCTGGACTGATCACATTGTTTTTAAGGTCCATTCACTGTCAGTGAGACTTTCCTCCTTTCACTTCTCTAAGGCTAATTAAACTTGTGGAGTACCTTAGGGATCATCTTTATCTCCCTACTTTATTAATCTAAATATTTTGATGTTAATCCTTGTCCTGAAGCACAGGCAAGCCAAAGTGTACAATTACGCCGACGAAATGCAATTGATCTTCTGGATTGAGAATACACCGGAATCAATGTCAGCTTTTCAGGACTATTCTATTCATACGTGAATGGATTCACTGTAACCAACTTAAACTGAATTCTGACAAGATAGGAGGTTGTTAGCACTGGAAAACAACCTCACCTATGGAATGTCACCTTCCGGCCTTCCTCAATGGGCACTACACCTCACTCCAAGAATTTAGTAAAAAGCTTGGGAGTATTGATTGACTCCAAACTATCAATGAAACCACAGGTTGGGGCCACAGTCTCAGCCTTTTTCCAACTACATAAAATTAGGAAGATCAGTAGACATCTTTTCTTCGAAGCTCTCCCACAGGTCTTTATGGCACTGGTTATTTCGAGAGTCGACTATGCTAATTCCCTCTTCTTGGGTCTCCTCAAGAGGTTAGTTGTCAGGCTTCAACTAACACAAAGTCAGGAGACTAGGCTGCTCTTCCAACGACCTTGGAGGTGTCCTATCATTCCCCTATTGAAGAAATTGCATTGGCTTCCAATCGAACAAAGCTCTATTTATAAAATATGTTGCATTGTTTTCCAATCTTTACAGTCTTGTGCTGGCCTTCTTCTCAGCTCGTATCCACAAATATATACTGGTCCTCAATTTAAGATCTTCGCACCTGAATCTTCTCTCCATCCCCCCCTTTAAAAAGACAATGCTGGGTGGGAAAAGTTTATACTTTCTTGCACCCAGCATTTGGAATACCCTTCCTCCTGACATTAGGTTCACTCTGTCATCTCAAATGTAACAAACTCCTGAAGACCTGGCCATTTAGATTGGCTTACGAGTAATGTTTACAGAGTACTTCATCAAAGTTTTGCTTCAGTAGCTTCATAAGGTCAGGTAACATAATATGACCTACAGTGCTGCGTGAACCATCAAGGTACAGGTAGACTTAAGTGCCTTATTTCTGTGTGTGTGCTGCCAGACCCCTGGTGATGAACTTATTACAACAGTGGACTGATAATTATCAACATAAGATGTGTGTGTGCACTGCGTATATATTTTAATTTAAGGAGGTCTTCAACTGGTGGACAAATGTCAGAGAAGTAGCTGTTTGATCTCTAAATGACGGCAACGGCCTTACTTTACCATTTCCAAATGTAGTTTCCTATTTACAAAAACAGAGGCTGGATATCTACCTTATTGTGATTGAGGGAGCTAGAATTAAAGTACGTTTGTATTTTTTAAGAGAAGACCAACTTATGACACGCCAACTGATACAGTGCCTCTTTTGGTAACTTGTGCCTCTTCTAGGATTTGGTTGGGTGAGTTCTTGCGCTGAATTATCACCAATGGCCACTTTAGAAATGAAGCACAACTATTTGTCTGCTGCATCAGGAAGACATTTATGATCCTGCAAATTTAACTCAACTCAATGTTGAAGAGCAATTTCAGAAATAAAACTGGTGTAGGGGGAAGAGGAAAAACCTTGAACAAAGGGAGTTGCCTAAGAAAAAGAAATACAGAAAGTCTCAGGAGGACCGAGTGAGCATGATACAGAATAGATTGGGGAAGAGGAGAGAACTGAAAATGGGGGATGGAGGTGGGGCAAATGTAGAAATGAGCAAGAGAAGCAGACACCTGGATTATAGAGACACCAGGATTTCCACCATAAGGGTACGGAAGCAATCCAGCTGAAGTCTGATACAAAGACACAAAAGATGAGTGCTGACTGAGACGCAATGATATTTGTGTAGCAGGATCACATACATTTAGACAGTGTATAGCTAAATCATGTCTGATCTTTCATGTCTCTCTCTGCTTTCAGGGATTCTACTGTAGAACTCAATTATCTTTAAAAACAAAACTTGCAAGCATATCTAGGGTGTGAGACTCTGACCTGAATCCAGAAAACCAGAGCCCTAAGTGTTTACTCAGGGTTACCCTACTGCATAGCCTGGCCTATCATATCTAGTTTGAAGTATACTTAAACAAAGCAAAGCAAATATTTCCGTACATGTCATTTTGTAAAAACTACAAGTCTTAGTCCTTTCGGCCCACAGGACTGAACCAGTTGTGCGAGCAGATATGCTTTTTATGTTTTTAAGCATCTCTAAAAACATTTTGCCGGCTACCTGATAACAGGGTAATTTTCTAAGGGACACAAGGACCTAACAAGGTCTGCTTAAAAAAACAATGGAAAAATTACTTATTTTTGTGCTGAGTGACACTTGGCAAAGTAACTATTTGATGGAAAGATGTTAGCTATCTTTTTATGATGGATTTCAGAGGTGCAAGCTTCTACAGTGGAAGCAACTCCTCCATAGGTCACCATCAAATACTCCAAAAGGGGGTAAAAGTAAATAACTACTGGAGGACTTCAAGGCCTCAAGCAAAAGAGGTCTTGCTCATTTAGTAAAAAAAAGAAAAAATAATAATAATAAAATAAAAAAATCAGTAAAAACCCGACAATATCAAGTGGAGACAGCAAAAGAGAGGAAGCTCTTCCACAAGCAGCAGATTTATGCTGTAGCCCTCTAGCCACTACCAGGATAAATTCAAGAACATTTAGCATAGCGCGCCCTTTTCCACATGGTCAATCTGAGGGACAGGCACAAGTTGGTAAGGCAGTGTTCTTCTACTGTCTAACACTACGCCAATTTCAAACAATAACGTTCAAGTCATTTAGCTCAAAAGTCTCTTCAACAACTTGACAAATACGAACAAGTTCACATAGCCTAAGACTACATGTGGGATGGAGAAGAGAGAGGGAGAGAGAAAGCAAATGAAGGAGACGTTATCAAGACTGCAGCAGGTGTAGTCACTGTGAAACATGTTTATTTTGGGGGATTTGTGAAGCATACAGCTAACCCAACTGAGGCACTGAAGCCCTTAGAAAATGTCCTGATGCATTCTGCGGAATGGGTGAAGTTTGAAAAGGCCCATTTTAGTTGTAACCTGATAACAGTTTTAGAAGGAATTAAACGGAGGTAGAGTTGAAGACTGTTCCTGAGTTTGAGGAGCCAAATATCTAAAAGAGCTGCCCTCTCAGTGTCTGGACTGCATGGTTTCTGAGGTGATGGCAAGAGTTAAAGATATTGTGGGCCAGTTTTGGCTAGAACCTAGTATGTAGAACAGAGGGCTCTGAATTTGGTCCTTTTAGCTATCAGCAGCCAATAGAGGTCTCTAAGATAGGCAGAGGTGGAATAATGTTGGGGTACCGGAAGTAAGAGACTCTGCATCCTGGATGACCTAAAGACACCCAAGTAGATATTCCCAGGTAAAGTAGATTACCGTATTCCAGGCAAGAGATAATTGTCTGGACTATGGATTTCTGGGCGAAAGGAAAAAGGACAGGCAAAATCTTCACAACAGCAGGCTGCGGCTATGTTAAGTTAAAGAGCCACAGAGAGGTTGTGGCTTAGCCAGAAGCCCAGGATCTTTTTACGATCTCCTTGGGAGATAGAAAAGATCCAAGAGAGTGGGGCTGCCAGCGCGAGTACCACCAATTCGGCTAGTGGCCTACTATCATGCCTTCGGTTTTCTTATTAAGCTTCAGGCAGCTGAGACCCATCCAATTGGTGACAGCTGGAAAACAATTACAGAGTAAAATGGATTTAGTAGGGGAAGTCCTTTGACAGGAAAATAACAAGCTGGGTATTGCCTGCGTAAATGAGAGTAAATCCAAAAGACTATACGATGTAAGCGAGGGAGCGAAGGTAGATATTGAAAAGCACAGGGCTCAAAGATAAGCCCTGTTGAACACAACAGGTCACAGCATGGACAGAGGAAGAAAAGAGTTTAAGAGAGACTTTAAAACAAAGGACTTAAAAAAAAAAAAAAAAAATAACCATTTGTAGACCTCAAAATCTGTCTTTTCAGTAGGGCATCGCGAGACACTGTCATACGCCACAGTAAGGCTAGTAAAACGATGGCTGTAGATTCACCCTCACCAAGAGTGAGAAGCAGAGCTCCAGTAACAGCCCGAAGGGCGGACTCTGTGGCAGGCAAAAGCCTTATTGAGAAATATCTAGTATGGCATGGGATTCTAGATAATTGAGTTGTTGTTTATTGATGTGCTTTTATATCAATCTGGCTGGTAGCAGGAGGAGTGAGATGGGACAATAGTCTACTGGCTTAATGGGACGATAGACTGTGGGTGGGTTTTTCTTTTGCTAGAGGCAGAATGACAACTGTATGTTTTCAAGCCTGAGGACCAAAGCAGATTTAATCAAGAGATTTAGAAGTTGAAATAAAAAAGGATGAATGACTGAGGCCTCTTGGCTTATTGCGTGCATGGGTGTGAGATCTAATGGAGAGCCAGATTTGTTGGAACTAAATTGGTGGGTAAAACAATCAGCATTATTAATTGTTAAGTATGTCAGGAGTGTGCTGGGGAAAACAAGGGGTTCCAGATAGCTTAATGTAATGACAGCCTAAGCTTAAGGAGTAAAGTAACATAAATGTAGCTAAGTTTTTTGAGAAACAAACATAGCAACATCGTTACACCTAATAATTGAGAAGGAGTATGAACAGTAACAGGATCCAGAAGGGATTTTACAATCGAAGGAACTCCTTTGGGTGAATTGGAAGTTCCCTCAATTTTTTCTGCATATGAGTCACAGTGGGCAGTTCTGATGATTTTATGATAGCTCTTAAGGGTCTCTTCAGATTTCCATTTATTGTGTGTCTTTATGCTTGCACCATACACATTCTAGTTCTTAATTCTCTTTCTAAGAGATTTAAGATGACTGTTAAACCATGAGGCAGAAGGCCCTGATCTCTTAGTTGTGGTCAGGGTGAGAGGGATGATTAGGTCAAGGCCAGAGGAGATCCAACAGCTAACATAATGATCAGCTAAACTGATGTTGGATGTAAGAGTCAGTATAGAGTTGTCTACTTGGGAGCAGAACAATTAAGGCACAAGTTTTGACCAGTGTTGTGTGAGGGTGGCAGCCGTTACTGGGGAGAAAAGGAAACTTTTTAAGGAAGAAGTACTGGAAAGGTATAGTGATCTAACCAAATGAGTGGCATGGGTGCATCCACTCTGGCATTGGATGAATTGGGAAAGAAACTGATCTAGAATAAGGCTGGCCTTACAAGTAGTGGTACTGGGCATCAGTTGCATTGCTTCCAAGTTATTACTGAGATTTATAGTAGTAGTACAGCTGGGATAATCGAGGTGAAGCTTTAAATCATCTAAAAAATAAAGATAATGAAACTTATGATGTAAGAAACAATGGCTTTTACAAGGTTAAAGGTGAAATTCTGCTGTGGAAAGTACCAGCAAAATAAAGTGAACCAAAGATTTTAGTTCTGGCAAAGTGATTAAGGAGACACACATTCAGTGCAGAGGATTTCAGAGAAATGTACTTTCATTGTAAGCTGGCAGCACCATTTTCACCTTTTTCTATATGAAAGCCTCTGCTTCATCTTTCTCGCTGAAGATGAATGGTATTCACACTGAAAAAGCAAGACTTTAAAATTAAACAAAATAACTAACAAATTTCAGTGTCTAGAACACAACTGTGCCGCAAAAGATATGGATGTAAGATGACAACAATGTGAAATTATAAAATATTTTTCAATGCCATTAGGACTCAATTTGTGACAGATTCTAGGCTAGGCTAAAAAGTGTCACTAAAGCTTAGAAATGTATTCTGGTATGTTATTCTGTGATCCTTCTTGATGTCAAAAAGGATTTCAGAAGTTGTGCATACAATTTAATATATTGCATTTCTAATTGGATGTGCACTTTGACCATTCATTTTTTATCAACTTTGTTTATTGACAGTAATATAAAAGGCTAATATATGGCACAGTGATGCAATGCCTTTACAGAAGGAGAAATCGACATGTTGCATTCCAACACCACCCATCGCAATTCCATCTCATGTCCATGTCAATCAACAGTCGTGGAGGACCAGGTCTTGGCCCCAAAAGCAGCAAAATCATAACATATGTTGCTCCTTCAGGCATTTCATGACCCCCAGATTTTTGTCCATTTTTGGGAGCAACCCTGTCCCTCGTACAACGCTTTGTCAGCCTACTTTAAGCATTCATCAACATTTCAAAATTATTTCTTACCCTAGCTTCAAGAAGTGTGACATCCATCCCAAAGCTTTGCAATTGGCGAGCGGCTGCCAAACCGGATACTCCAGAGCCTATAATAATTACCTTCCCAGTTTTTTTTGCTGATGAACAGGACAAGAGAGAAACAGAAAGCTTCAGTGAGTAACTCGTTGTTGTGCAAAACATAACCATAGAAGATACAGTTTTTGTAAAACAGTTTTACCAGAGTGTCATACACTGTTTTGGGCACGGAACAAGCAGGGTCTACACTGAGCCTCAATTGTGGGGGCTAGGGTTGCTTGCCTCTGCTGTCCCAGAGTTTGCCCTACTATGGCACTACAAAATAGGTGAAAAAGAATCCACTTGATACTCAGTGGTAGCGATGCAAAGCATTCACAGGCTTCTGGGGGAGGTGGGGTTGGGGTTCACAAGCTCAGAACTCAATAGTCCCGCAGCAGCACAAGTGATTGCCCAAACCAGTGCTTTATTTTAGTAAAATAAAAACCCTTTAATACACACACTTAAAGCTCAATACTCCACAAAACGGGTATCGGGAACAAATAACACACTGGTGCTCCCCCTGATGTATAGAGTTTCTATATATAAAAGCTCAGGTGCAGATTACTCTTTAGCTCAATATGTAGCACCCACTTAAGCAATAAGGACCCTGCCAGCACAGTTTCACCACAGTGCAGACACAGAGTCCTTTCCCTGCAGCTAGTGAGGACCTACAGCGTGTGGCTTCCATTTCTATCAACTGATGGTACAGCCCACAATCTGGATGAAAGCTGCAGCAGAAGAACAGCAGAGAACTACGTCCTCACTGACGGGTGCTGACTGGATGAGCAGACGTCAGGAGAATTCAGGGTACTGACTTCTGGGTCTCTGGTGTGGTGCAGCAGATAGGTTGGCAAGGATCAGGGGACCACAGAGGCACCAGGATAGTCACAACAGGGTCTTTCGGTGCAGCAGGAGGGCCTCAGGTACAGTTCTTCATAGTGAAGGCATAGTCTGCCTCAGTTAAAGTTCCTGATGGTGGTCACAACTTTTGGTTGTGGCGGTACAGTGTGTCCCCAGACACAGCCCTTGCCTACAGCAGCGACAAATGCTGAGCATCCCCCACCCAAACCACCCTCCCTCACCTTTCCCCGAAACCAGTAGCAAAGAGCAACTGTTTCGACACTCCTCAGGGCACACAAACCACTCTCCTCAGTCTACCACCTTCTTGTAGATCCACACACCACTGTAGCCAAGCTGCTTCTGGCACTCCCAGGACAGTCACACCTACAGCTGGGTTGCCTGCCTTCCCTCTCTCAGTAGGCAGGTTGACTTCTAAACATTTCAGGTCATAAGAACGGATTCTTTCAGAAAGGCGAGATTTCAGGTGATATCCCCTATCCTCTGAGAAGCTGGCTGTCATGGAAACACCAACTCTGATTGCACAGGAGACCTCTGAATACTCTATGAAGCACTCCCTTCCTTCGTCAAAGAGAACTTGGAAATGGAACAACAAACAGTCAGTGGCTCCCACTTTTATACAGTCAAAGCAGACAGCAGATGTGGATTCCCTGCCTGCACTGTCAGAACCGGTTTAGGGTAGTTCTTTTTAAGTATCCTCTCCAGGTTGCTATTCAGACATAGCCTTTGTGTTAAGTGATGTCCTCGCAGCAGGGTAGTCTCCAGGCTGGAGTACCCACAACAGAGGAACAAAGAGGTATGTGTTTTCTAGACCTGGCTAGCAACAGCCACACTAAACAATGATCATGGAAGAGACAAAGACTGCAGTCCTACCCTTCACTTCTGCCATCTACCGAAAGGCAGAGCTTCTTTCTTCATAAGGCTTAATTGAATGTCTAAAGAAGCCTTGTATCCTTCCCTTCCTACTCCGGTAGTTATGTCTCCTCCATCCAGCTTCAGGATGTCAGCTGTCCACTTCTACTGTTTGGGAAAACTTCAACTTTTTACAGAGAAAGGGCCTGGTACTTCCACATTAGAACCTACAGGCCTTCATTGCTCTGACTCACTCAGACAAAATGCCTGTACCAAAAAGGAAACACGCACATATGCATAGCATACTTTTTGGATGTTAGTTATCACAGAGCATACACTTTGGATGTTAGTTATTGCATGTAAGCAAAACTTTACACAAGTGAGCCTGTAACCTTCACTCTAGTGATAAATATAAAAAGGTCTGGCCACAACTATGGGTTTCCAGGACATGTTCACCACCACTCTACATGCTAAACCTGTGACAGGACAGTAGTCCACTGTCAGTATAAGGAAGGCACACTTGAAAGGCCCTTCCAGGTCATAGGACAGGTTTGGAACCTCACACATGTCAAGGGTCAGACCTACGCCTCTGCGAAGCTAGAGACAAACTCAAAACCCAAGATACCAGATGCTTACAGTCTGGCATTTGGGGAAGAAAACACAGCAGTACATCATTCAGGGGGCGCTCCTGTCCCAACAGAGTATATGTGAACAAATGTAAGTGGTAAAGTGTTTTTTGTAAAGCTTTCTCAAACTGAAGTTTCCTGAAACTAAATTGTTTTACTTCACCAGGGGAAAAAAATCTCATCACTGTGCTAATTTTACAGTTCAGATGGATAATGCTTGAAGACCCCAATTTGTTTAGGCAGGGGAGGTAGCTAGCTCATGGTGGTGGTGGTGGTGGGGGGGGGGGGATGCAGAAGAATGGATACTATAAAACTCAACATATTTTGTTTCGAGTCAGGTTGTTAATATAGTGTACACCTAAACTAGTTACAGCAAACTAGAGAAGGCACCAAGGTATACAATAATAAACTGTTTTGCATATTGCATTATTCTCCACAGATATGCATTTTATGGCACATTTAATTATTCATTATTTAATATAATGGTATTCAATGAATAGTCCTCTGAAGAATGAAGAACAGATTTGGCCTCTCTGGAATTCAAAACTGTGTTCTGGAGGCAGAGATCAGAAGTGAATACATAACTCACTCAGCAATCTTTTGCGTTACATGCATATTTAAATGGTGTTAATGATTATGATCTAAAGACGGATTATATGCATGCTTTCTATGTGCTCAATCTGATCCTTCAACATATATTCCATTTTTAGCCTTGTAGTAAGAAAAGAAAATGATTTAACATCCCACAACATGCAGAAAGGTGGTTAAAAAGATAGAGAACATAGAAATGACAACTGTGATTACTGTGTTATTGCGTACATTAAGGTCACTTTTGGATATTCACTGTTCACAGCAGCAGGGTTCTTAAGGCACACTCCTGGTTTGATCAAGCAGTTTATCTAATAGAACCTGCTTTCAATTAGGAGACCAGAAAGAGGTCATCTGTATGGGAGTTCAACAACCCACATTAGATATGAGCGAGCCACTGAAAGTTTGAGCTGGGATCAAGACAAAAGACTAGCTCTGGCTCATCTGAAAATCCTCTTTGAACATTGAGAGGCCAAAACAAGCAGAGTTTTGAAAGGAGGGGGATGTGGCTAAGTTGGCTAAAATTGCTGATCACGAAACATGGGGAACCAGGTTCGAAATCTGGATGTTGACTTGAAGAAACTGCAGCAAACAAGTTTGTGTGCGGAACAATTTCTGAGGGATCATTGAGGCACTCTTGGGTCTGATTCCAGGGCACACGGGTGGACCCCCACTTCATTTGAGTTGAAGTAATTTTGGGAACTTCTACTCTAAATGGGTTTAGATGCACAAACAAATCATCCAGTTCTGACTGTCTCCTCACACAGTTTGGGTAACACCAATCCTTGCACTGCATATGATCAAAGACTGTTTTTTGCTGTTGCAGCGTATGCTGTATTTCAAGGATAACTGCACTGCATTACCCCGGGAACATCCAGCGCATGACAGGCTTTTCAAAATTCTGCATGCTGTTGAACATTTGTATGCCAGGTTTCCAGAGATGCACAATTCCATAAAGAATATAGCCATTGATGAGTCCTTGATCCTGTACAAAGGGTGGCTAGAGTTCTGGCAGTACACACTTAAGCAAAAGAGCTGGTTATGCCATCAAGCTGTACTTGCTGTGTGAGAGGTCTACTGGCAGTGTGTACAGCTTGACAGCGTACACAGGGAAGGACTCAGCTTTAAACTCTCTAGATTGCGTCCCCCACCACCCACTTCCCCCTTACTAAGGGTCACAACAAAGATTGTATGGGAGCTCGTCCAGCCACTCCTTCATAAAGGTTATAAACTTTATGTGGACATCTTCTACACAGGAGCAGAGCTGCTTATTTCAATAGGAGCTGTTTAGTAAGAAGCTCCAAGAATCCCGGAGTGCAGCGATGCGTTCCAGTGAACTGCTTGCAGTCACGTTTTGATAGGCGTGATGCGTACATGCTCACCACAACCCATGGCAAGAGCACTGCCCTCATCACTGTTTGGGGTCAGTGGGCCAAAGTTCAAAAGCCCATCTGTATACTTGAGTACGTGTACATGGGTGGCGTGGATAAGAATGACCAGGTCCTTCAGCCATACAACAAGAGTTGTAAACCATGCACTTGGTATAGAAAGCTGTTAACCCACCTGATCCTGATGGCAAAATACAATGCGTATGTTGTTTGGCATCAGACCACCACAAGAAAATGCATGTCTTTCCTTGACTGTCACTGAAAGTCTTACTGCTACAAAAGCAGGGCATCCACTTCATATGCTTTGGAGGACGGGGCAAGGCTGCAGGACTGACACCTTGCCGACCACATTCCTGTAACAGTTACAAAGACTCGACCATGTCATTGTTGTCATGAGTCTGTTCGAAGAAAGTAAAGAGGAAGGACACTCAATACTGTCCCCAGTGCCCATCTCAGCGAGCCCTGTGTTCTCCTACTTGCTTTATATGTTGTACCATACGAAAGTATTGAAAAATTGACTGGACCCGCTGTAACATGTACCTTTCAAAGGCTGTGCATAGATACATACCTTCAATGGACTAATACTTCACTAGACAAGCAGCCATACAAATTGTTTTCCTGTACTTGAGGAAATCATGGACATGCTTATGGTCTGCTTGACACCTTTATCTGCCTTCAAAACATGGTAGGTGTTCTGTTTGCCGTCTGACAAGTGCTTTACAGTCACCACACTGCACATAATAGACAGGACATAAGCCACATTGTCACGGAGTAACCTATGTAGCAAAAACCTGAACTCTTTAGTAGTTTTTGAAGTGCTACTTCAGGAAATTAGGGAGTCTTCACCTTTGCTCATCTGGACTTTTATTTGCACACATTTCATGTATGCTCATTAAGAGAACAGGCAGTAGTGACTTTTAAACTTGTGTCAAAAGGCTGGAATGATCTGCCACCACATATCTGCACCATCTCTACAATTACTGTATTCCGCACGAAGCTGCAGCTCTTCAACGAGACGATTCCAAAGATCAATCCTGACTGCTCCTTTCGGGTGACAGTGCGCTTTATAAATACTCATAACATTACAGAGAACTCTGCACACAGTGCTACATGTATGAGTCATATATTTGTCCTACTTGCCATGTTCATCCTCTGTCAGAACACAGTAGATGTACAGTTAGCCGTACAAGTCCATTAGTCACAGCAATGTATATAAAAATGGACGGACTTATGCCACGTTCTGTTATGTAGTACATGCTATTTAGGGAACTTAGGGCAGTCTTTCCCAGCATGTTATCCTAGTTTCCAAGTCAGATTTGCTCAATTAGTTCCAGGAATGTGGGCCGTGAAAGGCAGTCTTGGACACCCCCCCCAACTTGCATCCACTAATTGGAAGGAGATGGATTTAGTACAGTGGGTGTGCTAACGGTGCATGAAAGACTCGACTTACTGAGCCTCATGTGGATGTCATGAGAGCCATTAAAGGTCACTAGGCATGCATTTGGTACTGCTCAGAATGTCGACAGAGGCGGATACTTGAATGGGAGTAAAAACTGTCAATTTCTTTTCATCTGCGAAGTTTGTTGAGGCACCAACCGTCAACATGTGTGCAGAGGTTTACTTGTTTTTATGTACGTTGGTTGATGACTGAGTGAGAGTGGGTTTGAAAGGGAATTCCTTCCTGTGCCGTATAAACGTGATGGGCCATTCAATGGAGGCGTTATGTTGCTGTGAGTGCACTGATGAGTTAGATTGGGCCCGTGTGTTGGTGGTATGAAAGTCTTGTGTGGGGTGCATGACCTACATATGAATGTTCAATAAGGCAGTTGATGCCTTGACGAGGCTTTATTGCTCAGCTTTGGTAGACTTGGTTTACATTTTCTAATACTGTGATTAGTATTTGTTCTTTGAACCTAGCATTTTTGGAGGTGGCAAAACCAACCTGTGAGTGGTGGTGTTATTTTTAAAGTTCAGTATCAAACCCTTACTTTCTTTTAAACTGAACACCCACAGGTGTCAAAGATGTTGCAACTTGCATTGTTCCTCACCTTCCCAAACTGCCCTGAGGAATTGGAGATTACATAAATGGCCAAGATCATTATTTTAGTTACATTTTGTGATGGATATTTCTGAAGCATATTGCGATCCACAAATTGCAGTCACTCAACATTTTCACCTTTTGTACACATCCAAATGAAACCCAATTTTCGTGGGAGGACCTAGTGCACGATTGGAAAGTGTTAAAAACATTATATTGACACATCCATTCTTTTTTTTACTGAAACCACTCTGTTTGCGCAATGTGCTTAGCTGTGGATTTTGGGGTTACCTATGTCAATAGGCAGGGAAACCTACCAAAATATGCACACTTCTGCAAACTAGACAACCAGCACAGTCCAGGGGTGCATGACTTGCATTGCTCTCACTAGGGTAATTCTACATAACTTACGGTTTGTTTTTTTAAACAGGGTGAGTGGGATCAGGATGGAGGGACAGGCAAAAGGTCTGTATTTTCACATAACATGCCTGTACGCATTTGACCAACCAATGTGCTATACCAGCTTTGCACAAAGCACAGCCTTTGTGTGGTTTGGAGAAAAAAAAGCAAAGAGAAATGTACAATGGAGGCAATGTAGTACATAGGTGCTTTTTTGACATCTAGTGTATGGAGAGGTCATTCTGCTATGCAATCTGAACGTGGGAAAAACACTAGGAGTTCTATTGTTTGATTAAGATGGAAAATAGAGGCGTAGACACCACCTTTGGAATGAATTTAGAGTAGTCCTAAGGACAGACCCCTTTGTGCTGAACTTGGAAAAGAGATCTTCCAGGGTAAGAGTCTGAAGCTCACTGACACGCCAAAGGGAAGTGAGATCTACTAAAAAAGCTACTTTCCAGGACAGGAACAAGGTGCATGAGTGAAGTGGCTCAAAAGGAGGGACCCTAAGCCTTGATGGAACAATATTAAGGTTCCACATGCAGAAAGGTGGCACCCTTGTTGGGATAAATTTGTTTGAACCCCTCCATGAAAGCTTCAGTAACAGGGAAACCTAAAAAGGAAAAGGCAAGCTGCAACAGCTGCCAAATGAAGCCTAATGGAACTGTATGTAGGGTCTGACTTTTGCAAGTGGCGCAGATAACAGAAAATATCCTGCGCTGCTGCTTATAGAGGGGCAATATGTCTAGGAAAATAGCTGTGCACAAATCTTTTCTGTTTGGCTGTTTAGCAGCCTCTGGTTGTGGGTCTGAACGACTAAGAACTGCCATGCGTTTTGAAGGGAGGGTGAGATACCCAAACTCTAGGATTTCAGGAGCCAAATCACAAGATTGAGCTGTATGGAGGTGTGAAGTCTCTGTGTGCTTTGATTCTCTGTGAGAAGGTGAGACTGATTGGACAACTTCTTGTAAGGCAATTCTGGCAGAGTGGCGAACGAGGGCTGCCAAACCCAGATTGCGGTTACTAAGACAAGAGGGAGGAATGTGTGCAGAAGCCTACGAACCACAAATGGAAGAAGTGCGAGAAGCAGAAAAGCGTCGGCAAATATCTCAGACCAGTTCCTTACATCCATAGTGCACTGCTAATGGACTGTGGTAACCTGGAGGTGAAGTTTGGGCATTTAACATTTTCTGCTGTGGCGAACAGCTCCATGTGGGGAAACCTACAATGGTAGAAGTACAGTATTAGGACTTAACGGTGGAGTGCCCACTCAATGACTTCTTGCTGCATCCTTCTCCACTCCAGGGATGTGCTGTATCAGTAGATGGACTCTGATGTATCGCCACTGCCAAATGCCTTGGGCTAAACTGGACAACTGCAGAGAGTGGGTGCTGCCCTGTTTCTATGAGTAAAGCATGGCTGTTGTGTTGTCCGTCCGGACTATTATCTCTGTCAAGGGAAGGTACTATCAAAGGAAGGACGCCTTGAAGGCTAGCTGGATGGCTAGCAACGGCAGGTGGCTGATGTGGAGATCCCGATGTGCAGGCATACTCACCCCTTGCACGGTCAGCTCTTGTAGATCAGCTCACCATTGGTGATGGTCACCTGCAGCACTGAGTCTAAGAACGGCCATCCTTGCAATAGGTTGCTGGCATTCCACCAAGGCAGAAAGCAGTGCATCCGGCCCCAGATCAACTCCACAACCTCCCACTGACTCTCCGATTGTGACCATTGAGCCGCTAGGCACTCCTGCAACAGGCACATGTGTAAACTGGCAAGTGGCTCTATAGCAATGCAAAATGTCATCATGCCTCAGAAGCACATGAACTTTCTGAACATTACATGACTAGCTGGTTGAAAAGGAGTAAGCAGCGCTTAGAATACTTGTACCTTTGCAGGACTAGGATGTGATTTTACTGTGTGAGAGTTGACTGCGGCCCAGAGGAAGGGTTGTACTTGCAGGGGCTGGAGAGAGGAAGTGACAGCATTGATAATAAAGCCTAGGCTGTGTAAGAGATGTATGGTGTCTTTGATGTACACTAGGCATTGTTGTTCCATTGTATTCATGATCAGCTCACAGTCCAGGTAAGGGAAGATGTGAATACCGTTCCTTCAGAGGTGAGCGGCTACCAATGTAAGACACCCTGGAAGTGGGGTTACTTTCAATGGCAGCACTTTGAACTGATAATGCTGACTGCTTACCACAAACCAGATTACCAGGTGACTTGCAGGGATAATGAGAATCCAATACATGTCACAAAGTGTTTTTTGTTAAATAAAGTTTGCAAGGGCTTCTGGGCAAGAAAAGCTGGTGAGAGCCGCACTACTCAATCCACCGTTAATTTGCCTAGGAGACTAGTTTCCAAAAACGTACAGGTTTGCGAGGTTTCCTTGGGTGCTGGCTGAACTAGGATCCACTATGCACTGCTACCTACAGTGCAGAACAAGCATTGGCAAAGCCAATAGGTTGTGTCTATGCGAGAGATATAACGTTTGGCAACTTCGAGCAAACAATGATTAAACCTTGTTGTGTTGACAAGTAGTAGTTCCAGCTTTATTTCTTCTTCTTCTTACATGTCACATATCATACTACACAGTATTTTCAGTACCCAAGCCAATGCCAACACATGTTCCGTCTAAGCTACATTAGTTGCAGCCGACTTCTTCAGGGCTAGAACAAATTTATAAATAAAGCATCAATTGAAGGAGCAGTCAAAAACAATATCAATACCATCACCAAGGCAGACCAAAGCCACTAGTGGGAGAAAATAAAAAAGGGTGTGATGGACAGTATAGTCAAGAAAATAAAAAATTACCATGCTTCTATCAAAACACGGTTAGAAAAAAAAAAAAAAAAAAAAAAAAAGTGCTCACCCAGGTCAAAGTTATTCATCCAGCACCCTACATGTGCTAATAGCACATCAGTTAATAAATGTTGGTACCTCGCAATTGCTAGTAGAACTTTAGATATCTGTTACACTAGCTATGTAGGTTATGCTGAAACAAAGGAACAGCATCTCACTGCTATCTCCTTCTCAAAACTTCTTCTAATACCAGTCAATTCCCAGTGCCCCTCAAACCTTATGAACAGCATATTACAAACTCAAAAGATGTGTACTTTTATCTGGTATAGTCAATCTATCCAAATCAAAAAAAGAAAACACCAGCATTTAGCCTCAGAATAGCATTTCTTTATTTATTTTTTTAACAAACAGTTGTCATACAGTGTATCTAAATATAAAATGTATAATGAATAACAAACACACAGTCACCACTGCATTTTTGTAAAATGATGTCAGTATTCTAGCACCACTCTGTCCCTGTGTGGATGAAGGACTATTTGTTCTCACCACAATCAGCTTTACAGCGCGCTTTTATACAACTTCATAGGTAATCGCATAATAATTGTATAGAACCAGTAATCATACTGACAAGCACCATTATAATGCACAACGCAGAAACCTAAACACTATCGGTTCCGCTCGTACATTATAGATTCTCTAAATTGTGTCAGTACCATAGTGTATCTTGTATATAGCAAAACTATGTCCACAATACGATATGTATTGATCCAAATTCATCCCATACTCCCAGTGTATCAAATTCAAAGCCAATTGGGAAAATGAACATGCTGACAGTCTCATTATTCACATCCAATCACATTTAATCAATCCCATTGCCACATAACAAGGTTTAGTCATGGACACTGTTATTAGGATCGTGCAGTACCAGCAAACAATGTAAGGCACAATCTTATTTGCAACTCTTCCAGCCGCATTTTATCGCAATAAATTATGAACACCATTTTATGGGGCACCTTGGTACATGCTAACATTCAAAGGCATATTCATGAAGTCCACATCCAACCACAATTATTACTGTGATCACCTATACCAAGTTAGCTGGCGCGCTACACAACAACCTCAAGAGCATACCTCGGAGAGTGCTCCCTGCCGACCCTGGCGTCTTGCCAGGAAGTAAAGCTCAGAATTCGGGTGCCATGTTGGGATCCCCTTATAAATCCCGGGACCCAGAGGCAGCCCAGCGCACATGTCAGAGCGGTGAGGAGTGAGGGAGTGATCTTGGGGGGAGGGTGAGGCGGGGCTGCAGCCAGTGCACCTTGGAGGCCTCGAGGCGGTGCCGTTCCAGCAGTGGCAGCCAATAGCAGTATCCTCCTCCTTCCCCCTCAAGCCCAGAATGACACCGGGGAAGCGTCTTCAGTGCCCTCCCTGGACAATTTACATCACAGCCACGTGGCAGTTAGGCCTGGAGTGGTCCTTTCCATGACCACAGAACCGGGGCCAAGTTCTGTTTGGCGATACAGGCCTGGCTGACCCCAGGGGAGTCTACAGCACGGCGGGGGGGTAGGCCTGTGCACCCTCAACCCCCCACTTTTTAGTTGGGGTTACTAAGACAAGAGGGAGGAATGTCTGCAGAAGCGTACGAACCACGAATGGAAGGAGTGGGAGAAGCAGAAAAGCGTAGGCAAATATCTCAGACCAGTTCATTACATCCATAGTGCACTGCTAATGGACTGTGGTAACCTGGAGGCGAAGTTTGGGCATTTAGCATTTTCTGCTGTGGTGAACAGCTTTATGTGGGGAAACCTACAATGTTAGAAGTACAGTCCCCCTCAAGCCCAGAATGATGCCGGGGAAGCATCTTCAGTGCCCTACCTGGACAATTTACATCACAGCCACGTGGCAGTTAGGCCTGAAGTGGTCCTTTCCATGACCACAGAACCGGGGGCAAGTTCCATTGTTTGGCGATACAGTCCTGGCTGGCCCCAGGGGAGTCTACAGCACGGCGGGGGGTAGGCCTGTGCACCTCCCTCTTTTTGGACACACAATGTAGTCACGCATCAGCCTGTGGTGAGGCCCCACAAATACAAACTTACCTGCTGGCTGAGTCCTCCTCAGCAGAGGCCCACATTGGTGATCCACGTTTCTGCACCGTGCGCACTGACCACAAGAAAAAGCATAGCACAGCAGTCTAATTTCAATCTGTGATAGTGCTTGGTGCTGCCTGCCTTGCGTATTGGGTGTGATCTGTGTGGCCGTGGCGGTTACCGGTGCCGTCCCCCTATGAAGGGCGAAGTTTCATCCCACGATCCTGGGTTTGTAACAAGACCAGCGCTAGCTGGGAGGCGATTCTGGGGGGCCATGGTGACCCCAAGCAGCGTAAGCTTCCATTTGAGAGGAGGCCTCAGGACAACATGGCTCCTACTCTGGTGAAGGAGTCAGAGGAAGTACAGAGTGAACAAATGTGAGCTTCGACATTAGGTCACATCATACGCTGGACCCCAGGCCTTCCCCGCAGGAACTTGCCCGTTTGATTATTGCCCGCTTATTGCACTCCAGAGACTGAGACAACGCCCTCCGCCTTGCTAAGAAAAAAGGTCCCTTACAGTATCAAGGAACGGTTGGGTCCCTCTACCCCGATTTCACATCCACGGTGCAGGAAGCCAGACGGAAATTCTCTGAGGTCAGGGCAGCACTCCGTTCCCTAAGCATACGCTATGGAATGACCAGGTTGAGGGTGGAGGTGAACAGCAGAGCTCGATACTTTGACACCGCTGGTGATGCCATGAAGTTCTGCAAACAGCACCCTCTGCCGGGTGGGTCGCCAGGCAGCTCCCCGCAGGGGCACAACGATCAGGATGCTGGGCCTGCTTCGAGCATTGAAATATTTGCCCTGGATTAGATGAAGTGGCCTGGATCGTTCCCACGGTCAAGTTGACATAATCAGTGCTCCTCCAGTACCGACAAAAAATGGTTGCTTGTGTGCTGCCCTACTGTTTATCATTAATGCTCTTTCTTTAAGTCAGGTTGTATTCCCCTATGTCACACGATCAATCCTATTTACAACTGTGAGTGCTCCGTGGCTGCATAGTCAAGCTCTCACTGTTGATAACATGTCATTTGTTTTTTGATTGTAATGGTCTGGGTTTAGGGTATTAGAGGATTCGCCTGACATGTTTGGGCCGGGTGTTTGTTTCATTTACAAGGGCTACATGTTGTAAGGTTGTTTTGTTATGTAATGCAGATTCTATACACATCTTCCCTATATACATATGGCTGCACAGATTCCGATCTCTAGGGCTGACGCTACACACTGGGCCTTACATTCCTCTCCTGGAATATACATGGTCTCAATAACCCCTGGAAAGGTAAAATGGTGCTAAAGTATCTTTGCAGGTATGGTGTGCAGATCGCTTTCCTGCAGGAGACGCATCTCACTGCTGGTGCGACACCCTCCTTTGTAGCAACAGGGGGCACATATCGATACTTTGCCTGTTACAGCTCATATTCTCGGGTGTGTGTATCCTGATTCATAAAACAGTTCCGTTTAAACTACTGTTAACCCGAGTGGATGACAATGGCAGATACATGATGGTTGGGGCCTTTTGGATAACTGTAAGGTCATACTTGCAAATGTGTATGCCCCTAACATTGACGCCTCTGAAATCTTCCAGGATGTTCATTCGCACATTGATAGTTTTGATACAGAGGGCGTCCTGCTGGGTGGGGACTTTAATTTAGCTGTGGACCAGGAGGCAGATACCAACTCCCGGGCCCTGACGTCCAAGCCCTGCTCCCTTAGGGCTCTGGGGGACTTATGCACCGCATTCATGCTACATGACCCTTAGCGGCAGTATGGCATGGGCACGTTGGCTTATACATTTAACTTGGCACACCATGGTATGTGGTCACGTATTGACTATTGGTTGTTGACAGGCGCAACGGCACACTGGCTTAGTAACGTTACACATTTACCTCAGACGTTGTCGGACCACTCCCCTGGTACTGATGACACTCTATACCCGCGGCTTGCGGGGCAAGGAAAAATTGGAGGTTCCCAGACATGGTGTTGCTAGATGCTCCGTTTTGCGTGGCTTTGCGGGAGGCAGTGGTCAACTTCTTTAAGCTGAACGTGGGTTTGATGAGTACGTGGGCGGTGCTGTGGGATGCCTTTAAGGCTTACATCAGAGGCATCTGCATCTCTACACATACTGGTGTCCTATGGGAAATTTGTTTCGATCTGGCGAAGGTGGAGGCTCAGCCTGTTGACCATGACCACGACCACGATACTGGGGCAGCTGATGAAGCCCCTCGCCTGGGGCAGCAAAGAGCTCTGCTGGATGCGTTCAATCAACTAGCAGGGAGAGAAGTTCATTACATGAGCAAATACGCAATGGCCCGTAGATATGGTGAGGGAGACCGACCCAGGAAGCTGTAAGCTAGATTGATTCGGCCCCCACATTCTGCATTCCATATCCTTGAAATTAAAAGATCTGATGGCAGTGTAGCTGTCGGCACCGAGGCGGTCCAGGAGGAGTTTTTCAACTATTACGCCACACTTTATACTGCACAGGTGGGACCATCTGGCCCTAAATTACAGGACTATTTAAATAACATAGGCATGACCTGGCTCACATCTGCATAGCAGCAGTTCCGTAGTTAGCCCTTTTCAGCCAAGGTGTTTCAGGCCACTGATTCGCTGGAGGAGGGGGCGTGCCCCAGGGTTGCATGGTTTCACTGGGGTGTTCTACAAGAAATACAACGATATTCTAAGCCTTCATCTGTTATCTGTGTACGCTGAGTCTCTGGAGGCTGGGGTTCTCCACTGTATTCGCAGCCAACAGCAACTAGAGGGCTAAATGGTGTGCTCTCTCCATTTTTCCCCCACAATGAGGGGGTACATGGCAGGGATGCCCTCTGTCACTGTCGTAGGTTGGCCGAGATCAATCACACAAGACTGTTGGAGTCTATAGGTACGTGAGATTTATTTAAGTTTATAGAACAATGTATAGTAAGAATTTTCGTGGTATGTCTCTTTCCTTCCTGCAGGATTAATCTTGTCGTCTTCTTTCTGTGTTCTCCATAGGCCTCTCGGGAAGCATGTGGGGACAGAAGAAGAATAGGCACTGTAGTGTTTATGTACAATTACTTTTTTTTTTTTTCTCCTCTCTCTTTCTTAGTCCCTGTTTCGGCTCTTTCCTTTATTTTCTTCTGTATTTCACTCTTCTCTTCCCTTTTCTTACTTGCTCTCTTCTTCCTTTCTTTTCCTGTGATTCGACTTTTTTTTTCTTTCTTTCTGTCCTCTGGGCTTACTCAGAACTGTCCGCGTAACTTTTATTTTGGCTGTTTTTCCTTTCTTATAAAATCTCTTCTCTTTCTGATTCTTGCTTACTTCTGGAGCGTCTTTTGCACACTAGTATAATCTTTCCTTTTCTTTCTAGCGATATCTGCTTCCTGTTTTCCCTTTCTCATAGGCTCTCGTTTGTTACCCTCACTGTGCTCCCCTTCCCTCCTTTTGACCTCCCGCCCCGTTCCTTATACCTCCCGTCCTGTGCTTTCCCTTTTGTATGCCTCAACCCTTCCGTCCTCCCAACCCTACCAGTTTCCAGCCCCGTACCTGGCTTGGCCACACTTCTCCTGAAGCGTGTCGTGTTCTAGGGAGTTGCTTCCCGGGGTCGGCGGTCTTCGTCCCAGGTTGGGACCATGCTGGTTCTCTGTTCGGCTCGGCCTCCGACCTCTGGGATCCTCGATGCTCCGATGGTTCCTCCTTGCCGCTGTATCTTCACGCTCTTCGGTGGCTCTTCTCCGGACGTCTCCTGGACCATTTCCTCCTCGATCCCCCACACACCCTTGATCTCCGGGACCTCTCCCTTTAAGTTCCTGGAGTCCCCCGAATGGAGGAAGGAACCAATGGGAAGCCTGAACCTCGGGGTCGCTTCCAGGTCGTCCAACAGTGGCAGCACCAGTCGCCCTTGTGTGCAGGTCGAATCGGTCCGACCCGTCACAGACACTCCCCCAAGAGAGCGGCTGCAGATGACGCTCAGTAGCAGGATAGCGGGATAAGTAATCAGCATTCAACATGTGGCGGCCCGGGGAGTGCAGAATCTGGAACGAGAAGGGTTGCTGCAAAGAAATAAACCACCTTAGAACAAGAACATTCGAGTCCTTGCTGAGAGGGAGTCAGGTGAGAGGGGCATGGTCCATTAGTAGTGTAAAGGTGCGCCCGCTGAGATAATATTGCAATGCCTCAATAGCTCATTTAATGGCCAAACACTCCTTCTCAATGGGCGGGTAATGTCTCTCTCTAGGGAGCAGTTTCCTACTGATATAATGTTATAATATGATGAGGGTGAAGAGACCGATCCAGTTGAGGTTGAGATAACACCGCCCCTAGTCCAACCTCAGATGCGTCTGTCTGGAGATAAAAAGGTTTTTGGAAATCCGGACAACAAAGTACTGGGTCGGTGGACAGGGCCTGTTTCAACTGTTCGAAACTGTGGTAGGCAACTGCGGGAAGTGAGGAGAAGGTTTTGGGAGAGGAATTCTTTAGCAAGTTGGTAAGATGTTCAGCCACCATTGAAAATTGTGGGATAAACCGGCCAAAATACCCAACTAGACCGAGGAAAGCCCGTACGTCTTTTTTGGACTTTGGCAATGGTATTTGTTGGATAGCGTCTACTTTCTCTACCTGGGGACAAACCATTCCCTCCCCCAATACATATCCTAGATATCCGATTGTCGTAAATCCCAACCTACACTTCTCAGGGTTCGCCGTTAAGTGTGCTTACCTTAAGGCCTGTAGGACCGCTCTTAAGGGGTCTAGATGATCAGTCCATGTTTTGCTGTACATCACTAGATCATCTAGATATGCCGCTGCAAATGCCTGATGGGGACATAGGACCTTATCCATTAGTCTTTGAAATGTGGCTGGGGCCCCATGTAACCCAAAGGGGAGAACAGTAAATTGGTATAAACCCAATGGGGCAGCAAAGGCGGTCTTTTCCTTATCGGCTGCTTTTAAGGGGATCTGCCAATACCCCTTGGTTAGATCCAGGGTGGACAAAAACCTGGCTTGTCCTAGTTTTTCTAGAAGTTCATCAATACGGGGCATGGGGTAAGCGTCAAAATAAGTCAGTTCATTGAGCCGCCTATAATCTACGCAAAACCGAGTACTCCCATCCAGTTTTGGGACCAGTACTACTGGAGAACACCATGGGCTGTTGGAGGGTTCTATGATTCCTGCTTTCAACATGGTTTGTACTTCTTGTTCTATTAGGGATTTCTTTGCTTCTGGGATGCGATAGGGTCTTTGTCTTGATATGGATTCATTTTTGGTTCGAATCATATGTTCAACTAACTGGGTATGCCCGGGTTGTTTGGAAAAAACGTCACAATATGCCTCAGTAACTTGTGATAGGGATATAAGCTGTGTTTCTGGGAGGGTGGTATTGGTTTGAGGTCTAGACTCCTCCGGACAGAGTGGTAGGGAAAGGGCTGGGTATGGGATGTCCTCAGTACTGTTATTTGTGATGTATTGGACTGTTTGGACATTAACAGGTTCCTGCCATTTTTTTAAAGATATTTATGTAATATATTTGTTCCCTACCGTGGCTGTGGGGAAGAACCAGTTTAGAGGTAGTGGGGTTGATTTGTTCAAGCACTTTGTAGGGTCCCTGCCATCAAGCTAATAGTTTGTTCTCACAGCTGGGAAGGAGTACCAATGCCTTATCTCCTACTTTTAAACTCCGGAGCACACTCCTGGTGTCACACCCCTTTTTTTTGCTTTTCTTGGGAGGTGCGTAAGGTAGTGTGGGCCTTTTCCCCTACTGAGTGTAGGTTTTCTCTCAACTCCTTAGTATAGGTGAGTAGCTCTTTACTTTCCTCGTCTGTCTCCTCCCATTGTTCAGCTAGCATATCTAGGAGGGTTTGAGGGGGTCGCCCAAACAACAATTCAAAGGGACTGTGCCCTAGGGAAGACTGTACATGTGTGCGTATTGCATGCAATACCTGCAATACCAGGGGTACTTTTTTTTCCCAATCCCTACCATCGTCCGTAATGCTTTTTTTTTTTTTTTTTAGTAAGGACGTAATGGTCCAATTATATCTTTCCATAAGACCATCTGTTTGCGGGTGATATACTGATGTTCTAATCTGCTTAATGCCTAAGGTCTTGCTTACTTCAGACATGAGTCTGGACATAAATGGTGTGCCTTGGTTGGTTAAAATCTCCTTTGGAAAACCTACCCGTGAAAAAAAAAAAAAAACAATCATGGCTTGTGCGATTACTTTAGTATGCATGCTGGGAGGGGAATAGCTTCTGGATACCGGGTGGCGTAATCCACCAATACCAAGACATACTGCCGACATTTACTGGATGGGTTGAGAGGACAGATGATATCCATGCCTACGCGAGAAAAGGGGGTCTCAATGATGGGTAACGGCTGTAAGGGGGCTGGTAGGTGTGTAGCGGTATTATATGATTGACATTTCGGGCAATTCGAACAATGTCTACAGATATCCCCGAACACCCCGGGCCAATAGGACCGTCTGAGGGCGGCTTCCTCTGTCTTTTCCCTACCTAGATGCCCTTCCCCTTGGTCTCCATGAGCAAGACGCAGAACCTGGTGTCTATGACTACTGGGGACTAACAAGTGGTTTGGCCTGTCATTGTTAGCCTGAGGACGTCTATATAGGAGTTGATTCTGGATGAAGAATTTAGGACCTACCCCGTTGTCCTTGTGCTTCAAGGCCTGCTGCCATGCGTTCTTTAAGGAAGGATCATCTCTCTGGCTTTGTCTGAAATCTCCGGCCACCGTATATACTATGCCTGTGGCTCCTGGATTCTTTTTGGTAAGTTCAAATGTTTTTTCCGCATATTGGCGCCACTGTATCCTTTTCTGTTGCTTCCTTGGCCGCTCTCTAGGAATCCGACTGGCCTCCTACCCGTCATCATAGGGGACCTCATTCCACCACATTTTCATAGTGTGTTCTTGTTCTGCTTTTGTTATCAAAAGGGGAAAGGCCGCATAATCAGTTCCAATAATAATGTCCTCCTCCAAGTGGGGTAGCACACCCATCTTGGGGGTTTCTTCGTCTCCTCTCCACTGGAGGTTGATGACTGCCACTGGATAATACCTCTGATCCCCATGGACACAAGCTATCAATACTTGGGCCTGGGGTAGCCCTTGTCCGGGGTCGATCAGTTCCTGTCTGATGACGCTCTAGCTGCATCCTGAGTAAACCAGTGCCACACTTTCTTTGCCATTGAGAAGGATAAGGAAGGTGTAGGTAGGTTTGGATTCACCGGCCCAGAACACCCTTCCCTTTGCAACGCCCATCTCCATAGGTTCTTCCGCGTCTTTTTTCTGAAGGCAATATCGGGCTATGTGGCCCCACTCCGAGCAATGATAGCACTGAGGTCCTGACGCAGGGAAAGTGGGTTGGGAAGGATGGGGTATCCGTATCCTCTCTGGATCCTGCGTTCCCAGTGACCTTGGAGTCGCTCCTCTTCCTATTGTGGGGCGCACAGGGGAAGGGACTGAGGATCGGCTGGAGGTAGCTCTAAAGTCTGGACTCTTGTGGAAAGCACATGCCAGATCAATGGCAGTGTCACTGGTCAACACGGGGTGTTGGCGAACCCAATTACGGGTTGTGTTGGGGAGGGCGTCTAAAAATTGTTCCAAGATGATTACATCAAACATTTCTTCTCTGTTTTTTTCGGTGGGATGTAACCATCGACCGGCAGCATGTTGTACCCGATAGTAATGGGTACGTGGGTTTTCCTGGGGTTGCCACTTCGTATGGCGAAATTTGGTCCGGTAACTCTCACTGTCAAGCCCAACTCTTTCTAGGATGTTTTTTTTAATTTCTTTATAGGGGAGCGTTCCACTGGGATTGATTGCTTGGTATGTTGCTTGGAGATGTCCCGTTAGCAAAGGGGCGATATACTGGCCCCACTTGTCCTCGGGCCAGTTAGCAGTGCTTGCTACTCTCTCGAAATTCAGGGAAAAGGAGTCGGGATCTTCTTGGTCCTGATATTTTTGTAAGACACTGCTTGGTACAATGGGATGCACCTTAGTGTGAGCGATTGTGTCCATTAGTTTACCTAGTGTGGTTTCATGGACTAACTGATTGTTAGCCATGATCGTAGCCTCACTCTTCAGGGCGGTCTGTAGGGCCGTGCGGTCCTCTTTTGCTTCCTTTATCTGTTGTTCCCACATTAGCTGGAGGTGTCGTCGTCCCTCCGCTAACTGAGCTATAATGTCCGCCATGGTGGGTTTCTCCTCCATCTTAAGAGTCTTCCAGAATCCCACTTCTAACACCACTTTGTCGTAGGCTGGCCGAGATCAATCACACAAGACTGTTGGAGTCTATAGGTACGTGAGATTTATTTAAGTTTATAGAGCAATGTATAGTAAGAATTTTCGTGGTATGTCTCTTTCCGTCCTGCAGGGTTAATCTCATCTTCTTTCTGTGTTCTCCATAGGCCTCTCGGGAAGCAAGTGGGGACAGAAGAAAAATAGGCACGGTAAGTGTTTATGTACAATTACTTTCTTTTTTCTTTACTTCTTTCTCTCTCTCTCTCTCCCCCCCCCCCGTTCCGGCTCTTTCCTTTCTTTTCTTCTGTATTTCACTCTTATCTTCCCTTTTCTTACTTGCTCTCTTCTTCCTTTCTTTCTTTCCCTGTGATTCGACTTTTTTTTCTTTCTTTCTGACTTCTGGGCTTACTCAGAACTGTCCGCTTAACTTTTATTTTGGTTGTTTTTCCTTTCTTATAAAGTCTCTTCTCTTTCTGATTCTCGTTTACTTCTGGACCGTCTATTGCACACTTGTATAATCTTTCCTTTCTAACGATATCTGCTTCCTGTTTTCCCCTTCTCATAGGCTCTCGTTTGTTACCCTCACCGTGCTCCCCTTCCCTCCTTTTGACCTCCCGCCCCGTTCCTTATAACTCCCGCCCTGTGCTCGTACTTTCCCTTTTGTATGCCTCCACCCTTCCGTCCTCCCAACCCTACCCGTTTCCAGCCCCGTACCTGGCTTGGCCACACTTCTCCTGAAGCGTGGCGGGTTCTAGGGAGTTGCTTCCCGGGGCCGGCGGTCTTCGTCCCAGGTTGGGACTGTGCTGGTTCTCCGTTCGGCTCGGCCTCCGACCTCTGGGATCCTTGATGCTCCGATGGTTCCTCCTTGCCGCTGTGTCTTCCCGCGCTTCGGTGGCTCTTCTCCGGACGTCTCCTGGACCATTTCCTCCTCGATCCTCCACACACCCTCGATCTCCGAGACCTCTCCCTTTAAGTTCCTGGAGTCCCTCGAATGGCGGAAGGAACCAATGGGAAGCCTGGACCTCGGGGTCACTTCCGGGTCGTCCCCGACAGCGGCAGCACCAGTCGCCCTGGTGTGCGGGTCGAATCGGTCCGACCAGTCACAGTCACCTCTACTCTTTATCTTGGCAATGGATCCCTTGGTGCGCCACTTACGTCAGGGACATAGCATAGGGGACTGCAGTGGTCCAGTGAACTGCTTTTGGTGTCATAGGTGGATGACATCCTGCTAATTCTCTGTCATTCAGACACGAACCTGGCGCCGGTGATAGCAGAGATGACCCACTTTGGCAAATTCTCTGGGCTGCGTGTGAACTGGAGAAAATCGGGGCTGTTCCCGATGACTTATATTACTTGCCCACCAGAGACTGAATTCCCCTTGCGCTGGTGCCCTGATTTGGTGAGGTATCTGGGTATACATCTGCATAGACAGGGAGAAGGTGATAGGGCTCTATTATTGGCCTGTGGTGGAGAGATTCAACTCACAGGTGGACAGATGGGTGAAGCTGCAGAACTCCATGGCAGGCTGGATATCACTCATCAAAATGGTGGTTCTCCCCCACTTTCTGTATCTATTTTTAAATATCCCAGTCCAGCTCAATATCTTCTTTTTTTGCCACTATTCATAGCCTGGTCATTCGACTAGTGGGGATAAACATCCGTGCATCCTGTGGGAGATCCTTACTCTCCCGTATGAGCAGTGGGGGGTTTGAGATCCCGCATTTTCAGGTTTACTATTTGGTGTCCCAACGTCAGTACGCATTTTATTGGTATCATCCGGACGCCTGTCCCCCTTACTCAATTCCAGAGCGAAACCGGGCGGATCCTGTTCCGCTGACTGCCCTTCTACCTGGGGGTGTCCCTCTGCATTGCAGGGACATTCAGACTATTTCCACAACAAGCTGGGCATGGTGCAGACTAGTGCTTCTGATTCAATGTGACACACTGTACTCACCAGCGTTGCCCCTCATTAACAATCCATTTATGTCAGGAGGCGATTGTACAGCAAACATTAAGTACTCTTCAGCGTCACACTTTTGTGGATTTTTTCCAGGATGACCATATAGGGGGCCCCACCTGGAGGGAACCGCCAGAATACCGCTGCGCGGTCAAAAGACCGCCGCGGGTATTCTGGGTTTCCCACTGGGCTGGCGGGCGACCGCCAAAAGGCCGCCCGCCAGCCCAGTGGGAAACACCCCTCCATGAGGATGCCGGCTCCGAATGGAGCCGGCGGAGTGGAGGATGTGCGACGGGTGCAGTGGCACCCGTCGCGTATTTCAGTGTCTGCAAAGCAGACACTGAAATACAAAGTGGGGCCCTCTTACGGGGGCCCCTGCAGTGCCCATGCCATTGGCATGGGCACTGCAGGGGCCCCCAGGGGCCCCACGACACCCCTCACCGCCATCCTGTTCCTGGCGGGCGGAACCGCCAGGAACAGGATGGCGGTGAGGGGGTCGGAATCCCCCATGGCGGCGCAGCAAGCTGCGCCGCCATGGGGGATTCCCAGGGCAGCGGAAAACCGGCGGGAGACCGCCGGTTTTCCTGTTCTGCCCTGCGGGGCACCGCCAGCCTGTTGGTGGTGCTCCCGCCAACCCCGGCCCGGCGGTCCTTTACCGCCGGGGTCGGAATGACCCCCACAGTCTCATGCACTACAGATACTCGTTTCACAGACGCTACACACCTGCAACACTTCATACTATGCCAGCTGCAACGCACTATGCAAGCACGCTATGCTAGGTGTCCACTGAGTCTTGTGGAGATTACACCACTTACCCTGGTTGCTACGGCGGCCTCGGGAGCATGCTTGGTGTCCAGACTCTACTCAGTCTGCATTGGGGCTCTATCTGTTCAAGATGTGCGTCTGAAGGAATCCCGGGAGAGAGATCAGGGTTGCCCATTATCTCAAAAGATCTGGGGGGGGGCATGCTGTGCACAGACTAGGTTTGTCTCACCTAACTAACACCATAAATTAATAAATTTCACATTTCTCAGAAGGGCTTTGATTGCTGATTTTTCACACATGTCCTGGACCTGCCCTAATAGTGGCCCTTTTTGGCGCAAGGTGTATGACAGTGTCAGCCATGTGGGCCGGCCTTTACAACCGGATCCGTTTTCGGCTCTTCTTGGCTATACTGGTGACTTTCCCAGATGCATAAACGCATCTCACAGCAATATTGCTTTTACTAGCTAAACGGAAGGTTGCAATCCGATGGGGGTCCAAACATGCGCCTATCATTCACGGATGGTTGGCCAGTCTCACGTACTGTGACACAAATAGTGAACTATATGCCTCACTGAAGCCCGTGTGCTCTAGGCCCATGGGCATTTGGCAGCCACTAAAGGATTACTTCTCTGCGTTGGCCATCACACCTCCTGCATCGCAGCAAACTACTGATACCGGCTCATGTTGAATTCCAGTCAGGCACGTCAATTGGTATTTGGTAGTACTGACTATATTCTCCTTTTTCCCTCTTTTACATCCATTGCTGCTCAATAGCTCTTAGGACATATGAGATGATGTTGAATATAACGTGCACGACCACCCGATCATTTATATGCTGTATGTTATATATGTTTGAACTGCATTGCTATAGGTTTGTTCATTGCATTGTTATAAAATGACAAAGTAAAAAAAAAAAAAAGAATAGACAGTGGTACCTCCTACTAGAGGATTATAAGATAAAACCACACATTACTAAACACTCAACATTACTTTTCATAAAGGTATAACCCTAAAAAAAAACATGGTCAGCCCTGGTTACCCTAGGGGTATACAACAAGACAATTGGTTATGATCAAGTGGCAAGGTTTTTTTTTTAGTTTTTTAAATGTGGTGACTATTTCATGTGTAGAACAGGTAAGGAAATTACTTTATTCACTTACAACAATAGCCCAGTCTGCCAAGTGAGAACGAACATTAATTGCATGTCACACTTTGACATTTATTTTCTGATTTGTAGAAGTGATAGAATATATGTTGGGAGGGCCATTAGACCAGTGAAAGAGAATTGCTGAACATTTCAGAGCAGTAAAATTGGGTGATGAGATACTTGCGTCCCCTACATACTCGGACATGTGCGAGGCAAGGTATACACAAAGACTTCTTGTTTCACAGAATAGATATTGTGCAAGATCAGAGGGGTGGTAATCAGGAGTTACAGCAACAACAACGTGAAGCACTGTGGATTATGATATTCAAAGTGGTTGATAAAGACCATGAACTGAGATATGTGATGCATTACAGATGGAAAGTGCTTTAGATGCATGAAATTATATTTTGTAATTATGTTTATGCTTAATTATATTGCACTCAGGGTTTCCATGGGTTCACCGTCTTGACTCATGGCCCACATGATTACTGGTGACACAGAAACCAATATTTAAAATGATGTGCACAATAACAGACTTTTTTCTGTCTTGGCAATCTATAGCTTTATAATCTGATATGGAAAAGGTCACTTACCCAGTGTACATCTTCGTGGCATGTTCCGCTGCAGATTCACATGCTGTGCACTGTTCCTGCCATATAGTGTTGGGCTCGGAGTGTTACCAGTTGTTTTTCTTCGAAGAAGTCTTTTCGAGTCACAGGAGTCACGAGACCGAGTGACTCCTCCCTTTCGGCTCCACTGCGCATGGGCATCGACTCCATCTTAGATGGTTTTCCAGCAGAGGGTAGGGTAGGAGTGGCAGAGTAAGAATAGTAAAGATGTCCATGCAATGGAATAGAGATGTATGAACAAAGTTGAGGTAAAGGAATGTTTATTTACATATGTACAATTTGTATTTGCAACTTAAACGGTTACAGGCTCCCGGGGAGGTGGGAGGGCGCATGTGAATCTGCAGCGGAACATGCCACGAACAGATGTACACTGGGTAAGGGACATTTTCCGTTCAGTGGCATGTGTAGCTGCAGATACACATGCTGTGCATAGACTACAAAGCAGTAATTCTCCCCAAAGCGGTGGTCAGCCTGTAGGATTTTAAGTTGTTTGAAATAATGTTCTTAGTACAGCCTGTCCTACTGTGGCTTGTTGTGTTGCTAACACATATACACAGTAGTGTTTGGTAAAAGTATGAGGTGTGGACCAAGTGGCTGCCTTACAAATCTCTGTCATTGGTGTGTTACCTAGAAAGGCCATTGTTGCTCCTTTCTTTCTTGTGGAGTGTGCCTTTGGTGTAATGAGTAGTTGTCTTTTAGCTTTTAGGTAACAAGGTTGTATACCTTTCACTATCCATCTGGCTATGCCTAGTTTGGATATAGGATTACCAGTATGGGGTTTCTGGAATGCGACGAACAACTGTTTAGTTTTACGAAAAGCTTTTGTTCTGTCTATATAGTACATTAAAGCTCTTTTTATATCTAATGTATGCAGTGCTCTTTCTGCCACTGAGTCTGGCTGTGGGAAGAAGATTGGGAGTTCCACTGTTCGGTTTAAATGAAACCGTGAAATGACTTTTGGTAGAAATTTTAGATTTGTGCGGAGACCCACGTTATGTTTGTGTACTTGTATAAAGGGGTTCTTCAATAGTGAAAGCCTGTATTTCACTAACACTTCGTAATGAAGTGATTGCTACTAGAAATGCCACTTTAAGAATTAAAGTTAGGAACTGGATCTGACAAGAATGCATGGGTTCAAAAGGTGGACCCATGAGTCGTGTAAGTACAATATTAAGATTCCACAAGGGTACTGGTGGAGTTCTTGGAGATATGATCCGTTTTATTCCTACCATGAAGGACTTAATGACTGGTATTCTAAATAGGGATTTTGTGTGTTTAGTTTTCAAATAAGCAGACATTGCGGTGAGGTGTAATTTGATGGATGAAAAGACTAGATTTGCTCTTTGTAGATGTAGTAAATAACCTACAATGTCTTGTATGGACACATCCAACGGTGTGATGTGTTTTGCTTGGCAGTAGAAGACAAATCTTTTCCATTTGATAGCATAACAATGCCTGGTTGCAGGTTTTCTTGCCTGTTTAATGACTTCCATACTCTCGTTTGGAAGATTTAGATACCCAAACTCTAAGACTTCAGGAGCTAGATTGCTAGATTGAGCATTGCTGGATTGGGGTGTCTGATCTGATGATGCCATCATGTGTTGCGTTAACAGATCTGGTCTGTTTGGAAGCTTGACGTAAGGTACTACTGATAGGTCCAACAGTGTGGTGTACCACAGTTGGCGTGCCCACGTTGGTGCTATGAGTATTAGTTTGAGTTTGTTTACTATAAAAGGAAGAGTGGGAGAGGGGGGAAAAGCATAAGCAAATATCCCTGACCAACTGATCCATAGGGCATTGCCTTTGGACTGAAGGTGTGGGTACCTGGATGCAAAGTTTTGGAATTTTGTGTTTTGTTTTGAGGCGAACAGATCTATGTCTGGTGTCCCCCACTGGCAAAACTGTTTTTGTAGTACCTGGGGATATATTTCCCACTCGTAAGTTTGCTGGTGATCCCGACTGACATTGTCTGCTAATTGATTGTGAATTCCTGGGATGTATTGAGCTATTAGGCGAATATTGTTCTGAATTGCCCAAAGCCAAATTTTTTCTGCTATGAGGCAAAGTTGTGATGAGTGTGTTCCCCCCTGTTTGTTTAAGTAGTACATTGTTGTCATATTGTCTGTTTTGACAAGAATGTGTTTGTGAGCCAGAAGAGGTTGAAAGGCTTTTAGTGCTAGAAAGACTGCTAGCAGCTGTAAGTGATTTATGTGTAGCTGTTTTTGCTTGTTGTCCCACTGTCCTTGTATACTGTGATTGTTGAGGTGTGCTCCCCACCCAATCATTGATGCATCTGTTGTGAAAATGGCGTGAGGCACAGGGTCTTGAAAAGGCCACCCTTTGTTTAAATTTATAGGGTTCCACCAGTGAAGCGAATAGTGTGTTTGGCGGTCTATCAACACTAGATCTTGGAGATGACCCTGTGCCTGCGACCATTGTTTTGCAAGGCACTGTTGTAAGGGCCGCATGTTTAACCGTGCGTTTGGGACAATTGGATTGCATGATGCCATCATACCTAGGAGTTTCATTACAAATCTGACTGTGTAATGCTGATTTGGTTGTATTTTTGGTACCATGGTGTGGAATGATTGTACCCTTTGTGGGCTTGGACTTGCAATCGCTTTTTGAGTGTAGCTCCCGAGTATTGCTGAATTTGGGATGGTTGAGTGTGATTTTTGGTAATTTATTGAAAACCCTAGTGTGTGTAGGGTATCTATTACGTAACATGTGTGATGTTGACACTGCTTCTGAGTGTTGGCCTTTATTAGGCAATGGTGGAGATATGGGAATACATGCATGTGTTGTCTCCTTATGTATGCTGCTACTACAGCAAGGCATTTTGTAAATACTCTGGGGGCCGTTATCCCGAAGGGTAGCACCTTGAATTGATAATGTTTCCCTGTATAATGAGCCTGAGGTATTTTCTGTGAGATGGATGGATGGATGGGTATGTGAAAATACGCATCTTTTAAATCCAGTGATGACATGTATTCCCCCCGGTTTCAGTAATGGGACTACATCTTGTAGTGTCACCATATGAAAGTGTTCTGATTTGATGTATAGGTTGAGAGTCCTGAGATCTAATATTGGCCTTAGTGTTTTGTCCTTTTTGGGAATAAGGAAGTACAGGGAATAGACCCCTGTTCCTTTTTGTTGATTCGGTACTAGTTCTATGGCTTCTTTTGTTAATAGTGCCTGCACCTCTGTTAGTAACATTGTTAGATGTTGCGACGATAGTTTGTGCGCTTTTGGGGGAATATCTGGAGGAAAATATGTGAATTCTATGCAATAACCATGTTGGATAATTGATAGTACCCATGAGTCTGTTGTTATATTTGACCATTGATTGTGGAACATTTCCAGTCTTCCTCCCACAGGGGATGTGTGTTGTGGGAAGGTGATGGCGAAGTCACTGCTAGTTGCTAGTGGCCTGTTTTGTAGTTTGGAATTTTCCCCTGGATTTGGGGAATTGCCCTCTGAAGGACCCTCAAAACTCCCCTCTTTGGTACTGGGGTTGGTATGAGGGTTTTGTCTGTGAGGTAGATGGTTCTGATGGCTGTGGCCTGAAACACCCCTCACCCCCCCAATACTGCGGTTTCCTAAATGTTCCTCTGTATTAGGATGAGTAAAGCGCTCCCATCTCTTTGGCTGTATCTGTATCCTTTTTCATCTTCCCTATTGCTGTGTCCACTTGTGTGCCAAATAGCTGTTGCTGGTTGAATGGCATGTTGAGGACCGCCTGTTTAATCTCTGGGTTAAAACCTGATGATCTAAGCCATGCATGGCGTCTAATTGTCACTGCAGTGTTTACTGTTCTTACGGCAGTATCGGCTGAATCCAATGCAGACCATATTTGATTATTAGTTATAGATTGTCCCTCCTCCACTATCTGCTGAGCTCTTTTTTGGTATTCTTTGGGGATATGTTGGATGATGTCGCTGATCTCATCCCAATGAGCTCTGTCATATCTTGCGAGGAGGGCCTGAGAGTCCGCTATGCGCCACTGATTGGCTGCTTGTGACGCTACCCTCTTTCCTGCCACATAAAACTTTTTTCTCTCCTTATCTGGAGGGGGTGCATCTCCAGATGACTGCGAGTTGGCCCTCTTTCTCGCAGCGCTGACCACTACCGAGTCTGGGGGCAGCTTCTAGGTGATGAATATTGGGTCTGACGGTGGGGTGGTTTGTTTTTCTTCTCCACCCTTTGTGTTACGAGTCTTCCCTTGACCAGCTCCTGAAAAATCTGTTGGGCATGTTTAAGCATGCCTGGGAGCATTGGTAGACTTTGGTAGGATGTGTGCATTGAGGACAAGGTATTAAAAAGGAAGTCGTCCTTTAGTGGTTTGGTGTGCATGCTCACAATGTGGAAAGCAGCAGCCCTAGCCAAAACCTGTGTGTAGGAGGTGCTATCTTTAGCTGGAGAGGGTTTAGACGGATAGCACTCCGGGATATTGTCCGACACAGGGTCATCATACAGGTCCCACGGGTCTGTATCTTGATGCAACTGCACAGTGTGTGTGGGTGACTGTGCAGTGGGTGTAGCAAGAGGAGAAACAGTTCTTTGAGGAGAATGCGGAGGAGAACTGGCGTGGCGGAGATTGGTCTCTTGGCACTTTAGCCTTTGGATGCTCAGTGTCCGAACGTCCTTGGAAAGCCAGTTTCCTTTTAAAAGTGAGAGGAGGTGCTGTAAGGATTTTCCCACTATCCTTGTGGATTTGTATCCTTGCTTGTCTCTCATCAAATTCTTCCATCTGGTGAAGTTCTTCCTCGAATCTGTGGCTTTCTTTCATTTGTTCAGAAAGTCTATGTTCCTCAGTATATGAGGATGTTTTCGGCTCCGAAGCCGTTTTTTCGGCACTGAAATGCCCATGGTGACAGTAGGCCTCGGTTCCGAAAGACTCTTTTTGGGGTTTCGACTCGACGAGTCGATGTCGAACCTTTTCAGAGACTGTCTCGGCTCGAGTCCGAAGACTTCGATGCGGATGTGGCCTCTCTCAGTGCAGTGGGTGTTGCTTGGTCACCGCTTGATTTCTAGCAGATAGAGCCATGGCCTTCCGGCAGTGGCGTCCCCGAGGCCTTTTGTTTGGTCTTGGAATGGCTTTGGGTCGGGGCAGGCGTACTCACGTGTTGGCCTGCTGTCGGTGGTCGTCTTCGTCGGAATCATCCGAATCGGATCCATGAATGGAGATGGCCATCTCCTCTTCTTCGATGTCGAGGTGCTCGGTACTCTTTGAAACCATTTGTAGTCGCGCCCTTCGATCCTTCAAGGTCTTCTTGGAACGGAAGGACCTGCAGGCCTCACAAGTATCCTCTCGGTGGTCCGGTGACAAACACAGATTCCAGACCTGATGTTGATCTGTGTAGGGATACTTGGCGTGGCACAGAGGGCAGAATCGAAACAGGGTCGGGTCCATGAGGCTTCGACGCTTCTTGTGGTCGGGCTGACCAGGCCCAGGATGGGCGCAGGTGCCCCAATGGGCAACCAAAGGGGTGTTTCGCCAGTGCCAAGGTTTGTGATAGCAGGAAAATATTATCAATTCAAAGTTCTACCATTCAGCATAACAGCTCCAAGGGTATTCACAAAATGTCATGCGGTAGTAGCAGCCTACCTAGGAAGGCAACACATACATGTTTTTCCATATCTAGACGATTGGCTAATAAAATCAAGCAATTTTATACAAGGTCAAAAACACACTCAATACACAATAGAGACCCTACATACACTAGGATTCACTCTCAACTACCAAAAATCCTATCCTCAACCAGCACAAGTGCAACCTTGCCTAGGTGCTATTCTCAATACACAAAAAGCCTTAGCTTATCCAAATACACAAAGGGTACAAGCTTTTCAAAATCTCATACCACAAATGCAGCCAAATCAACAACACACTAAGATTTATCATGAAACTATTAGGAATGATGGCACCCTGCATAGCAATAGTGCCGCATGCAAGACTAAACATGAGGACACTACAAGAGTGCCGCTCACAGCAATGGTCTCAAGCACAGGGTCAATTGCAAGATCTAGTGTTGTTAGACCGCCAAACGCACAAGTCCCTTCAATGGTGGAATCTCAGCAATTTAATGAGGGACGGTCATTTCAAGATCTTCTGCCTCAGACCACAATAACAATGGATGCATCAATGACAGGTTGGGGAGCTCACCTCAGCTGCCTTACCATTCAAGGGGAATGGGATTCACAACAGCTAAATTATCACATAAACCATTTAGAATTATTAGCTGTGTTTGTTGTCCTAAAAGCGTTTCAGCTGCTTCTCAAACACAAGACTGTCTTGATAAAAACAGACAGTATGACGACCATGTATTACCTAAAGAAACAAGGCGGGACACATTCATCTCAACTGTCCCTTCTATGACCTAGCTAATGGGGTGAAAACTTAGGGTTGTATAGGCGCTCAGGATCCTAAGTAGCAAAAAAAAATGTTAAGCATCAAGATGATGGGTGCCTGCACAAGGGAAAACACCCATCCCTTAAAGGTTTATACAAAACCAACCATCAAATAATACAATATGTGGCACACAATTCACACACAATTGTAATATAAGTCTGGAATGTCCAATCCGATCCAAATACAATTCTTCAAATGTTTGGAAACCCCTCCATGATAATACAATTCAAGCCAACACGTGTTTCGTCATGGGAAATTCTTTTCTATATCCCGAACGACTTCTTCAGGGCTAAAAAATTGTAAACATATTCATTGAGTTAGGAACCAAAATGCTCAAACTTAGACGTTGAAAATTAAATAAACAGAGATCCCAGAACCCGAACCTAAAATGCAATAGTCTCTTGCAAAACACTAGTGTAGTGCCTCTTAAAATCTTAATTCACCCAAAAGTGAAAAAAACAAGATGAAAGATATATATGTAAAGTGCTCCCCACGAACACCACTACAACCTTATATCATGCAAACATCCGCCAAATTGAGAGGATATGAACTGCCAGTGCTAACCAAAAACTCAAAATCCATGCAGAAATAACCTCTGTGTCAACCAACAAGCTTTCAAAATCCTTAGTAGTACCTCCTAATTAAAAATATCCTACAAATCCAATGACAATTGTCCGTATTTATCAAGCGTTATCTGTTGTTCCCATTATAAACCGAACTTCTCCAGATCTATCACATAAACAGAAAACAAGAAAAAAAGACTGAATACGATTCATTTGCACATAATATAAACGAGCAGTATAACCATATGATCAAGCCTCATTTATAACATGCGAACTCATTGTGACCCCCATGTAGAATACCTTAAATCCAGAGTCCAATAATATCAATGCACTTCCCGTATTAGTGTAGTATCATCCGTGAACTGCAACGTAAAAAGAATAAAACTGGCTGACATTATATCCTCACACACAGGAGCTCGAGTCTGAGTCTCCTAACAGAACCAGCCAATACCCAAAAAATAAAGAAAATAAAGCATCCCCAACCCTGGCACTCACTGCGTCGTAGTAAAATATTACGAGCGCAGCGTTCGCATATATCAAAGAACGCCGAACCGCGAGTACGCGTCTCCGCTGTACCGCGAATCTGAAACGGAAATAGACTTCCGATTACAACAATGAAGCATATCCATGGAAAAAGAAAGCGGACTCGCGACTACTTTTGTAAAATCGGCACCCAACCAAACTTTGGCTCCATAATAGACAACAACAGACCCAATGAAATATTAAAGCTACAAATGGAAATAACTACTCATACACATGACCCAATTGCAAATGGCAATTAAACTAACTCAGCAAAGTACGACTTTTTTTCTTTCACAGCCAAACAAAGAATAAACCTCTTCCATGACTACAAAGACTTCACACTCTTCAATCAATCAACTAATTAGAGATTAGACTAAAATCAACAACATTTCAAAATAAACCATGAAATCCTAAACCAAAGACAGTGTATGTAAAAGCACACCAACTAAGGCAAAACATTTTTTTTCAAATAGTATTAAGTCTGAAATTTATCTAAGTTGTGCCCAACCCACATAGTACTACTATCCAACGTACCCTACGTAATAGCATAATGACAATGTTGGAGGAGTTTGGTTAATAACTCCACGTTGTGTCCCTCGTAAATATGGGATACATTAACAGACAATACAAAATATCATACATATAAGCAGATAGGACAGAAATCACAAATGTTGTTGATTTGAGTCTAATCATGATTTGGCTCCTGAAGTCATAGAATTTGGATACTTACAACTTCCATTATAAAGCATGGAAGTACTAAAACAAGCCTACAACTAGGCAATGCTATGCTAATAAATGGAAAAGATTTTTTATTACTGTCAATCTAAAAATACTGACCCAATTCCAGCATCAGTACAAGATATTGTATACTACCTACTTCATTTACAGAAATCAAATTTAGCTTTCTCATCTATTAAAATTAATCTTGCTGCCATATCAGCATATTTACAAACTGTACAACATATCTCACTCTTTAGAGTCCCAGTTATTAAAGCCTTCATGGAAGGACTAAAACGTATTAATCCACCCAGAACACCACCTGTTTCTGCTATGAATCTCAATATTGTACTCACCAGATTAATGGGCCCACCCTTTGAACCCATGCATTCATGTGCGATTCAATTCTTAACCTAGAAAGTTGCTTTCCTAGTAGCTATTACTTCATTACGAAGGGTTAGTGAAAAGCAAGCATTTACTCTTGAAGAACCTGTTTTCCAAGTACACAAACAAAGTTGTACTTAGAACCAATCAAAAATTTCTGCCAAAGGTGGTATCACCTTTTCACTTAAACCGAACAGTGGAATTGCCAGTCTTCTTCCCACAGCCAGATTCAATTGCAGAAAGAGCCCTTCACACTATTGACCTTAAAAGAGCTCTTATGTGCTATGTGGATAGAACAAAAGAATTCAGAAAAACAAAGCAGCTTTTCATTGCTTTTCAACAACCACATAAGGGGAATCCTATCTCTAAACAAGGATTAGCAAGATGGATTGTTAAATGTATTCAAACATTAAGGCAAAAAGACAACTTTTAATCACACCTAAAGCACATTCCACTAGGAAACAAGCATTTGCAATGCAGCAGGTCTCGCATTTCTCTGAGTTAGAGCTATTAGCAGTTGTAAACTCCCAACCGGACATTTCTTGCCACATTAAATGCAAAAAAAAGAGCGCGATTGCACTGCTAAACGAACAAGATCGCGCTCTGAAAAAAGAGAAAAAGTAGTCCACAAACGGGAAGGAAAACAGCAAGCCTCGTATGTTTTCAGTACTTGGTCGCTGCGCTCGAGGAGGGCTAACCACTGGAAAAGGCATGACGTACGCATGCCTTCCACTAATGAAAACAAGCAGATTTTAAAAGGCAAGCCCACGAACCAATGAAAGACACTGACGTGACATGGGCGGGGCTCCGATCCCTTTTCTAACTACTACAACGTCTCGCAAGAAATACGCACGCGCAAGCGCATGCTACGCAGGCTCAAACCTAAAAAGGTGCATCTATGGCATTTTTAGGAAACATACCAATGGCAGACATATGTAAAGCTGCCACATGGTCTACACCACATACATTTACAAAGCACCATTTTGTAGATGTATTACAAAGCAACAGGCCAATGTAGATCAAGCTGTCTTAAGAACATTATTTCAAACAACTCCAACAGGCTAGCCACTGTATTTTTGGGGGGAGAGTAACTGCTTTCTAGTCTATGCATAGCATATGTATCTGCAGCTACCCATGCCATCGAACGGAAAAAATCACTTACCCAGTGTACATCTGTTTGTGGCATGTAGTGCTACAGATTCACATGCACCCTCTCTCCTCCCCGGAAGCCTGTAGTCGTTGCAGTTTTTATAATTTGTACATAGGTATATACATTCACATTTGCATGGACATCTATTTTTACTTACTATTTCTATACATTTATATTACTACACTGTATCACTCCTTCCTACACCCTTTTGCAGGAAAACAATCTAACAACGGAGTTGATGCCCATGTGCAGTATGACCAAGAGGAGGAGTCACTCGATCCCATGACTCCCAAAAGACTTCTTCAAAGAAAAACAAATTGTAACACTCCGAGCCCAACACTATATGGCAGAATAATGCATAGCATGTGTATCTGCAGCTATACATGCCATCAAACATATATTTAGATCAGATTATTAAGCTATAGATTGCCAAGACAAAGAAAAGAAATACTTACAAGAAAGGCAGTATTATTATAAGAAAATAGTTGGGTTACTTCATAATTCTGCTATTTGGATCATAAGGTGGCTTTTATATGGGTGCCCTAAATTGTACCGAAGGCGCAAGTTTCATTGAAGGACGTTCAGGTTTGATCATTTTATTCTGTGCAACTAATTTGAATATTTAGGTTGTTACAAATACCTATCCATTAAGCGTTTGAGAATACTATTTTGATCTGTAGTGGATTACTATTTGGGTTATGTAATATACAGGGTAGTTTATCACATAATACAGAAAGATGATGGGTTATGCTTACTTAATTTTTTAGTCTTACAATGTATGTGTTGAGGTTTGTATTGAAGTCAGTTGATGGACTGATGATTATCACCAGTTCACACACTAAAATAGCGGCCATTTTTACTTGCCTGTTACTTTACATCTAGTGTAGTGGTCCGGGTGAAGCGTAGTTCTTCGATTGACACCATGCTCTATGGTTACGTATCTGAATTATAAGGGGATCCTAACATGGCGCCTGGGTTCCACACTTTTGTTACTGGCAAGGCACCAGGGTTGGCTCTCCAAGGTATGCTTTTGAGGTTGTTGTGTACCGCAGCAGCTGTATTGTAGTTTGGTCCTTCTGACTCGATATAGATGGGCACAGTAATAAGTGTGGTTGGACATGGACTTTATGAATATGCCTTTGAATGTTAGCCTATACCGCGGTACCCCCTAAAATACTGTTCATAATTTATCACCCTTGGGGGGTGGGGGGGTTGGTGGGCAAATTTATTGTAGGCCATTTCTGCCCCGGGGGGGGGGAGAAACCTCTAGGCGCCAGGGGAATATTTTTTTTTTTTTTTTTTTTTTTTAAAGAGCTGGCGAGCGACCCATCAGGCAGAAACCGCTAGGCACCGGGGATTTGTTTTTTGGCGCCAATGTCACGCAGGGGGAGCGACCCTGTAGGCAAGGGTGGCTCCCGGGGTGGGGGTGGAGGTTGGGGGGGACACATTTATTTTAGGCCATTTCTGCCCCGGGGGGGGGGGGGGGGGCAGAAACCTCTAGGCGCCAGGGGAATTTTTTTTTTTTTTTTTTTTTTTTTTTTTTATTTTTTTTTTTTTTTTTTTTGAGATGGGGAGCAACCCATCAGGCAAGGGTCGCTCCCCAGGGGGGCAAATTGTATTTAGACCATTTCTGCCTCCCTGGGGGCAGATTGGCAGAGTTTTAGGTCAATCTGCCCCCAAGGGGGCAGAAACCACTAGGCACCGGGGATTTGTTTTTTGGCGCCAATGTCACGCAGGGGGAGCGACCCCGTAAGCAAGGGTCGCTCCGTGGGGGGGGGGGGGGTAAAAATATTTTAGGGCATTTCTGCCCCCCCCCCCTCCCCCCCTGTGGCCGGCTGAGCTACAGGCCAAACTCCACAGGTAGGCACCTTGCAAAAAACACCTCTGTATTCTGTGAAAAAATATGTTGTGTCCACGTTGTGTTTTGGGCCATTTCCATTTGTGGGCGCAAGGCCTACCCACAGAAGTGAGGTACCATTTTTATCGAGAGACTTAGGGGAACGCTGGGTGGAAGGAAATTTGTGGCTCCTCTCAGATTCCAGAAATTTCTGCCAAAGAAATGTGAGTAACATGTTTTTTTAGCCAAATTTTGAGGTTTGCAAAGGATTCTGGGTAACAGAACCTGGTCCGAGCCCCGCAAGTCACCCCTCCTTAGATTCCCCTAGGTCTCTAGTTTTCAGAAATGCACAGGTTTGGTAGGTTTTCCTAGGTGCCGGCTGAGCTAGAGGCCAAAATCTACAGGTAGGCACTTTGCAAAAAACACCTCTGTTTTCTTCCAAAAATTTGGATGTGTCCACGTTGCGCATTGGGGCGTTTCCTGTCGCGGGCACTAGGCCTACCCACACAAGTGAGGTATCATTTTTATCGGGAGACTTGGGGGAACGCTGGGTGGAAGGAAATTTGTGGCTCCTCTCCGATTCCAGAACTTTCTGCCACAGAAATGTGAGGAACATGTGTTTTTTTTAGCCAAATTTTGAGGTTTGCAAAGGATTCTGGGTAACAGAACCTGGTCCGAGCCCCGCAAGTCACCCCTCCTTAGATTCCCCTAGGTCTCTAGTTTTCAGAAATGCACATGTTTGGTAGGTTTCCCTAGGTGCCGGCTGAGCTAGAGGCCAAAATCTACAGGTAGGCACTTCGCAAAAAACACCTTTGTTTTCTTTCAAAAATGTGGATGTGTCCACGTTGCGCTTTGGGGCGTTTCCTGTCGGGGGCGCTAGGCCTACCCACACAAGTGAGGTATCATTTTTATCGGGAGACTTGGGGGAACATAGATTAGCAAAACAAGTGTTATTGCCTCTTGTCTTTCTCTACATTTTTTCCTTCCAAATATAGGAGAGTGTGTAAAAAAGACATCTATTTGAGAAATGCCCTGTAATTCACATGCTAGTATGGTCACCCCGGAATTCAGAGATGTGCAAATAACCACTGCTCCTCAACACCTTATCTTGTGCCCTTTTTGGAAATACAAAGGTTTTCTTGATAGCAATTTTTTACTCTTTATATTTCAGCAAATGAATTGCTGTATACCCGGTATAGAATGAAAACGCACTGCAGGGTGCAGCTCATTTATTGGCTTTGGGTACCTAGGGTTCTTGATGAACCTACAAGCCCTATATATCCCGCAACCAGAGGAGTCCAGCAGACTTAACGGTATATTGCTTTTGATAATCTGACATTGCAGGGAAAAGTTACAGAGTAAAACGTAGAGAAACATTTATGTTTTTTCCACCTCAATTTCAATATTTTTCTTTTTCAGTTGTTATTTTCTGTAGGAAACCCTTGTAGGATCTACACAAATGACCCCATGCTGAATTCAGAATGTTGTCTACTTTTCAGAAATGGTTAGGTTTCTGGGATCCAGCATTGGTTTCATGCCCATTTCTGTCACTGACTGGAAGGAGGCTGAAAGCACAAAAAATTGCAAAATTGGGATATGTCCCAGTAAAATGCCAAAATTGTGTTGAAAAATTGGGTTTTCTGATTCAAGTCTGCCTGTTCCTGAAAGCTGGGAAGCTGCTGAGTTTAGCACCGCAAACCCTTTGTTGATGCCATTTTCAGGGGAAAAACCACAAGCCTTCTTCTGCAGCCACTTTTTCAATTTTTTTTTAAAAAAAACGAAATTTTCCCTGTATTTTGGCCAATTTCTTGGCCTCCTTCAGGGAAACCCACAAAGTCTGGGTACCTCTAGAATCCCTAGGATGTTGGAAAAAAAGGACGCAAATTTGGCTTGGTTAGCTTATGTGGACAAAAAGTTATGAGGGCCTAAGCGCGAACTGCTCCAAATAGGCAAAAAAAGGCCTGGCACAGGAGGGGGAAAAGGCCTGGCAGCGAAGGGGCTAATCATTGTGTGCTTGAAGTTGTAAAAAGTTAAATGGACTTTCCAATTGAGGAAATTAGGGTGGTTTACCTCCCTTCTTGAGCACCAGATGCTATTGTTCATACTACAATCGGAACAAATAGTGGGTGCATCAATATTCCCTACGACCCACACAAATTAAGGTCTATCAAGAGATACAGGCTCCGCCAATACCTTTAAATCATGTTGTACAGCAGTGTGGTATAGAGTGGGGTGGCATGGGGCAGCATGGAGCGGCATAGCAAAGAGTGGAGCAGAGCAACACAAGGGCCAGTGGAGCAACAGAAGCACATGGGCTAAAGAGAAAAATGTGGAAGGGGAGAAAGGAACACAGAGGAAGCAGCTGGAAAAACATGCACTTTCATGCTTAAACGAGAGAAAAAAAATGCAGTTCCCTAAAAGCAACCATCGAAAGCGCAGAAGCCAGCCAATCAAAGAGATGGTAAATAGGCTACGATCCATTTGAGGGACAAACACAAAATGGTCAGGCTGGTACAAGGAAAGCCATCAATAGAAAGAAAGCAAATAAAAATGACAGCAAAGCGTACCAATGGTGAGTAATGGGGGGCATGCTTGCCCCTGTATATTCTTGGAAAGCCTACAATGTGTCTTTCATAACCAGACAGCTTGACATGTCTGACAGGCTCAACTTTTAATATGAGGGCTTTGACATTGAGAAGTGCAAAAAAAACAACCTATAGTTTATTGTATTCAAGTGTGATTCAGGCATTTAGGTTCTGATGTCGTTATACTATGCATGTCAAATCCTTCTGGTAGTTACTCCTTCCACATTAAATGAAAAAAAAATATCTGCTCATCTCTCAGCAAAGTTGCTCACCATGTATTTAGGGCAGTTCTAAACTATAAAAAACATTTTTCATATAAATTGAATGGATATCTGGTGTTACAAGACAATGTTTTAAGCGGCTCAGACATTAATCTCCAGTTTACAAAAGAAATAGAATGATCTTTTATGGAGTAAAAGTAGAGTGGAGTAGAGCAGCGTTCATCTCCCTTGAATAGTAATAGCTTTTTGCCTTGCTTCTGCGCATAGGTCTGAGCCCAACTTTCATTAAGTTAATTTGTTTGCATTATAACCAGTGACTCGGTTGCGTGTAAATCTCAACATCACTGCACCTTTTGAGGTGTCTTGGGGCACCCAACAGGGTTTCCCCTTGTCTCACATTCTATTTGCAATAGTCATGGAGCTGCTTGGTGCTCAACTTAGTCAGCACCTCGCTCACCAGTCTTCCCTCACCCCAGGTAGGATCATGGTTTCGCTCTATGCGGACGATGTTAAGCTATATGTTAGAGATCCGTAAGTGCATCAAGAGTCACTTATTTTAGAATTTATTGGCTTAGGTGGGGTGTACGGAATTGAGATCAAGTAGACAAAGTTGATTATTCTTCCACTGACTGATGCGGTGATCCCATTCACCCTAGATTTCCCACTTACCTGGGCAGACGGTCCTGTTAAAATATCTCAGGAGCAGATTAGTAGAGACCCAAATAAGCTACAGAAAAGCAACTAAGGGCAACTACTTGCACAGCTGGAGGACAGACTTGAGAGATGGAAGCGGCAACAGTTGTCGCTGACTGATCGCTTAGCCATTGGGAAAATGGTGATACTACCCAAATTTCTATACCTCTTCCTTAACCTACCAATCCTGCTGCCTCTGCACTTTTGCCGCCAGCTTAAATGCATCTTATCTCGCTGTCTTGGGCTAGCAGATAGCTGCACATTGCCTGAGAAGTTCTGACCCTGCAGTTTGCGCAGGGAGGACTTGCTGTTCCAGACATAGATTTATATTATTTTTGTGCCTAAGCTCACTTTTGTACATTACTGGCTCTTTCCTAGAGTGAAGGGGCATGAAGTAGAGTGGCACTGTGTGGAGTAGCTTTAAGTGCAGTTGAGTGTCAAATAGTGGAGTGGCGTAGAGTGCAGTGGCATACAGTACCGTGGAGCAGAGTGGTGTAGAGTGCAGTGGTGTAAAACAGAGCAGAGTCCAGTGGCAGAGTGCAGTGGCAAAGGGGGAAGTGGCATAGAGTACAGTGGTGCAAAGTTGAGGAGAGTGGCATATAGTGCAATGGAGGAGAGTAGAGTGGTGTAGGAGTAGAGTGCAGTGGCATAGAGCAGAGTGGCACAATGCAGAGTAGAGTGGCATGGAGGGCAATGGTGTAGAGTGCAGTGGAGTGGAGTAGAGCAGGTGTGGAGCGGAGTACAGTGATGCAGAGTTGAGTGGTGCAGGTAGAGTAGTATGGTGTGCAGTTGTAAAGTAGTACGGTGTGCAGTGGTAGAGCAGTGTAGAGTGCAGTGGGATGGAGCAGCATAGAGTGGAGCAGAGTGGGGTGGACCAGAGTAGGATTGTATAGAGTAAAGCAGAGCGGAGGGGTGTAGAGTGATGCAGAGTGAAGTGGGGTAGCGTGAAGGGGCGTGAAGTACAGTAGTGTGGTATAGGGAAGCGTGGCATTGTGTGGAATGAGGTACAGAGGTGCAGAGTGGCACTGTGTGGAGTAGAGTGACGTATAGTGACATAGTTAATTGGAATGGCATACAGTTGAGTGCAGTGGGTTACAGTGCAGAGTACAGTCCAGTGGAGCAGAGGCAGAGTGCTGCAAGGTACAGTGGCATAGAGTGGAGCAGAATGCAGTGGCATAAAGTAGGGTGATGCAGAGTAGATTGGAGAGGCGTAGAGTGCAATAGCATAGAGTGGTGCAGAGTAGAGTAGCATAGAATGCAGTGGTGTAGAGGGGCCTAAAAAGCAGTGACATGAAGTGGAGTGGTGCAGTACAACAGAGTAAAGTGGTGCAGTGTATGGTGTAGAGTACAGTGGAATGGCATAGAGTGCAGGGTAAGGTGGTGGGAGGAAAAAGAAGCAACATAGTAGTAGGGAGGGTGGAATGAAATAGAAGCTACATGGGTGGAAATATGGAAGACAGACTAAAAAATACAAGCAGCTTGGAAAGAAAAAAAAAATAAAGTAGCTCCAAAACGGGAGGAGTGCGTAGACACAGGTATTTGTTATATGCCCCAGGGGAGGGCCAAACACAAGAAAAGGATAAGATGACAGTATGTTGTGACAAACAGGAGCTAAGCAAATGAGTGACACTGAAGCTAACAAATGATAAGCTATGGGCAGGGTGTAAGCCCACTATATTCAAATAGAAATCAGCAAAGACAGCATGCTCTGTCGAGGCAAATCCTACAAAGGGTCAGTTTTCAGTGGAAAAATGTGATGTTTCCATGTTGCGTTTAGGGCAGTTTCCTGGTGCAGGCATTAGGCGTACCCCCACAAGATAGGTATAATTTTTATTGGTGTTGAAGGAGAATGTACTGTGGTACGAAGTGTGTGCCAACCACAGATTTCCAACACAGAAATGTGAGGAAAGTGTGTCTTTTAGTCAAGGCTGAGGTTTGCAAGGGTTTCTGGGTAAGAAAGTCTGGTGAGAGCCACGCTACTCACCCCACCCTGTAGCTCTCTAAGTGTCTAGTTTTTAAAAATGTACATTTGCTAGGTTTCCCTAGGTAGTGGCTTAGCTAGAACCTAAAATTCACAGCTATTAACATTGCAAAGAAAGGGTCAGGTTTCAGTGGAACAATGTGAGCACCAGCCCTACTCACACAAGAGAGCTACCATTTCTATTGGAAGACAGGCAGAAACATAGTATAGTAGAAAGTTAACAATAGGGTTTCACTGCATTTGTGCCTTTCAAATGTAAGCCAGTATGTAAGAAAAAAGACTTTTTTTAAAATGCCCTCTGAATCACATGCTAGTATGAGTACTCACAAATTCAGATTTGTACAAATAACCGCTGCTCCTCAACTGCATATCTGGTGCCCATTTCAGAAATATATAGGTTTCCTTGATACCAATTTTGCACTCTACCTTGTTCACCATATAAATTGGTCTATACTTGGTACACAATGAAAAACTATTGTATGGTGCACCTCAGTTCTTGGCTCTGGGTACCTGCAGGTTTCTTGGATAACCTACAAACCCTACAAATCATTGCAACCAGAAGGGTCTGGTGGACATCATAGTGTGCTGCTTTATGGCCTTAGTGACAAAAAGTTACAGATGAAAACGTTGTCACAATGGTCATTTTTCCTTCTCATTTTCAATATTTGTTTATTTCAACCGTTAGAAACAACTTGAAGGATCTACACACGACCCCTTGATGAATTAAGAATGTTGCCTACTTTGAGGACATCTACAGCTTTCCTGGAAGACCAATGGGTTTCATACCAGTTTACACCACAATCTGGAAGATGGTTGGCTTTTTGATTCAGGTCTGCATGGTTCAGAAAGCTGAGAAGATGGTAACTTTAGCATTCCAAACCTTTAGTTGATGCCATTTTTAGGGGAAAAAGACACTTTGAGGAGCACTTGCTTCTTATTTCCCCCCAAAAAAACTAACTCAGGCAATAATTTGCCAATTTTTTGGTCCCTTCCAGAAGAACCCACAAACCTTTATAATGCCCAGGATGTTGAGAAAAAAAGGATGCAAATTTAATGTAGATACCTTATATGAAATAAAATGTATGGAGGCCTAGGCGCTGGGTACCCCAAATAGCCAAAAGAGTGCTCAGCACTGGAGTGAAGAAGCCTCAGCAATTAAGTGGTTAATAAAAGCTAACAGTGCAAAACACAGAACAAAAAGCTGCGATTTTTGTAAAAAGACGAAGGCTGGAACACGCTGCCTAATACAGTACTTTATGAACTGCTTAGTAAGACTGCTTCTCAGCACTATATAAAACTCACAACGCAAAAGAAAGTGGATGGTGCTTCGAGATGAGAGCATGACACACAAGAAACATGTATGAATACAAGAGCAGTTTGTCCTGCCTGGGGAATAAGGCACTTATATAAAGGATATTTATTTAAAATCGGGTCAACAAAGATCTTTGATGGCCATTTATAACCCAGACCAAATAGGACAGTAATCCAACACTGAAATGATTCTTTGGTGTGAAATAATACTCTGCTTTACAACATCTTTCTTGAACCTTTCACCTTCCAAATTAAGTAAGCATAGCAGCTTTAGGCCACTTTTACTGACATCTTAACTTCTCAGGCTCATCATAAAGACCAGATCTGCCTATTCTATCACACTACGACTTAGTGTATCTCAGCCAATGGATTAAATGTGGTAGCTGAAGTGATTGACAACCCTTGACATATATTCTACTGAAGGAAGCTTGATTTTCTGACCAGATTCTACGCCACAATAAAAAGGGGTGTAGCGGAATGAGGTCTTTGAGGAAGCTCATCTCAACTTCCTGTTGGATAACATAGAAAGAACTGGAATGGGGAACTGCCAACAATCTTCTCAAAGTGATTTCTCACACCTCAAATAACCTGTTTGCGTTAACCCCACACGCATGCTCCATTAGTAGCAATACGGACATATCCGGCCTTCTAGATCAGGATCATCTTTTTGAGTGGTATTTTTCCACGTTTTCTAGCGGCCCTGAACAATGCCAGAAACGATTTTTCATATTGAAATTGCTGTGTCGTTACCAACTGATTTCAATCAACCCTAGAATCAAAAGGAGCCCTCAAATAAGAAAATGAGGGAAGCACACTTAGCTGAACCTTATTCAGAAGCATGGGAAGGTATCCAGTCTTAGCTGTGCCCCAAACCATGATAGAGGACTTAGAAAGATTCCCTTTCATATCTAAATTTGCCATGAAGTTGGTCGAACTATTCAGCATCTGCTGCAGGGCATTAGGTGGGGCGATACCGCATTTCTCCCACATCTCACCTTAGCAGTAATACCTAATATAGCTCTCTCAAGCAAGGTGGAAATAGCTACATCCAAAACTAAGGCCTCCATCAGGCACCATAATTTACAGTGGTTTACACAGTACAACGCACATCATAGGCCCAAAAACCCATACACATTGCTCCCTTTTTGCCACTGTGTACTGATGATGAGGTTTAACCCCTTCTGTGCCGCGGACGTAGTGGTTACGTCCCGCGGCACAGTGCTGCTGTGCCGAGGACGTAACCACTACGTCCTCGGCACACAGCCCAGAGGGAGCGCTCTCGCTCCCTCTGTGTGCCTCCCTCCCACCCCCCAAAGTCGGGGATGGAAGGGGAAGCCCTTCCCCTTCCACCCCCGACCCCCCCACCATGACGTCAGCGGGCGATCGCGCGCTGACTTCATTATGGGATCCTCGCCGCACAGGAAGCCATTTGCTTCCTGTGCGGCGACGAGAGAAGAGGTAAGAATCTCTTCCCGGTGGGTGGGGGGTTGGGGCTAAAGAGGCACCGGGGAAAAGGAAAGGCTTTTCCTTTTCCCCCGGTGTCTCTTTGAGCATTCCTGCTGCCCGATCGCATTGCGATCGGGCAGCAGGAATGCCCACTAGACACTTTTTTTTTTTTTGTTTACTTACCTGTTTCTGGCACGCGGGGAGCGGCCCCTTGGGCAAGGGTCGCTCCCCTTTGGGGGGGCAATTAGTTACGCCCATTTCTGCCCCCCTTGGGGGCAGAAAACACTAGATCACCAGGGATGTATATAGTTATGTGCATTTATGTGTGGGGGGGTGCCCCCTTGGGCAAGGGGCGCCCCCCCCAAGGGGGCAGAGAACTGTTGGCCTTTTCTGCCCCCCTTGGGGGCAGATCGGCCTATTTTTTTTAGGTCCGGGCAGAAGCCACTTAGGCACCAGGGATTGTGTGTGTAGTGGATCGGGGGGCGCCCCCTTGGGCAAGGGTCGCTCCCCTTTGGGGGGCATGTCTTTTCGGGCCATTTCTGCCCCCCTTGAGGGCAGATTGGCTACTTTTTAGCCAGATCTGCTAGATCACCAGGGTTTTTTATTTTTATGTGTATTTATGTGGGGGGGTGCCCCCTTGGGCAAGGGGCGCCCCCCCCAAGGGGGCAGAGAACTGTTGGCCTTTCCTGCCCCCCTTGGGGGCAAATCGGCCTATTTTTTTTAGGTCCATCTGCCCCCAAGGGGGGCAGAAGCCACTTAGGCACCAGGGATTGTGTGTGTAGTGGATGGGGGGGCGCCCCCTTGGGCAAGGGTCGCTCCCCTTTGGGGGGCATGTCTTTTAGGGCCATTTCTGCCCCCCTTGAGGGCAGATTAGCCTATTATTTTTAGGCTGGTCTGCCCCCAAGGGGGGCAGAAACTATTAGAACGCCAGGTATTTTTTTTTATTTGTTTATTTTTGTGGGGGGCGTCCCCTTGGTCACCCCCCCCCCCCAAGGGGGGCATTGGCCTGTTGCCCATTTCTACACCCCCTGGGGGGGGGGGGGGGGGGGGGGGGGGAAGAGAGAGAGAGAGAGAGAGAGAGAGAGAGAGAGAGAGAGAGAGAGAGAGAGAGAGAGAGAGAGAGAGAGAGAGAGAGAGAGAGAGAGAGAGAGAATGGGTGGGGCCTTGGGCAAGGGTCGCCCCCCCACTTTGGGGGCACATGTACCCAGGCCATTTCTGCACCCCTTGGAGACAGATCAGCCTATTATTTTTAGGCTGGTCTGCCCCCAAGGGGGGCAGAAACTACTAGAACGCCAGGGATTTTTTTTTTTTTTTTTTTTTTTGTGGGGGGGCGTCCCCTTGGTCACGGGGTGCCCCCCCAGGGGGGGCATTGACCTGTTGCCCATTTCTACACCCCCTGGGGGCAGATGGGCCTATTTTCTTAGGCCCACCTGCCCCCAAGGGGGGCAGAAGCCACTTAGGCACCAGGGATAGTGTTGTGTGTGTTTTTATTTATTTTTTTTGTTTTTTTTTTGAGGGCTGTCCCCTTTGGCAAGGGTCGCTCTCCATGGGGACACACTACTAAAGGTATTTTCTGGCTTCCTTGGGGTAGACAGGTCTATTTTATTAGTAGGCCCATTTGCCCCTATGGCAGAATCCACTTAGGCACCAATTTCTAAATGTTTGATGGTGGGGTGTTTGTCAACTGAAGAAGTCTTTGCATTTGTGATAAAAAATGTTTTCCTCCTTTTTGTTCTAGTTCAAAGCTTTTGCTTTATTTGCTGTGGCTCCTTGCGGTTTTGGCGGTGGTTGACCTGCAGTTTGCACAGTTGCATGTTTTAGGTAAGTAAAAACAATTTACTCCAAAGGAGTATTGTTGCAATGCATGAATGACATGTTTGTAGGGGGTGTACTAAATGCAGGATTGTGTGTGAAATTGTCCTTAGGTTTGTGCACAATGATATTTGTTTTGTCTTATTTCTAATTTGCCTTTCTTTCTTTATTTTTAGTGGGATATCATTGGTGATTGCTGTGTAGTTGCTGGTGAATCAAGCTTTTTCAGGCAAGTGAGCGGTATAGTTTTTGAGTTTATAACTCTTACTAACAAAGCTACACTTTGTTACTTGTCTTACACAGTGCTGGTTGTTAGTGGTGAATTTGTCCAGTTAATTTTAGCAGGAGATATCATGGCTAGCCGCAGGATGACCGCTCAGCAGGTGGTTGGTATGCTTTTTGAGTCACAGTCTGATCATGACTATGAGACAGACTCTGCATCTGAGGCAGAGGAGGAAGTCAGAGATTCTGGCAGTGATGTTTCTCTTGGAGGGGAATATTCTGATGATGAAGCCACACTCAGTGCAGATGAAGGGCCTGTTTTAGAGGAGGACATTGATGTGCCAATAGTGCAGCAACCTGGGGCTGAAAGGTTTCCCGTTATAAGACCTGATGTCTGGGTTGCCCCAAACATGGAGCAGCCAGAGTTGCCTGCCTTTACTGGTCTCCCGGGGTGTAACGCCAATACAGAGAACTTTATGCCTATCAATTTCTTTGAGTTATTCATGGATGATGTGTTTTTGGAAGAGATTGTTGAGCAGACTAATTTGTATGCGGAGCAGCATTTGAGGGACAACGCTGCTAGACTTAGGCCACACTCTAGAGCTGCCCAGTGGATTCCCACAAATTTGGAGGAGTTAAAAAAGTTTTTGGGTTTGACTTTTTTGATGGGGTTGATAAGGAAGCCGTCACTGGCTTCTTATTGGTCTACTAGTCCCTTGATGGCAACAGCTATATTTCCAGCGACCATGAGTCGTAATCGGTATTTGCTTCTTCTTAGGATGCTGCATTTTGTTGACAATGCATTAGCCTTGCCACGAGATCACCCAGATTCTGACCGTCTTTTTAAGATTAGGCCTGTCCTTGATCATTTTGTAGATCGGTTTTCGGAGGTCTATGTTCCAGGCAAAGAGTTAAGTGTGGACGAGTCTTTGGTCCTCTTCAAGGGTCGTTTGGTTTTTAGGCAGTACATTCCTAGCAAAAGGGCACGATATGGAATTAAATTGTATATGCTGTCTGAAAGTAGGACAGGATATGTGTATAGTTTCCGTGTGTACACTGGTAGGGATTCCAATATTGACCCCCCTGGTTGTCCTCCCACTTTTGGAGTTACTGAGAAAATTGTGTGGGATCTTGGTAGACGACTGTTCAACAAAGGTCACCATTTGTATGTAGATAACTTCTACACTGGTGTGCAATTGTTCAAGGAATTGTTTAGAGTGGACACAGTTGCTTGTGGCACAATCCGTTCTAACCGGAAAGGCTATCCAAGGGAGCTTGTCTGTAAAAAACTTGAGAGAGGACAGTGCTGTGCCTTGCGGAACGAGGAGCTGCTAGCTTTGAAATTTTCAGATAAGAGGGATGTCTACATGCTAAGTACCATCCATGATGAGAGTACTTCCCCTGTGACTGTTTGGGGCCAGGTAGCTGAACTGCGCAAACCTGTGTGCATTTTAGATTATAATAAGCACATGGGAGGTGTAGATAGAGTTGACCAGAGGTTGGAACCTTATACTGCTATTCGTAAGTCTTACGTTTGGTATAAGAAGTTAGCACTTCACCTCTTCCACTTAGCAACCTTCAAGGCTTTTATTGTGTTTAGGGATAGGTCTCCAGAGTCAAAGATGACATTTGTGAAATTTCAGGAGTCAGTGATAGAGAGCCTTATTGTGGTGGAACAGGCCAGAGTTCCTAGAGAAGCAGTGGTGGAGGATGTGGCTAGATTGAAAGATCGCCACTTTGCTGAGCACATTCCTCCCACACCCAAAAAAGACTTTTCAGCTAAGAAATGTAGAGTGTGTTTTCGAAGAGGTATCCGGAGGGAGTCTCGAATGTACTGCCCGGATTGTCCTTCAAAGCCTGGGCTGTGTGTCGGTGCTTGTTTTAAGAATTACCACACCCAGAAGAATTTCTGGGAACAACCATGAGTGTAAACTCATGTCTGTTTTGTATTTTCATGTGTTTAGTTTCATGGTTAGCATTTCTGTCATGTTCTTAGTTAGAGCTTTTGTGTTTGTAGTTTTGTAATTCTTTCTTAGTTAGGGGTTCATCTGATAAAAAAAAAAAAAAAATGATGCCATTGTGGGTGGAGTGGGGCTTGGCTGAGAGTGTACATATTGACTTGCTGTTGGCTACTGCAACACACTGCCAGCCAAACACCAGTCCACACACTCCCATTAGCTGGTGTGATTGTTGTATCAGGCACGTGGGCGTATGTAAGTGATGGGCCCTTGAGTGGCGCTGTCTGTCGATGTGAGTGTTGTAATGTGCTGGGCCCGTGGCTGGCGGTGTGAATGGCCTTGTGTGTGTCATGTATGAAAGTTGTGTGAATGGACTGTAAAGCGGTTGGTGCCTTGTCGCGGCTTTACAGCTCACGAGCTGTGAGTCATTGGTTCAGTTTTTTGCCTTTCAGTTACTAACAGTGCATTTCATTTTTGTGAAAGCTCTTGTTAGTAAAATTTGATCCACTGAACCATCACTCACCCTCGTGCCAAATCCAACCAGTATGTGTGGTAAAAATGACAAAACCTGCTCCGCTGTAATCAGGCGTCGCAGCACACCTGTGACACGCTAGGTGCCTCAGGTGGGACCCCGATGATGAAGCATGCCACCAACTTGGTTGGTGGGTGAGGGGTCTTTTTCACATAACCTAACTGTGTTTCTTTTCAAAATTTTAGTGTTTGGCACATCACGGACGTATGTGGGCACATCAAAACGATATATTACAAAACTACCTGTGTTTGGGGGGGAGAGGGCACCTATGTTTTTGGTCCTGTGTGCGGCCTTCATCTAGGGAAACCTACCAAACCCAGACATTTTATAAAACTAGACACCCCAAGGAGTCCAGGGAGGTGTGGCTTGCGTGGATCCCCCAACATTTTCTTACCCAGACTCCTCTGTAAACCTCAATGTGCTTAAAAAAAAGCATATTTTCCTGACTTTTCTTCGTAGGATCACCACTCCAGTACAAAATTCCTACTCCCCAGTGTTCCCCTCAGCCTCCCAAGTAAAATGACACCTCACTTATGTGGGTCCCCAAAGCAGAGTCAGTCTAAAGATGTATAAAAGAATATGTCCTTATAAACTTGCTGTGCTATCCCCTCTATCTCTACAAGTTTTGGGCCTTATTCTGTTGCAGGCACCTGGCCCACCCACACAAGTGAGGTATCATTTTTATCGGGAGACTTGGGGGAACGCTGGGTGGAAGGAAATTTGTGGCTCCACTCAGATTCCAGAACTTTCTGTAACCGAAATGTGTGGAGAATGTGTTTTTTTAGACAGAATTTGAGGTTTGCAAAGGATTCTGGGTAACAGAACCTGGTCCGAGCCCCGCAAGTCACCCCTCCTTGGATTCCCCTAGGTCTCTAGTTTTCAGAAATGCACAGGTTTGGTAGGTTTCCCTAGGTGCCGGCTGAGCTAGAGGCCAAAATCTACAGGTAGGCACTGTTTTCAATGAAAAAATGTGATGTGTCCACGTTGCGCTTTGGGGCGTTTCCTGTCGCGGGCGCTAGGCCTACCCACACAGGTGAGGTATCATTTTTATCGGGAGACGTGGGGGAACGCTGGGTGGAAGGAAATTCGTGGCTCCTCTCAGATTCCAGAACTTTCTGCCACAGAAATGTGAGGAACATGTGTATTTTTAGCCAAATTTTGAGGTTTGCAAAGGATTCTGGGTAACAGAACCTGGTCCGAGCCACACAAGTCACCCCATCTTGGATTCCCCTAGGTCTCTAGTTTTCAGAAATGCACAGGTTTGGTAGGTGTCCCTAGGTGGCGGCTGAGCTACAGGCCAAAATCTACAGGTAGGCACTTTGCAAAAAACACCTCTGTTTTCTGTGATGTGTCCACGTTGTGTTTTGGGGCATATCCTGTCGCGGGCGCTAGGCCAACCCACACAAGTGAGGTATCATTTTTATCGGGAGACTTGGGGGAACATAGAATAGCAAAACAAGTGTTATTGCCCCTTGTCTTTCTCTACATTTTTTCCTTCCAAATGTAAGACAGTGTGTAAAAAAGACGTCTATTTGAGAAATGCCCTGTAATTCACATGCTAGTATGGGCACCCCGGAATTCAGAGATGTGCAAATAACCACTGCTTCTCAACACCTTATCTTGTGCCCATTTTGGAAATACAAAGGTTTTCTTGATAGCTATTTTTTACTCTTTATATTTCAGCAAATGAATTGCTGTATACCCGGCATAGATTGAAAACCCACTGCAGGGTGCAGGTCATTTATTGGCTCTGGGTACCTAGAGTTCTTGATGAACCTATAAGCCCCAGAAGAGTCCAGCAGACGTAACGGTATATTGCTTTCGAAAATCTGACATTGCTGGAAAAAGTTACAGAGTAAAACGTAGAGAAAAATTGATGTTTTTTTCACCTCAATTTCAATATTTTTCTTTTTCAGTTGTTATTTTCTGTAGGAAACCCTTGTAGGATGACCCCTTGCTGAATTCAGATTTTTGTCTACTTTTCAAAAATGTTGCGGTTTCTGGGATCCAGCGTTGGTTTCATGCCCATTTCTGTCACTGACTGGAAGGAGGCTGAAAGCACAAAAAATCGTAAAAATGGGGTATGTCCCAGTAAAATGCCAAAATTGTGTTGAAAAATTGGGTTTTCTGATTCTGAAAGCTGGGAAGCTGGTGATTTTATCACTGTAAAACCTTTGTTGATGCCCTTTTCAGGGAAAAAAACACAAGCCTTCTTCTGCAGCCCATTTTTCATTTTTTTAAAAAAAACGAAATTTTCACTGTTTTTTGGCTAATTTCTTGGCCTCCTTTTGGGGAACCCACAAAGTCTGGGTACCTCTAGAATCCCTAGGATGTTGGAAAAAAAGGACGCAAATTTGGCGTGGGTAGCTTATGTGAACAAAAAGTTATGAGGGCCTAAGCGCGAACTGCTCCAAATAGCCAAAAAAAGGCTCGGCACAGGAGGGGGAAAAGGCCTGGCAGCGAAGGGGTTAAACACACTTTTCCAAGACCACTCTGTAACCCATATTAGCTATCCAAGAGTATCTTGCGTTTCTCTGCCCAAGATTCTAACCTGCAAAGGAGAAGTAGGTTGTCACTTTTACCAGGGAGTCCAGCAAAGATATTAGCAATAACATATGGGCTTGCAACAATTTCCTTTTTGAAGATTGATGGCAGCGACATGGACCAGGTTATCTAGTTTCCCTGATTTACAAATGGAATGTAGTAACATTTGTCAGTAAAGGGGCCCGGAGGTTCAGATTCTCCTCAAATAAGTTATTTGGAATCCCACTGACACCTGGCGCTTTATTGCTAGATTGAAATCTAATAGCTTGGGCAATTTCTAAATAAATTATCAATGTTCCCAAGCACATAATTTAGTCCTCTTGAATATTCTTATGTGCTTCACCTATGTCCTCAGTTCCAGAGTCTGGTATCTCTCAAGCTGCTGAGGGCCTAAAATATGGCACATTCATTATCTGCCAAAATGCAGCAATGTACCTCAGTATGCTTACTACCAGTGAATCGTCCCATGCCTTGAACTTGGTTTCTTACTTTCGAGCAGTCTGTTCTACCTTATATGCATAGCTACACTTTATAACCATTTATTTTAGATTTCTCTGTGCTAGGTAACATATCTTGTCAGACCAGCTAAGGTTCTTTCTATGGTCAAATGTGGGTTTACTTCCAAGGCTTGTAAATGTGCTCCCGATCCTTCTAGGTGGGTCAACTGTGGTCATCACAAATTGAGATGGTGAGTGTAGAAATGTTAGGCCTAATGATATATTGTTTTACTGTATTCAGTGAAGCATGGTAGACCTCATTCTGGTAGTGATCCGAATTATGTCCTTGAAAAAGCCTTGGCTTTGAGTTCACAGTATGTCACTCTTGCTGAAAACACCTCATGCATATGTAGTAGTTGGGAACTAGGGGAATGTAGGAGGATATCATCCCCAGAAATAATTTAAGAAACACACTTTCTTTTCAAGAGCGAAGTGGTTAAATCGGTTAGTCTCAGCATCCTTTCTTTCATAAAGAAGGCTTTGCATGAGACTACACCCAAAACTGCCCCTCGAAAAGTTAATTTTCTACTGAGGTGAAGGCAAGATTTTTCCCCCTTAAGTGTGAGACCTAGGTCCCTGAGCACTTCAAGACCAGCCTTTATGGATTCTGTTGCAATACGATACGAAGGACCTCTTAATAAGCTAGACAGGCAGGTATATGAAAATTTGATGTCCATTCCTTCTCACAAACCACAATCTGGGCCACGCAGTTGGTAAATATTTGAGGGACAGGCTTGAGACTGAAGGATAGAGCTTTAAATTGGTAATGGCACCTGGCCACCTCATACCTTAATGTCTGGGATGGATGAGGATCTGAAATTAAGCTTCCCAGGGATCCAGGGATGCCATAAACTCTTACTAATTAGTAATTGGAGGATTTCCTGCAGCACGAAAATTTGAAATTATTGTTTTTTTCAGGAGCCATAAATCGAGTATTTGCGTCTACTGACCCAATTTTCTTTCTTGATAAGGAAGAAACGGAATAGAAATCTGTGCGCGATCCATGTGAAACAAAGCCTCCCTGTGAACAAGACACCAGGCTTTGACGGTCTCAGAACTGTCTTTTACAAGGCGTAAGCTGTGCTCCTTGCCCAAAACTCTTATCTGTATACAAGGACTCCCTAGTAGCCGATACACTCCCGCTGTCGCTCCACGAGGCAGTCATAGTTACAATATTAAAGACCAATAAACCCGCAAATCACTGCAATTCATATTGCCCGTTGTCCATGATCAACGTAAATAACAAAATCTTAACTAAACTTCTGGCTAACCGCCTCCTCCCCCTACTACCTGACTTCATCCGCCAGGACCAGTTGGCCTTCGACCCCCCCGGAATGGCCTACTGGTTTCATCTCCTCCAGTGACTCTGGTTTAGCCCTCGGTTTCTGCGACTAATCAGAATCCTTTACACAGCTCTGACCACATGCCTCCGCCTCAATGGCGCAACATATGCTCTATTTCCGATCACTCGTGTGACTAGACAGCGGTGCCCCCTGCACCCGTTTCTATTTGCAAGTGCGATGGAACCATTGGCTGCTTCAGCACCATGCCCGCAGAGGACTCAACTTCACTGCTAGGCGGATACTCGTATGCTGACAGTGTCACACTATGTAAAGGAACCACAAACATCTATCACCAATAATACGGGAAGTGGTCTGGTGCAGTGGCTACTCTGCCATAAATATCAACTGGGCTAAATCCACTCTATTCCCCCTTAAGTCCAGCATGCGTGAATTCACGCCTGACTATCCTCTGCAGTGGGCGGATGACACTGTTCCCTATCTGGGCATCTGGCTCAGCAGAGATCTAGTCAATTACAGATAGGCCAGTGCCTGCCTGAAGGAGTGTCCCGGTCTGGTCCAAACTACCCATTTTCATGGCAGGGAGGGTAGCCATCGCCAAAATGTTGGTCCCGCCTACATTTTTGTACCTATTCCTTAATATCCCACTCACTACACAATTCATGAAATGGCTATGATCCAATCTTATCTTCTTAACCTGGGCAGGCCAGCAGCCTCAGATTGGGTGGAAGATCCTTACTCTGCCTTTCAAGCAGGGCGGTCTGAACACACCTGACATGTATAAAAGCATACTGCACACAAGCCCAGCACCTACACTTCTGGCTTTATCGCACTCTGCTCCAACCTCACACAGCAGTATAGGCAGACCACATGGCTCCTTGCCCATTAGCCACTGCACTCTATCAATCCTAGAAGCCCCCAGTCTATCGCCAATACACGTCTGGCATGGAATAGGTGAAAGCTACCCTTGTGCATTCCCTTCAGACACAACACAGGAAACTCTCTGCTACATCTGCATTCATCTGCATTCATCTGCATGCTGATGGGTCTTCCTTGGGAAGGGCTCCCACTTACATCTCAAAGGGTCAAAGGGTATCGGCCGAAGCCCTCACAAAGGTGCTGATTATCTCCTACTGCTAGTCTGGAGCCTAGGCTGACCTGAAATGATGAACTGTGCACTTCACAAGAACTCTTTGTAGTAACCCCTCCATCAAAGGCACTTTCAGTAAAAGTACTGGGTTCATGACCCACTAAAAACAGTACACTTCTGGACTCAAGGAAATGCTGCTGGAGTAAAGACTGCTGTGTGCCAGGATTGACTGCACCCAAAAACTGCAGCCCTGCTTTGCTGCGCCACCCTGCTGATCCCTGCCTGGTAGCCCAAGACCCATTCACCAAACCCAGAGTGACTCATAGCAGCTTTTGCTTTCCGTTGCTGCTGGCTAGTTCGAATCACCCAAATCGGGTTTGTCAAACTCTGCCGCTTGCATTTTCGGTCATCTACAGCGATTCTGACAAACATTTAGCATGCAGCTTCGATCACCCGGAGCAGCCGCGAAAGCAGCCACCACTTGCATTCTCCATACAACTGATGCGGCCTTGCTAAACATGGCTGCCACAGCATTCCCTCACGGTCCCCACCTGCTTCCATGGTGACTGCGTCCAGGAATCACCCGTCCGCTCTCAGACAGGAGTCCAGCTAGGACCTTACTGTAGTCTGTGGATTCAATGTGCACGTGTGCCGAGGAACTCCAGGCACCACCTCATCGATCGCATCATTATCAATCTTGCTTTATTTTTGAGACTCGAAGCAAATATTTAACCAGCTACAAATTGGATCTGTATTGTGCTGAATAACAAGATAAACAATTTTTATTTTTCTACATTTGCGAGGAGTCTTTTTGTGGCATACCTCCTGTGATTATTGTGTGTGTGCTGCACAAATACTTTACACATTGATTTCTTAGTTAGGCCCGTCTGCTCTGCATCAACCTATCAGAGGGTGAGCACAGGCTAATTTATGCCATGTAATTGACTTGCCCGGACTAGGATTGTGGTCCCTACTTGGACAGGGTGCATACCTCTGTCAACTAGAAACCCAAATTCTAACACTGGTGATCAGCGGTGAGGATAGGAATTGTGTTATACCACATAGTGATTCAGTGTACCGTACAACTCCATACGCAGACCCACTGTCCTACTTTTGCATGACCTGTACCAATCAGAATTTTTATTTTTGATTTGTATCATTTCTCCCTAATTGGCCTCCATCTGGATAAGCCATATCTGCACCTGGAGTAATTGACATTGAGCTAACCAGGTTGGAATCTTACACTGATTCCTGCAAGGACTTTCAAGTGTCAAGGGGTTTCACCAGGAAGAGGATTGGGGGTTGGGGGGGTGACAACAGAGGGCTATGAGGGATTTTGAGGGAAGAAGCACGAGTTGCAGGGCAAGACATCCCCGAGGACCTGATCTTGGAATTCCAAGAGGAAGGGGAGCCACCTGTGGAAAGGGCCAACAGTTTGCTAGGAGTAAGAGTGGTTTCCAAAACAGAGAGCAGTGTCTCTTCCAGGAACCACCAGTGGAGCTGGCAGACATGAGGGAAGAAAGAAACCTCAGATTGAAACTTGCCAGATTGAGCAGGCCCGCAAGGAGAGAAACCCAGCTTTGGAGGAAGAAAAACGTGGCACATGAGCTTAGCCTTAGAGAGGTGGACATAAGAGCCCTGGAAGAAGGACCCAGCAATGAAATGGTGGCAGCATGCTTGCAGTGTCTTCAAGTGAGTCCAAAATCCACATCCAAAAAGATGTGGTGCCCAGTTTCAGTGTGGGGGAAGATGTGGATAAGTGGATAACAGTCTATGAAGTGGCTTTAAGAGTGCACAGATTCCCAGAGGAGTTCTGGGGAGGTAGTCTTTGGCGGTACATGCCTCCAGTGAGGAGGGACACCCTTCTTACTTTAGAGGTGGGGGACCAGACCAACTAGCCTGCCATGAACGCCATCTAAGTCAAGAAGTTTATTCTGACACCAGAAATTTACAGGCTAACGTTCAGGGCCAGTGGCAAACTAAACACACAAACCTGGGTAGATTTTCAAGACAATGCTGGTAAGGCACTGTATGGCTGGGTGAAGGTTGGAATGATTTCGATGGGCTGTACACACCATGTTTTTGAGGAGCACATGCTTGATAGTTGTTAAAGAGCTGCACCAGCACTCAGTGGATAGCAAGCTGACTGAACCCAGGAAGCTTGCTGAGGAGACAGAGTTCCAAGTGAGTACCAGAGGACCTAAAAAGGTGCTTTGGAGTGACCCCAAAAGGAGTGGCTCAGATTCTCTCCCACCCCCCTAATCCCCCTCCCCCACCCCAAAACCAAGGATGGGGTAGGTTAAGATTAGCCCAAACAGGTCCCCTTGTAGTGGGGTGGGGGCAGGATTCCATGTCCCTACTCAGAGGAGGAAGAGGTGGGGTGGGAGAGGTCCCAGGGTGCCCAATGCCCAGAGCCTGGAGAGTACCTCAAGGGGGTCCCATGATGGGGGTATAGCTTGTATTGAGAGATCCTACACTGAAGGAGACCCCATAGAGTCAGAAGACTTGAGAGGGGGGGTGGGGGGGGGGGGGGGGGGACAGCTTTGTCAAACTCTGCAACTTGCAACCACAGTTCCCTCGAATTATTTTCCACTGTGTGCGGCAGTGTAAGGTCTCTGTGCACTGCAGCCAAGGATACGTGGCCAAGACATTGACCATTCACGCGAGCAGTGTGTTAAAGTTAGAGAAAAAACATTCTAAACTGGCCGCCATGCATGAGCATGAGGGATTTTTGAATGATTTGTGTTTCATTTAAAAACAAATTCTAACAAGAAGGCCCCCCCACCGCGTAAGCGCATGCACATCCATCTAAATTGAAAATATTTTACAAATCCAATACATTTCATAGGTAAGACCTATTGTTTTTTTTCCCCGATGTTTACTCATTTAGGTTTTGCCAATTGTGTACAGCAAATGCTGATAACTATTTGATGCTGAGTTAGTTCTGCATCAACTGATGTGTGCTCAGTTCCTCATCTACATCCGTAAAGCTCTGACGTGACACTGCCTTCAGTTACATACCTGCAATAACACACCACCTTCTATTTTTTGCACTGATTAGACAGACAACAATGTGATATAAAACACTGTAGTAATTACCGCTATTTTGCTATACATTGCTCCAGATTCAATGTATGTGGGCAGTAGAAAGCTAAAAACACAAATATTGTTTCATTCTGAACAAATTGGCCCTAATGAAACAAGAATAAAAAAAGGTTGAAATCACATTATTCTACTTCTGCACTCCACCCTCAACATAACAATTATATGAAGTGGTGTAGGTTAACCGCTATGTATAAAATAACACGTTCTTGATAACTGCTAACCCTTTCTTCAAAAAAAGCCAGACTGCACTACTGTGTTTTATTGTAAGGTATTGTTTTCTCAAGCCTCAGGAATGAAAAGAACCAAGGGAAGAACTTCCTTTTATGTTCTCAGTATGGAAGTCACATGAAAGAACTACAAATCAATATTATTTTAAAATACTTTTCCATACATTGCAAGTAAGGATCTGCGTGTGAATATAGCAGGCTGTTCACAAAGGGCCAGGCTTTAAGTTTATTTAAACAAATGCCAGTTCAGCACTGCGGCTAACTACCTGCAATAGATATGACCTTAAAGCTGTCTAGTCCTATAAATCAAGGCTTGAATTTGAATAACCTCCAGTGGCATGCCATTTTGAAAACAGCCTAAAACTTTCTTTAGCCTCAGACACGCACTACAAAGTCTGCAGCCTTTAGACAGACATTAACTACTAGTAAATATATCATTGTAGATCTCAGCACAGGCATGAATTCTTTAACCAAAGTGCATATTTGACCCAGAGTAAACGGCAGTACTCGCTGTGCACTCTCTCTGGTCATGATGCAGCTGCTTTTCATCAGGATGTCTGAGCATCCTCTGTGTCCTGCATTTGTGCGCCTTTCCCCTGTGAGCTATTACTGTATTCATATGGAGCAGCTGAAGTCACCGGCTTGGAGCCAGGCCAGCAGCGTTTTGTGGGGCTTCTGTAAAGAGCTCTAATGAACAGTGCCGATGTGATGCTGAGAGGAAGAGAGACGTTATCATGTAGGCAGCAGGGCGAGTTTTCTGCTCTTGTCTGTCTTTTTCCAGCATGTGAACTCTGTGTTGAATCTTTGTTCCTGTGCTATCCTCTCCCCTCCTTTTTTTGTTTTACAGTTTGTAAGTAGCCTTAGGTAAGCGATGATACTTCAATAAATACATATGGAATTGAAACTCAGTTTTATAATTCGACTTTGGGTCTTGCCAGAGAATTATCTAAAGACACTACTACTAACATTTAATTGCAGCAACCACGTGGTTAAGAGGAGAGCTTTGGGCACCAGCACATTTTTATTTTCAGATTGAGCAGTGCAGAAAACACACTCAGTGCAGAGGAAACTTCCTTAAATAGAAGGACCCAACCAGTTTGGTGGTTGTACATATTACATGTGAAATCAGGTGTGCTATAAGATTAAATTCCTTGGCAATATAATAGTCAGAAGAAATACGTGGGTAAGTGGAGGGCTTCGGGCACCAGCACTTTTTTATTTTCAAATTGAGCAGTGCAGAAAGCACGCTCACTGCAGAGGGGACGACTGCTGTGCCCCCGATGCCCTCTAAGCATACAGTTTCTTGTCCTACTCTGCCGCAAAGAGAGTGGCCGTGTTTTACATTGTTTCTTTTTTTTTTTTTTTTTTTAAACAGCGCTGATGTACGGTTTCATTCTCTCGCGTGATGCAGGCAGCAATGTGACGTTGCAGAAACGTGCACACTTGGCAAAGCGGCCAGAGCGATGGGGGAAGGAAGGGTGTGCGTGTACCTTATAGGGGACATCGCTTGCAACTCTGATCAACCAGGGCGGCACTGCTGAACCTTTGCTGGCCGCTACTTCAAATCACCCCGAGCGGCTTTGCCAAACTCTGCCGCTTGCACCTTTGGTCATTCGGAGCTGTTCTCACAAAACTTTGCTGCGCGCAGCTTCAATCACCCGGAGCAACTCCAACAGCCGACGCCCGCATGCTCTCTGCAACTGGAGTGGCCTTGCAAAACCCAGCAGCCGTACCACCTCCCCACCACAACCTCCTTCCCCTGCAGTCCCCAAATGCTTCTCTGTAACCACACCCAGGAATCACCAGTCTGCTCCCCGACAGGAGCACAGTCAGGAAATTAAAGCAGTCTGTGGAGTCAATGCACACTCCTGCAGAGGAATAACCAGCACCACATGTTCAATTGCATCATTGATTATCAACCTTGCTTTATTTGTGAGTCTGTAAAGCAATTATTTAACCAGTTATGAACTAGATCTGTAGCTCAAATTAGGAATGGAGCACACCTAAACAAGTGAAAGGGATTACAATTTCTAGTTCAATACATGGAATCCATAATACTGTTGAGAAATTTGATAAATAGTCGTACTGTGATTTAAGAGAAAAATAGACCTACGCTGTAAGACAATGGTGTATGATGTATCCGAGACTGTACTGTTACAATACTTTTAATACCAAGCATATCTATAAAAAGTGCATGTGTACAACAAAAGATTTGTGAAAGACCAACAAGAAATATATAATAAAGCCAAGTCAAGAATAAGCAAGAACACCACACATTTGTCCCAAGACCTATGACTTAGTCACAGCCTCGTATTTTGTGTTTTGGCAATGTCCAAGCCTCATGCTGCAATAAGTTCATCAGTAGTCGAGTAATATCCAATTCATTGGTTTGTTGCACTGAAAGTTCTTGTCATCCATCGGCTGAATTGGATTATGGCTGAATTGGATTGTTGATCTACAAATTTATTTTCTACATCGGTCTGAAATGGATTATTAAATTACATGTCGATCTTCCACATTGGATGACAAGAACTTTCAGTGCAACAAACCAATGAATTGGATATTACTCGACTACTGATGAACTTATTGCAGCATGAGGCTTGGACATTGCCAAAACACAAAATACGAGGCTGTGACTAAGTCATAGGTCTTGGGACAAATGTGTGGTGTTCTTGCTTATTCTTGACTTGGCTTTATTATATATTTCTTGTTGGTCTTTCACAAATCTTTTGTTGTACACATGCACTTTTTATAGATATGCTTGGTATTAAAAGTATTGTAACAGTACAGTCTCGGATACATCATACACCATTGTCTTACAGCGTAGGTCTATTTTTCTCTTAAATCACAGTACGACTATTTATCAAATTTCTCAACAGTATTATGGATTCCATGTATTGAACTAGAAATTGTAATCCCTTTCACTTGTTTAGGTGTGCTCCATTCCTAATTTGAGCTATAAGTTGTTGGTACAAGTTCTCTTGTCCCAGAATACATGTTTGACAACAGGCATGTTTAGAATGTATTGAGCACCAATACTATACTCTACACTAATGGGAATGTGAGGCCATATAGCAAGGTTTTCTGTTGTCATGTTAATTAAATGAACTAGATCTGTATTGTGCTGATCCTAAATTAACCAGATAAACAAGCTTTATTTTTCTACATCTGTGCAGTCGTTTTGTGGTGTACCTCCTGTGAGTATTGCGTTTGTGCTGTACAAATACTTTACACATTGTTTCTAAGTTAGACCTGCCTGCTCTGCGCAAAGATACCAGAGGGCAAGCACAAGCTACTTTATGTTGTGTAATTGAGTAGCCCTGACTAGGATTGTGGTTCCTACTTGGACAGGGTGCATACCTTCTCTTCCAACTAGAGACCCAATTTCTAAAACAAGGCAATTGCAGATAGATGGTGTTGCATGAGGATATAAAGGTTTTCAGTATTTGAATGATTTTTACAGAGCCAGAAGAGCCAACTTCAACAAGATTTATTTTTCTCTTTAACGTAACCCTTGCTTTGATAATCTTCTTGAATATAAATCGATAGATATATATATAGACATAACTTAGATTTCATGACTGGATTCATTTGAAAATCTGACTCCGGGTGATCTAGTTTAGTCACCATGAATCCTTGTCTTTGCTCTCTTGTTATGTAATTTGGAGTTTTTGTGAAATAAAATTTCGCTAAAAAAAGGTCACCAATAACAAGTACGGTGTTATCTTGTTGTGTTAGGTACTTACTTGGTAGAGATTTGACCCTTTTGTAAATTCCAAAGTTGATTAAACCGTGCCTCTCCAAATAACTATGTATTCTGTGTACTAAAACCGTATCACCTACGGAAAAATATAAATAAAATATGTCAGACAGCCTTCTTTGATAAGAATTTTGAACATATTTAAAAATAATAAATGGGTCTATCCCAAGGTAACTCACATCTTCACAGTGGACACATGGTTTTAACATTTTTCAGACTGTGGAGGTACATAAAAAAAAAAAATCACTCCAAATAAAAACACTGCGAGTACATAAATGTAATCTGCCAAAACGAGTGATGAGACAGTATAAAAAAATATATATTTATAAATAAAAAAAACAATAAATGAGATGACAGTTCAAGAGATACTTTTTAGAACTATATTACATTAAAAAGTAACAAAACATAAATGTACACTGATGAATAGGTCGGTCCGTATAAGCATAAAGCAAGGTAGAAACTTGGAATATGGACTTTTCAGAAAGAAAACTGGTTACGGACATTGAAGATTAAAGAAATAAATAGTTGCAAACTGTGATGAGATCAAACTTCGGCTTTTAACAATCAAAGTCTCAGAAAGGAAATCAAGTGACATTCAGGTTTGGGTGCATATACAATGAATCCTTGTATATTTTGGATTTTAGTTTTATTATGCTGTGCTATAGCGCATACCATATGCTATCAAAGTGCTATAATTTAATCGGTGGATTATGCTCTTGTTATGTCGCTGTGGCTTATTAATACATATTTTAAATAAAATTAAACACAACTGTGTGGGGCATTTAATCAGGCATATCTATTATCAGCATTTGGCTTCTTGTGTTGTGAATAGAGTTTTAAAATGGAGCAGCATATACAGATGGTAAAACCGGTGAAGAAGAGGTACTGGTGGAGCAGAAGAACATTAATGGTGAAGACTATAAGGGGAACAAATATTTCCGAAAGGTAAAGTCTTACATTTATAAAGGAATGGTAGAAAGGCAAAGGGCTGGTGGGAGGGTATAGCACACCGGAGCCACTGATGCTTATTGTGAAGCTCAAGAAATTGTTACAGCGGTCTTGCTAAAAGGTGTTTGTATCAGAGGAAACTATCTGTTTTTGGTGACGTGTTACAGAATACAGACCTTCAATATGTGAGCATATTCAAATGAAGATATTTGCCTGCTTTCAGAGAGATCTAACTTTGATAAGAGATACACTATTGCAGTTTTACAATGGGAATGAAACTGCAAAACTATTAGGATTTGAATACAAATCCAGCTCTTGCCTTAAGGGATAGTTACTGGGACAGCGGTGCCGTTTTATGTGGTCCTTAATGATGAGGGTGTTTCGTTGTATAAAATGGTGACAACCGGAGCTTACACAACGTCCTGAAACATGGTTCTGTATCACAAACATTTTATTATCTGAGAGATAAAATGTTTTAAATTGTTTGCAGTGGTAGTTGTGGCAACTTGTTTATCCAGTGACAGGCAGATACCATGCACTTTGTAATAGTGAAACATTTCAACAGATGAAGTGAAGACCTAGAAACACACACTGATTCTGGGGGAAAGGAGAAAGAACGATAGCCAAAAAATACTGCTCTTTACAATGCATGCTACTCGGTCTCCTTCACAGATCAGGAAACATTACTGACTTGTATTCTAGTTTTCAATCAAGGATATTCACTTTGATTCAAAAGTGGTAGAATAAGGCTCTATTTGTGCACGACACTGACTCACATTTTCAAATAATGGCTTCAATTTAAACGAAACATAGACTTAAGGCAGTGTTTTCTACCATTTTAAAAACAACATAATCCAATTACCCAAATTAGTTATAATACAGCACCTATGACTGAGAACACTACCAGGGTGAAATGGAAATGAAAGCAGGGAATGGTAATCTTATACTAAATGTTTTAGGGTGAAAACCCTGTCCTACTTTAGGAACTCCAGAAGCTGACACCCCATAATGCATGGCAGGGACTTAGCTGGTGTGCATGTTTTTGAAGATCAGACTGAGTAAGGATGTAACAAGGCCTTAATTAAAGAACTAAGATCCTGATCTAAGGGGAGATCTTTAAGTTATTTAATAATTCAGAAAGAATGCCAGGATAAAGAAACAGGGTTAAAAGTACTTAACTTTTCCTCAATCAGAGGATGCTTTCTAAACTTCATGAACATTGGAATAGAATTACAGGCTTACCCAACCTCAGTCTCATGAAACTAGGAGAATATAAGTAATAATTATGATAACAAGGTGTGCATGAAAGCTGAATTCACTAGGGTATTTGTTCCAGACTCTCAGAACCTGGCTCTCACTCACTCTCCTGGCAGGTATTACAGTCCTAGGAAAGGAACATTACCAGTAAGGTATATACTTTTCAAAGGTGGTCCTATCAATTTCTATATCACTATTATAAATTCCCATCAGGAAAATCTATCCAGAGGCTCGTCGCGAGTCCCCTGAGAAGTCTCATCGCTGGAGTTGTGAAAAACTTGCTTGAATAGGACATTTATGACGTTGATATTCACAAGGCTACCTTGGTACGGCAGTTCAGATATAGAAAAGTAAAGAAGGTAAGCCACTACTTTTTTTTTTCCTGTAAGTTATCAGGTCTGCCTACCTCTGAAAACAGCAGATGTAGAACCTCTTCTACCTGAAGGTGCAAAAATATCTAGGAAAACACGTTTGGCTTTATAAAGGAAGGCCATGTAGTCATCTAGAAAACGTAAACGAAAATACTCTGGAGGCAAACAATTATGCACAACAATGGAAGTCTGGGGGGTTTGTGGCAAACACGACCCTGTGTGCCTGACATCAGAATTCTAATAACACTTAATTGCTAGCTCGATTTGATGGTGAAGGGAGTAAGATGCTGCTTGCTTGAGACTGCTTGCCAGAGGAAAGAGGAGATAACTCTTCTGTTCAAGAAATAAAAAAAGTGCCCAACCAATGTAAAATAGACAGGAATACAAAATTTGCCGTGGCTGCTTGTGATTAGAGCACCCAAAAAGTAGGGGACAAATGCCAAGGAACTGAATCTACTCATCATGCTTGAACAGAGGGATATCCTTCAGACTGTCAGAGATCCCAGAACAGCCTTGGATAGGTTGGGATAGATGTGGCCTTACTACAGCAGGAATAAGGCGCCGTGGCTAACAGAGTGACAGAAATGGAAGGGAAGGTATCAGAATTGAAGGGCAATGTAAATGTTAAAAAAATGTAAATTAGCACTTGTATGGCGCACTACTCACCCGTTAGGGTCTCAAGGCGCTGTACTCATACCGCTATGGAACCCCTCCTGGCTTTTCTCTGTGAGGCACCCACTCCTGAGCACCCCCAGGGTGAAGCCAGGCATCCAAGCGCTGTTGGGGCCGTTGTGGAGATTAAGCAAGCTATTGCCCAGAGTTGCAGAGTGGGACCCATGAATTAGATTAGGCACCGAGGCGAGAATTATCTGGTCAAGGGGAATTGAGCACAAGACCTGCCGAAGCGGGACTTGAACCCTGGTCTTGAGCCAGATCTCTGCTTCAGGGTCTGCCGCTCTAACCATTGAGCCACACTTCTCCACTATAGAAATAATAGAAAACAAGTTCACAATACAACCCCTCACCGCAATGGCCAAAGCACTAGAGGACAGAGCAGAAATTGTTGAAGTTTGGGACCATCAAAATAATATTCAGCCAGTGGGTATATAGGAGAGAGTAGAGGGGACACAGAGTGAAATTTCTGAGAGGACTGGCTCAGTTGAGACTTACTGCAAGCTAATACATTACTGTGTTTAATTAGAACGGGCCGGCAGATCATTGGTCCAAAAACCCGCTCGAGGTGGCCTGTCATAGCCCTTCATAGCGCAGTCCATGTTCTTTCTGGAGTATAGTGTATAAACAGAGAAAATCTTTCAAGTAGATAGAAAGCAAGGACAGGTCAATGAACCCTGAATACATGCTACTTTCCCAGCTCACTTCAAAGTACTTCACAACTTCACATCATTCTTCTTTGACATCCAAGAAGGCATGTGATTGTGACCGGGAATCACCGCATACATTCCCAACGAAGAAAGTCGGGGACAATCATGAAGGACCTCAGACCAGTAATCCATCAACACAGATGGAAGAAGAAAAGGTAAGAAACATCAATACCCCAAGAAACTGACTATCCTCCTCCCCTCGCCTGCTGGGGCAGAGGTGATGGGAAACTCAGACTATGAATGAGAAAAAAGTTAATCTGTCTCCAACCAAAAGCTGGTCTTAAGGAATGTAGAATCAAAGAGATAAAATTACACATGGATTAGGAGCGATGCTCAGAGGTACTGCCCTCATATATGGCCAAAGAGAGCTAGGCCATTATCCCACATGCTACAGAGAACATACTGGTGCATTATCTTGCAGTGCACAACATGGTACAGCAATCCATTCTCTTAGAGAATGATTAAGGGTACTGGGGTGCGGCACAAACCATTCTGATGTTATGAAGGTTGAGATTTTGGATTCCGCTATAAGGAAAAGTATGTGGGCAGGATAAAGATTACTATAAATCGTTTAGATGTTTGAATTGAAATTTGGTTTCATAGAAAGAACTACAGACAGACTGGTCCAGAGACCTGACCAATTGTGAACATGGAGGGTATAGTATGATGAAACATAGACCCTGAACCTATGAAAATATTATCTCAGAATGTTAGTGGCCTAGAGAATGAAATAGAGGGTTGGTGTCCAATATCTGAAACAACACGGATCACATTTTGTCCTCCTTCAAAAGACTCATCTAATAAGGCAAGCTCCTGAGCAGAGGGAGATTTGTCACAGTAGTACAAGCAGACTTCACCCTGGCACCAAGAGGTGTAGAAAAACTGGCTAAAAACCCTTTGGTATTAGGCAGACCTGTACAGATCCAATGGGATTTTATGTAGTCGTTTATGCAACGTGGGGCAGGATAGAAATTACAATTTTCAATGTATATGCATCATTTAGGCTGCAGAAACAGACACTGGACAGTGGAGGTCCCCAAGTTTTAAGAACGCCACCCTCAATACAACAATTGCTGGGAATTTCAAAAATGTAATGTCAACAGAGATAGACAGATTGACAGACAATACGAGTCGCACTGACACAGTGACCCACATGACTGAATTTCAGAATACTGTGCGACAGGCTGATATATGGAGCATGAAATACATTTCAGACTGAAGCTCTATGAACATGTTGGAAGCGTATGGTTCACTCTCAAGAACTCGCTCTCACGAACAGACTATTTTTCTTTCATCCCAGCAATTGAAATCCCACCCATAGAAAGAGCAACCCATCAGCCAATAGGCAAATCGGACTCCTCATCACCCACATTAGAAAATGGCATGTGCAAAAGACTAATGGTGCATAGTAGTGTCTAGAAACTTGTGAAAAAAGACAGATTTTGTAAAGTCCCTGATGGGAGTCCCATAAACTTATTTTGCAGAGACTCTTGGACCTGTCTCATCCCAGGAAATAATGTTGAAAGCTTATAAGTCAGTCCATAAAAGCAAAGCCCAGGTCAGAATAGGGTGCAAAAATAACGACAACAAGATTTCTAAATCTATAAGCCCTTGAGGAGGTTAAAGACTGAAAAAGAAATGCAAATGAGTAAGCCACCAACTGACATATGTGACCTCTAGAATTAGCTCAAAATGCCAAACAGAGACAAGTTATCTAACATAGCAAAGAGACCATGTTTAAGCATACAGGGAAAGCTCTATGAAGTTGGAGATATGGCAGGATGTGTCCTAAACTAGTTGAGGTAGCCAGAAGGCAGCAAGATGGATTAGGTGTCAGAATTGATGGAAAAGGGAATAAACGTCTCCTTAGGTCAGGGAATTAAGCAGGCCTTTGCAGATTACTGTACAAATTTATACACCGCAAAAATGCAGGGAAAGGCTGACATGGATGTTCTTTTAGAAAGGCTGAGCACAATCAGATTGACGAAGGAGACCATGAGGCCGCAGGTGAGGAACTCATTCTAGAGGAAGTGACAAGGTCACAGAACAACTACAGATTGGGAAGATTTTGGAACAGCATGGCCTACCGGCATATGTATTTAAGTGTATGGCTTCTTTGCTAAGTGTCCATACGCTAGCTATGTACAACGAGGCCCATAAAAAAGAAATACTACCCCAGACCTCCAGCATGTTACCATTGCAGTCAAACAAAGGGAGCGCTGCTTATATCGACTTATTGCTTCTTAATGAGATGAAAATACTGGTTTGATAGGACATATGGAATACATGGCAATTCCTTCTCTCAGTACCGAGAAGACATTTCAATCTATATACTGGGGTTATCTGAAATAGGTCCTAGAACATCCAGGTACTGGCCCAACCTTCGGAGCCTGATTGACCCTCTTTTACTTGGTAACAACAGAAGTGGATGGGGGGGGGGCACTCTCCTCTATTTTTGGGCTGGGGCATGGTACAAGGCAAGGCTGTCTCCTCTTGCTGCTCCTTTTTTGCTTGTTGAACCGTTAGCCTCTTGCATACGAACCAAGCCCCAGATCAAGCGATTTAATCGGGAGGATAAGCGAGTAGAAAGAATAATGCTATATGTTGATGATGTTTTTTTGTATTGTGTGGATCCACCTCTAATAATTCCTGCAGTGCACTCTATCTTACCAGAAATTGGGAAGTACTTGGGGTGCTGTATGAATTGTCCTGAAACTAAATGAGGACGCAGAGATCCAGGCTGTGGGAATCCAAATAATGGAAGGATTCAAATGTCTTGATATTGAAGTCACCTGAGATAAGGAAATGCTTAGGGATTCAATTTCGAGAGGGTTTAAACACATTTCAAATGAGTTGAACAGGCAACTCCCAATTTTAATATTGAGGAAAGAAGCCATTTTTAAAATGATTATGGTTTCACAACATTTGCTATCTCTGCCCAGACACCTTGCAGTAATTTGGGAAGTATACATAATGCAGGGTGCGAGCCATTGGTACATCTGGATAGGTTATCAATGTCTAATGACAAATCTATTTATCCTGTTATGAAGGTAGGGAAAGACGCAGGTTCCTAACAGCAAATCAAGCGGTGATGCAAATATAAAGTTAGACTACAACTTTTACAGGATGACGGCAGATTACCAAGGAGACAAGGCTCTGGGTAGGGGACACAATAGAGGGATTTCAGAGTTGGACTACCGAAGGTATAACTTAAATGGTAGATCTATGTGACAAAGGAAAGGTGGATTGATATACTAGAGGAAACAGCTATGGAATGCAGTGTTTTATCAGAAAGCATGTTTATTGAAACAATATCAACTATTTGTAAAACCCTGACAAACAATGCTCCTGAATGCCTACAACATCTCAACTGCTCATCGGAAAAAGACATAGCACCAGTAGTAGATGTTGGAGATGGCACCAATACCCCTGCTGAACATGGCATATTACTTACTCAACTCAAGTTTCCGCATAGGGCTTTCTATAATATGAGCAGCTTGCTTACCATGGGTCAGGCTAAAAATCACATGCTTGAAATGTGGGATGGGAACAAACCCATTGTAGGAAGCTGGCTATCTATGCAGTGTACCAATGTAGGGATACACCAGTCCAGTCGACCCATATTGGCTTACAGTGCTTAAATTATTAATCCCAAATGCTCTCTTTGTGGTAGTGTGGGTCAGGTGTTCTGGCTTACCAGAGCGTAGTGTTAAGCATTTGTTGAACACACACTCAATAATTGAGACACACACTCAAAAAGAAACTCAAGACCAATTTAGAAAAATAGCAGATTTTTAGATTAATTTAGACACCACGATTTTTAAGATCAGGTAAGTACTTTTCAAGTTAGCGATATTTAAAAGCGCAGAAAATACAGCTGCCAGATTTGAGCCATAACGCAGTAATCCCACCCTATGGTGAAAACATACACTGCATAGGATAGTACTGTTTTTCTGGTCTATGGGGAAGTAGGGGCCAAGGTCCAAGGAAGTACCAACAGTTTAGGTTTGTCCAGGTGCAGAGGGTCTTTCGCGGTGGTAGCCTTGAATGCTATGTGTTGAAGTCCATGGAAAAAGTACCTGTAGGAAAGAGGCTAAAAGTGGGGATTGGGAGACCAGTCCAGAAGAATTTGATGGGGGGGGCTAGGCTCTTGAGGGTCTCAGGAACACAGAAACACAGTTGGTTTCAGTGGACTCATACTGAGCAGCTCAGGTTAATAGGTGTTTTGTCCAGCAGGTCGGCGAATTTGAGGCTCTCGCGTCTCTTGAGGTGTGTGCAGAAGAGGGGAAAGAAACACAGCAAAATGACTTCTGGAGTCGAGCTGTCCTCTTTTAAAGTTTGCATTGTGCAGGTATGTTTTGGTGGTGGTGTCCAAACTGAACACAGATAAGCTTTAGTGCTGGCAACTGGTGGTGATACCCTGGGTACTGGTGCAGAGGGGCTCTGGACAGGGTCAGCATCCTGAAGACTGAATGGGTCGACAGGGCTGCATTCCTGGACACTCTGGACCCTCTTCCTGGCAAGCTGCTCCCTCGTGGACCAGATGGTCAGCAAAACGAGGAACCGGGCAGTAGCGGTTTGCGCTTGCAGGTGCAGGGAAGTGGCTCCTCCCTCCAATGGACATGTTGGCTGGATGGCGAAGTGCTGGCAAGGAAGCTGTAGGATGTAGCACTTCATCCTACAGCTGTGCATCGAGGAAGATGCACAGCTGTAGGATGAAGCTGGTCTTTGCAACTGTTGGGACAGGAGCAGGTAGGCAGGGTTTGGCGCCAAAGTCCACAGTTGGTCCACAGGTCGGCTCTTCTTTGTCCTTCCTCTCCTGGTAGTCAGAGGAATCTTAGTTCCTGGTGGCAGAGGGGCACTAAAATACTGAATTTATGGGCATTCAGGGGAGTGTAGGGTAGTAGCTAATGGGTTACTTACCCCTGGGGTGATGGCACCCACTAGATGACCAATTACTGTGGGAAGTGGGCATAACCCTTTCAGAGAATTCCTAATTCCACCAAAAACAAGATAGTGGAACCCTTCTTTGTGCAGCACATAGGCAGCCCACCTTTGGCGTGTGACTAGCCTGGATATGCAACATGCCTACTGCATAGCTAATTTTCTGCCTGTCCTGGTGCCAAATGGGCCTCAGCACGGGGGTGACATTTCCCACGTCTGGGGGAAGCCAGGGTCGCATATCACAGGGCAGCAAAGGCATTGAAGCTTCCAGCCCAGATATGCTGATTTACTAGCCATCCTGCTGGAGAAGGAGATATCTTCCTCCCGAGAAGGCGTTTCTTGCCTCGGAGCGCAGTGTCTCACCTCTAGGGGGTCAGAAACCTGTCTGTGGTGGAAGAGTGGTCAATACCAGTCAGCCAGCACACTAGAAGACTAGTAGGTTTCAGGGGACACCTCTAAGGTGCCCTCTGGGTCCATGTCATAATACATCTAGTACTGGCATCAGCATGGGTTCATTAAAGCGAGGTGTTTGATACCAAACACCCTAGGTTTCAGTGAAGCCATTATGTAGTTGGACAACCAGTGCCCAGAACATACCTCAAGATGGGTTCTCTGTTCACTTGCAATGTCTAGTAATAGAACTAGACATTACAGGGGCATATCAGCTCATGCAGATATGTCCTCACATAAAATATAATACACCCTGCCTTAGGGCTCTAAGGCCTGCTGTAGGGTAACCTACATACAATATATGCAGTGAATTTGGCATGGCGCACAAGTGTGCCAAGTCATGTTTTCGCACATGGTTTGCACCATGTCACGCAGCCTGCCTTCGCAGCTAGCATGCATGCAATTTGTAGGGAGTTCCCTTAGGGTGGCATAATACATACTGCAGCCCAGAGGGACCCTCTTTAGTACCCATGCCCTAAGGTACTAGGGGTACCATTTACCAGGGACTTAAAGGGGCGCTAAATTGTGTGCTAACTGTACACAATTAGATCATTTTACCTTGTTTTTAGGAAAAGAGCAATGGTAATGGGGACCCAGTGCACCTTCAGTCGTAAAATGTCCGAACCAGTGGCAAAAACCGAGGATGATCAGGTCAACAAAGGAACTTTCCTACACCCATTATGACACACAATCTGGTAATACAGGACTTTACAATTTTACTGCAATGCTATAAAAGAATACTAGACACCAAAGCTCTAACAACACTGCAATTGGTACATCCTGAAAATTAAACCTACACTGTTGCTGGGGGTTATGATCGACAAGTGAGATATAGCACAGGATTGAAGACTCAAGTATGCCTAAAGGAGAAAGGTGGCATGGTGGAATTAATTATGGTAAGGCAGCTGAATGAGTAGTGTATGACAGCAGGGGTAGCCCAACCAAATTTGAGATTATCTGTGGTATATGGTAGGCCCCCACTTTGGAGTTGCTTAGTATCCAATGCTATGTATCAGATTCCAAGGATAAAAAACATGTTCTTCTGATGGATACTTCTAATCACAGATTCCTCAACTTTTGAATAGATTCCAAAGTATTATGGTGGAGGGTCCGAGTGAAACTTCACACCAGCAAATCCTGCACACCTGAGCAGGTAAAAATAGCGATCACTGCAAACGTGCAAGTCTCGGCAATCAATTCCTGACGTCTTCAATGAATGCCCATGTACCCGCCAGGTAGATGTCTAGCATTTGAACATCCCTGGCAAGGCCCGTAGAGGTGGGTTTTGCTGTAGCAGACTAAGATGGAATACCCTCGAGAGGCTCCTCTTTATTCAAGGAGCAACATGTTTTTATGCAGAGAACAACCCATCTGGTTAAGGCCAGTTTCTGGAATGCCTTCCCTTTCTTCGTTACAGGAAACCCCACAAACATTTGGGCATCCACGCGGTGCTCCTTAGTTCGAACGATGTACAAGCAAAAGGTTGTCTTTGGGTCCAACCAATGAAGACTCTCCTCCTCCTTAGAGGCATTTGGTCAACAGAAAAAGGCTAGGAATGTGACAAACTGCCCTACGTGGAAATATGACATCGCCTTTAGTAGAAACAATGTCTGGATCAAAAGAATTAAGTTATTTTAAAAGAAGGTGGTGCATGAAGGTTGTAGTGACAGGACCATGCATGACAGCACGTAGAAGTAGTTGACATGAGGTGCAGTCCTAAACGTCAGACGTTTTAATGAATAGCTGTGCACAGGCCTGAAAGGCTGCACATTAGGAAAGTTAGAACCAAGTTAAGGTCAGGTAGGTCTTTCAAAAACATGCACCACAACTTGTGGCTATAACAGGGAAGGCTCTTCGGGAAACGTAAAAAGGTAGAGGTTGCTGAGAAATAACCTTTAGAAGCGCCCATGCAAGGTCTTACCAGGCAAAAAAAAAAAAAGACAAACCAAAGTCTTTACTCCTTGCCACAAACTTTGCCCAATGTCCAGAGTAGATATAATTTATGGAAGGACAGCGCACCACCAACATGACATTCACCACCCTAAAGGCTTATCAAAACCACTCCCCTGGTTCTGCTCAATTTCGATGCAGGGAGGTGGAGGATGTGAAGATTCAGATTATGAACCTTGCCTTGCCTTGTTGGTGGGACAGCAAGTGCTCCCACAGAGGTAGACTGAGCAGAGGACAAATGCTCAGTCTAAGCAACTTGGAGTACCATATACTGAGTCCAGTATGCAGCTATCAGGTTCCTGAACGTCAGGAAAAAGCGTCCGAAGAGGAAATGGACCAGAGTCCCAAGGAAACTGAATGCATCTCTCTGGGAGCATGGAGGTGGAAACAATAGAATGCATAAAGCTCTACACCGAGCATTGTAGGGGGTAGTGAAAAGATCTATTCGTGGTACATCTAACTTGGTGAAAATACTTTGAACTACCTTTTGGCACAGGCATCACTCAGTCAGATAGATGGCACCTGCTGAGCCCCTCCATCCTGGCATTTAGGGATCTTGCTAGATGGCTGACCTTCAGCCAAGGTAAGTTTCAGAGCTTCCGAGATCAGCAACTGTGACCCCCACACAGCCCTGTTTGTTGTGATAGACCCGTGATGGAAGGCAGAAAGGCCTTGAGCCAGCAGTATGGCATGCACCTCCAGAAGGATGATGTGGTGCCTCTTTTCCAACGGAGACAAAATGCTTCTGGTCACCATCTCGTCCAGATGTACTCATCAACCTAGAACAGATGCATCTGTTACCACCATGAGCTCTGAGTGGGGCAGGGAGAACATTTGGTCACACTTCAGATTGGCATCTTTCATCCATCACTGAAGGCCAGAGGCGTCTCATCTGACAGATGGATGTTGTCTGTGAGGCAAACCAAGTGTGGAGCAAGCTGAATGCAGATGTTTGACTGTATATCCAGCATGTACACCCCCCCTCCCCGTCAACAGCAGGTCGTCAAGATAAGGAAAGAAGTGCATTCTCAACATGTAAAGATGTGCCACAACCGTCATGTTTACTTTCGTCAAGACACGGGGCTTAAGTCAGACTATAGGACACAAGGCAAACTGAAAGTGTTCCTTCCCTCACAACAAATCATAAGAAGTCTATGTGGAATTGCATGACCTGTATGTAAATTAAGTGTGTTTTGAATCCAAGATCCCCATCCAGCCCCAGGTGGCTAATGCACAGTGGACTTAAATAACCTCTTGATTTTATCCTTCTGATGAAAGCACTCAGAAACTGAAGATCCAACTACTGGGCTGAGCCCACCATCGTTTTTGGGCACCAGAAACAAAGCACAAACAGACCCAGCTTTCCTTCTCTGCAACTCTGATCAGTAATGACTGACCTATCTTGCAAGAATGGAGGCATGTTTTACCAAAATGGGCAAAACCGGAGACTGATTGACAGATTACCTGTAGGCCCCACCAGTCCAATGGAAATGCACACCATCTGGGGAAGTAAAAGCATACTACTCTGCCTTCCTCTGGCCTCAAATAGTCCCCAAGGAAGGAAAAAAAGGTGGTTTAGCAGCAGCAGGGGATGAGGAATACAAGGAATTACCATACTGTTTGGGCCTGTCCTCAACAACTATCACACCCCCTGGAGCTCCAAAAGTGGTGGCGAGGATGTTGCAAGGGTTGCTATAGCTGCCTCTTGTGATAAGTCAGGCACAGGAGTAAACCCTGAACTTGCTGTATTTTTGGTCAAGTTAAGTTGCAGCTATCAAAACGAAGATGCAAACCATAGAATGGTTTTGAATCATTCCAGAGCTGAATCTGTCATGTTTCCAAACAGCCTGAAGCTACCAAAGGCAATGTTCATGAGGGATGCTTATACGTCCCCTGGCAAACCTGTGTGACAAAGTGTGATAACATATCATGCTAGTGCCCGAAGCATGGCCTGCAGAGCCTGTGGTGTCCAGTCCAATCTGCAAAAGGTACTTTGTTGTGTTCAGTGTGGACTATCTGTGTAAAAGTATTACAAAACTCTTCTCTAAGCATGCATATGATCTCACTCGTCATAACCCAGAGTGGGTGGATGTATCTGCCTAGCAGCTTAAAATCAAGCTGGCACTGGCATCCTCTTGCCAGAGGCTTTAATGGGTTTAGATTGCCTTTCAGCTGCCGTAGTGGGAAAAGCAGTCAGACTCACTTTTTATGGTCGAAGCCAATATTATGAAGCTTTTCAGTTTAGGGTGTTGATTCCAGAAGGCTGGGTCACTCAGAGCAGGCCTGTGGCACCTAGATATGTAGTGACCTATTGGTGTCACCAAGCAGAGTTTTGCCCTGGTGCACAGCCAAAATGTTCATTGACGCTCCTTTGAAAGACAGTAAATTTCTGAAGATTATGGCCTGGTTTCAAAATTTAAGTCAGAAGATTAGCCTTGGTTTGCAGGGAACTGTAATTCCCAAATTAACCTTGCTCTATGTGCCACCATAGGAAAAGAGGAACTTTCCTTGCAGGAAGGGAGCGGGGCGCAGAACGGAGAATCCAAAATGGTTTCTGGTGAGACATCAAGACCACTTGTATTCTGAAGGTCTAGATAATGTATCTCGCCAGTATAGGGAGGAGTTAAATTGTCAGCCTCATCACCGCCACAATAAGGGCCATCATAAATTTTCTGAAAATCTGAATTGGAACTAAATAAGATGTCTAGGCTCTGCACGTAATGGGGGGAAACCACTGCACTGCCAGTGAACCATCCAATGCCACTGGCTGTGCCTTAGTGAGCTCAGAACAGGAAACTGGCTGAAGTCTAGCTGAAGTCTGCTCAAGATTGGATACCAGCATTGGGTTGGATCAGGGCTCAGCATCTCTGAAGCCAGGGCCGGTGTCAGACCGATTGGGACCTATGTGGCCTACATCATGGGAGTAGAGGCATGGCCTAATTTGCTGGAGGCAGATGCCTAACATGGTTTGACGGTGCATGCAAAAACCAGACAGCAGAAATAAGGCTGGTGGTCTAGGTACCAGGAGACCCAGAATCGTCCAGAATAACTAAATCCCAGCCTCCTTGAAGTCCTCTTTCTGCTGCAGAGTTACAGATGGGCCAAGAAACTCAAGTGCACTGATTCCAACTGGAGAATGGATAAGAAAAAAAAAAAAAAAAAAGACATTTGGCTCAGGGTCTGGGACCTTTGAGTGCTGACTGCGCAAACCCTGGATCGAGTGGTAGTAATAAGGGAGAACTCCTTTCTGGACTTATCTGCACTGAAAACTTAACCGAGGATGGCAACCTGACACGGGTCCCAATTTTGGAGTGACCGGTCCCGCTTCTTATGCTTGGTAACGTTAAGCTTTACCACCCATTCCTTGCTGGTTTGTAGATGCATAAGGGAACATTTATCTCATAACTTGCAATCATGCATTGTCCTGACACAGACAGATGTTAAGTGGGTCTGTGACCAGCATCTGCTTCCTCCTAGTGCAGCACAGCCTAAAGTCTGTAGTTTTCGTGGGAGACATCCGCTGTACTTAGCTGCAAAATCATTTTGGATTGGAAATTGATAAAACTGCAGCAGGAGTTTTGTACCAGAAGTCGGGATCTATGAACCGCATGAAATAAAAAGAACAGAAGTGAGTGCACAGAGATGGATTCTAAAAAGCTATGCGCCATCACTGCATTTAGCAGGGGAGGTCACCACATAAACCAATGGCTCGGTTTACTGGCATTTAACGTTTTCTGATCCAATCTGGTGCCTGGATTAATGAAAGACTAATGTTCTGTAAGCTGTATCCATCAGAACGTGTAGACCCACAATGCACTGGTCCAAATATTTTTTCTTTATTCTGATAACGTAATTAAAAAAAAAAAAAAAAAACACACAATGGAAGTCCAGGATTGAGAATTCCACTAAATAACATGGAGAAAATATCTGCCCAGCACCGAAGTTGCTTGTAGGGATGAATGTAGCATACAAGCAGGAGACCAGGATACCACAATTGAGGAGGCTAGGGTGGACAAACTAATCATTATCACTTAGCATCCACTTGTGCTATTCTGCAGGTCCTCAGAGCTTTCAACCTTTGCGATTTGAAGGGGATATGGACTGCCATCATATGTACTGCATATAGCCAGACCCAGGTCCTTCTTCTGATTAGAACTACCACACATGATCTAGGGTCACCAGCACTATCCAAACAATAAGACGCACCCATATATTCGAATACTATGCATCAATGCCAAACTAAGCACTGATTCACAGAACAATAGTCATTTGGCTCACTGCTGAATCGCTGAAATCCTTTCAGTAGTGTTTGACAAATATGTGGTGGCTTCTACCATATTCCTCTTTGCAGATGAGCTAGCAAAATGCCAGCATTTAACGTTACTGTTTTTGAGACCCTACTTGTGGAATGAGCAGACAGACATTTTCACAGTACAAACAGCTCTGAAATGGCGGACTCTATCCACCGAGGTATTCCCTGTTTTGGTATGTCTCCTTTGTTGAAGGCCACTGGGCACAAACAATTTGCAAAATCTGCTAAATATTTGTATTCAATCCGGATAAAATTTGAAACAACATCAATTATCTAGTGGGGGGGAGACCTCTTTCAGTCATTGTATGATTTTAGAAGCAAGGATGACTGGTTTGTTTAAATGGAAATGTTTACACTTTTGTAATAAATGTATGGTTTGTCACAGAATTTATGCCTATTGGGAGCGGACATGGCTCTTTTACAAAGCTACCTGAATCTTATATACTCTTCTGGCATACTGTAGGAAGCTGGCTCTCTATATAGTGCACTAAAATGAAGTACACTGTGCAGACGTGCTGAGAGTCCAGAGGGTACCCAATTGGTACTGCAGAGGCAAAAGTAGATAGGACAAATGCTCTATTAGTGGTAGTGTGGGTGAGGAGTTAGGCTTATCAGGAGGTAGTACTAAGCATTTGTTGTACTCACAGAGGTAATAAATGAGACACACACTCAAAGAATAAATCTGAGACCAATTTAGAAAAGGAAAATGTTACTTACCCAGTAGACATCTGTTATTGGCATGTAGTGCTGTAGATTCACATGCTTTGCATAAGTCCCCATCTAGTGTTTTGCTTTCTTAGAAGAATATTTTTGAGTCAAGAGATCGAGTGACTCCTTCTGTCAGTGATACTGCGCATGGGCATTGATTTCTTTGTTAGATTGTTTTCCCGCCCGCAGGTGACGTAAAGAGTCTATATATGTATAAGTAGATAGTAAATAAAAGATGTCCATGCAATGTATGTAAATATTGTAAATACTCGTACTACAACATCCACAGGCACTCGGGGGGGGGGGGGGGGGGGGGGAGTTTGCATGTCAATCTACAGCACTATATGCCATGAACAGATGTTTTCTGGGTAAGTAACATTTTCCGTTCGATGGCATGTGTAGCTGTAGATACAGATGCTTTGCATGGACTGTAAAGCAGTCCCCTTACAAATACACAGTGCCTAGCCTGAAGGAGTTGGAGTAGCTTGAAATAATGTCCTAAGGACTGCTTGGCCAACATTTGCTTGCTGATGAACTAGAACCTCTACCCAGTAGCGTCTAGTAAATGTGTGTGGTGTAGACCAAGTAGCAGCTTTACAGATATCTGCTATCTGAATGTTTCCTAAAAAGGCCATAGAGGCACCTGTTAGAGTGTGCTCTAGGAGCTACGGGTAGTTGTCTTTTAGCTTTAATATAACAAGTTTGATACACTTGACCATCCATCTAGCTAATCCATTCTTTGAAACTGGATTAACCTTGTGAGGCATTCAAAAGGTTACGAATAGTTGTTTTGATGTCCTAAAACTTTCTGTCCTGTCAATGCAATACCTGAGAGCTCTTAACATCCAGTGTATGGAGAGCTCTTTCAGCAAATGAGTGACTGTGGGAAGAAGACTGGCAACTCCACTGATTGATTAATATGAAATGGTGAAAATACCTTAGATAGGAATTTTTGATTTGTTATAAGTACTATTTTTTTAAATGTATTTGGAAGAAGGGTTCCTCTAAAGTCAACACTTGTATTTCACTAACTCTTCTTAAAGTTAGTTAAAGCTACTAAAAAAGCAACCTTCCAAGAAAGGAATTATAAAGCAAAGGAGTGCATGGGTTCGAATGATGGACCCATAAGTCTGGTAAGTACAATGTTAAGGTTCCATACAGGAGCTGAAGGAACTCTGGGTGGAATGACTCTTAAGGCCTTCCATAAATGCCTTAATCACAGAAATGCAAAATATAGAAACATGTTGTCCGTTTTGGAGGGAAGCAGCTGCGGCTGCTAAATGAAGTCTAATAGAAGAGTATACTAGATTTGCCTTTTGCATATGTAGCAAATGACAATGTGTTGTATTGAGGGTTTAAGTGGATCAATATTTTTAGGTTGACAATAATCTATAAATCGTTTCCATTTAGCAGCATAACACTGTCTAGTTTTAGGTCTGCGTGCTTCTTTAAGAATGTCCATACATTCAGAAGGAAGCTGTAAGTAGCCAAACTCTGACTTCAGGAGCCAAATTGCAAGAGCAAGTGATTTGGGGTTTAGATGTCTGATATGATCTCTCTTTTGAGTCAAAAGATCTGGTCAGTTTGGACGTTTCTGATGTGGAACCACAGACAGATCTAACAGTGTTGTGTACGAAGACTGATGTGCCCGTGAGAGGGGGGTGGGGAGGTTACAAGAATCATAGTGAGTGATGTTTGTTTCAATTTGCATATTAGAAACGGTATGAGTGGGAGAGGCGGAAAAGCGTAAGCAAATATCCCTGACCAATTCATCCATAAAGCATTGCCCGTGGACTGAGGGTGTGGGTATCTGGAAGCAAAGTTTTGGCATTTCGAGTTTTCTGCGGTGGCGAAGAGATCCATCTCTGGTCTTCCCCACAACTGAAAGGATTGGTGAAGTACATGTGGGTGGATTTCCAATTTGTGGACTTGTTGCTGCGTCCTGCTTAATAGGTCTGCTAACTGATTATCCATTCCTGGGAGATATTCTGCAAGTAATTGAATGCAACTATGAATCAACCACTTCCCAATTGTCTGAGCTAGAAGGGACAATTGAGATGAGTGTGTGCTCCCCCCACCTAGCCTCCCCACTCACCCCCCCCCCACCCCTCCACCCCCCAATGAATATTTGGTGTGAAAGGCATCTGTTCCATTACCAGGAGAACATTCTTTGGAGATGCTGCTGGAGACTGAGTGGCCCAGATGGGCAAGGTCATGTGGTGCTGCGACGGAGTCACATAGACAAGTAGTTCTGCCTCGACACACACATCGGAGAAACACTATCAAAAACAATACCAACGAGAGCAGAATAGGAACAGAAGAGAGATCCAATGATGGTCTAGACCCCGCGGGCAAGCACACACGTCCAAACCCGGCAGCGGTAAGAAAACAGTCTAACAAAGGTGTTGATGCCCATGCACAGCATCACCGAGAAGGAGGAGTCACTATCTTGTGACTCAAAGGACTTTCCTTGAAGAAAAACAACTTGTACCACTCCGGACCCACTGCCAGGAGTATGCACAGCATGTGTACCTACAGCTACACATTCAAACATGTGGGGCATCAAAAAAAGTTTGGGTGGAAATGTGGTTAGAAAACGCATCACAACAGATGACTTAACAGAGCTGGCTGATCAGGTAATCACAGAAAAGACAATAAGGCTGACAAGTAACCTTTTACAAATCACACCAAGACCTTGCTGGGCTAAAAATAGGGCGAACAGGACAACATCAGATAGTTGGGTTTGCAAAGGTTTCCTATACCGAGAAGAACACCAAACAACAAAATTATCCCAGTGTCCTGCATAAATCATTCTGGTAGCCCTTCCGCCACCAAAATCACTTTCACTATTTCAGGAGAGACGTCAAAAGAAGTGAACTGTTGCTGCTTATTCGTAAAACATGAAGGTGCAAATTGAGCAAGCTCAGGTTCAGGACCCTGCCCTGCTGCTGCAACAGACGGTCTCCTTAAGAGGCAGCCGGATTGCAGGACATATGCTTTCGGCCAGAAGCTCCAGGAACCACCCTCTCCAAGCATCACACTCTCCTAGCATCACACTCTCCTCGCCCAATCCAGAGCCATTAGGATGGCTTGGGGTCCAGTAATTCCTGATCTTCTTTAAAAATTTGGGCAAGACAGTAAAAGGCATGCAGGAAAATCTAACTCCATTCCAACTTGAAAGCGTCAACAAGAGAAAAACTAATTGGGGGGGGTGGGGTTGTTGGGTGCCAACACACAAAAGTTTGGACAATGTGTGATTGAGTCGGTGACGAAACAATCAAACCAAAAATCGCCCCATTCGTGGAAGATCTCTAGAGCCACCTCTAAGTGTAGCTGCCTTTCACGATCCATTAGGAAATGCCAGCTAAGTTAATCTGTCCTAGTATTTCAAGTTCCTGCCAGGTGATATAAGATCAAGGAAATACCCGGACTACTGGACCAGATGTAGAATCTTTTTGCACAAGACCCATGACCGCACTACAACCTTCTTGCTGCCAATACCAACTTGGCGGTGGGGTTGCCCACGAGAACCTGCACCAGTTCCCCCTTGATTAATGAGAGGAAAGCTTTTACTGCCAGGCAAATTACCCACAACCCCAGCATATTGATGAGGACGTTGGTTTCTGTTGTAGACCATTTCCCTGTGAAATAAACCTCTGCCAGATGACCTCCCCAGCCCAACATTGATGTATCTGTCAAAATCGTTAATTCTCGGTGGGGTAGGGAGATGGGTCTGCCACCAGTCCCATTATGGTCCAGTAAAAATCACTGCAGAAGTTTCACAGTCTCTGTAGAACCCGCACGAGTAACTGGCCGTGGTTCACTAACAGGAGACCAAGAAGTCTCACAGCAGCTCTCACTGAGACCCAGATCAAGGATGTAAACAGTGGGATCACAGCCAAAGTGCCCTGGACTCGTTGGGGCGGTAGAAAGGCTTGGAACAGTGCCATGTCCAGGACGACATCAATGGATGGAAGCCTTTGCAATCCTTAGCAGTAAGGTATGACTTTGGCACATTGGTGAAGAAACCCAAAGACACTAGTAAGTTGGCCATCATCTGGAGGTGGTTCACAGCTACTTGATGTGAGCTGCCTTTAACAGCCAGTTGTTGATGTATGGGAAGAGTGGTTTCACCAACCTCCAAAGATGTACAACGTACACCAAAATCTCCTTTATTAACATCCAAGTGGTGTTGATGAGGCCAAACAAGAGGATAGAGAACTGAAAGTGCTCATGGCCTACCTGAAATTACAGGTAACATCGGTGGGACTAAAGGGAATGTGGAAATAAGTGTCCAGCAATTCTAAAGCCATCATCCAGTCATCTAGATTCAGGACAGAGTGAGCATATTCAACTTGTCCTTTTAGAGGAAGGCGTTGAGAGCAAAGATCTACAATCGGACAAAATGCTCTGCCCTTCTTCAGCACCAGAAAGTATCAGGAGTAGCCACCAATCTTAATTTCTGATGCCGGCACCTTCTCTGTCCAAAACAGCCAGGACTTCTCTATGTAGATTGAACAAGTGGTTCTGCGGATGTTGTTATAGTGCTGATGGCATGCTAGGAGTGGTGGATAGGAAAAGTAGGGTGTAAATGCCCCAGATGATTTGGAGCACCCATCTAGCTGATGTGATGATATCCCACCTGCGGAGGTAATAACTGATCCTGCCTCCAACTCGGTGACAACACACCACTGAGAACAAACTAAATGGAATTTGCAGCTGGAGGTGTGAGGGGCCCAGAGCGGAGAATTGTCTTGTGCGTTTCTCCCGGGGGCCTAGACCTTGACAGCTATATTTCCAGCCTGTACCAAGAAAGGCTTGGAATGTCTGTTGTGTAGGCAGGTTTTGCTGTTTCCTCAGTTGGATGTCCCTTCTAAATTCTCAAAAACAGGTGGCATTTTTTTTTAGGACACTGCCACACGAGGACTGAACTGTTGAAGGTGTGCACTGTCATGAGTGATGCTTGGACATCACACTGGAAAAACCCATTACTGATACACACGTGTTAAAGGAGCACCACACTGGTACTAAGTGCCCTCCTGAAACAGTCCATAGTATCTAGGCCCAACCTAATCACATACTTCTCCACGGTCTTGACCATCTTGTATGAACTGTGCAGAGTGGCTCAAAGGTCGTCATGGTTTGTCAAGTCCCACAACGCCAACAAAGTAATGACCCTTGAGGCAATATTAGGTAACAGATCTGATGTCGAGGCTGGCAGAGGGAAACATCCTTTTCTCAAAGGCCCCATGTGGGAAGGTGCAGTTGAGAAGGAAGTTGGGTTCAACTTGCCAGCTGAGGCTTGTACCACAATGGATGCTCGAAGAGGAAAGATGGGTCTCTCGGAGTTAGCCTATTACTCCTGGCACTCTGCCCACCCCCCTGGGGGCAGGGGAGGGAGGAGTGTGGCCCTGGTATTTCCCAGGTGCTTAGTAGGCTGAAGGCTTCAGTAAAAGAGAGGAGCAGCTATGAGGAGGTCTCTCCTTGTTGTGGGTCTTGTGAGAACATTCATTTTGACCTACACTGAAGGCAGATACAGGTTCTCCTGAACACCAATACAAAAGAGGCTGATTTCTCCATGAAGAGGCCAGGTTGAAATTTGAAGCCAGAGTAAGGGGGAGTGTACAGACCACCGGTATCTTGTAGGACCATGGGAGCTGGGAGCACAGCCTACGAGCAGGGCCTCCAATGGAGCTGCATCAGTGCCACACCACAGCTGAGGAGCCGTTGTGCTCCCCGGCGGTAAAACTGGATTTCGCCTAGAGCCCACCTGAGGTGCCCAATAGGCTTGCCTCTGCCTCCCACCCCACGGGGTTCCTGCTCAGTTGAGACCCCAGGCGCACCTCGAGGAGCAGACACCTCCATCATCTCAAACACTACGGCGAAATAAGTGCCCAGCAATGTATGCAAAAGGTCGCCCAATAACCAAGGGTTGCAACAGCCGGCTCAGAGGTGGACAATCCCAGCCTGGGGAGTGTGCAGCTCCACTGCATACAAGACTGAGGCCCCACAGCAACCCACAAACACCAAAATTCTCAGTATCAGTCCCCTTGGGTATTACTCCTTGCGTTGCTTGGCCAAAATCAGTCTGCGGGGTCCGACGGAACAGAGAGCAGACCGCAGCACGTGAGCTGGGCCTTCGGGACCTACATGGCCCTGATCATTACGACTGGAGGCTAGAAAAGAGCTCAACTCTGGGAACATACTGCTCTTGCGCCCTTAATGCCATAAACTGGACACACAGATCGTTCCCGGTTGCTAATTTCCCTGGGCCTACAACTTGCTCTGCAGGACAGAACTGGCTCGCTGGACCCAAATTGCTCAGGAGTGGGCTGATGCATGTGAGGTGAGCCCATAAGGCCCCGAGAAATTACTGATTGCACCTGCAGCCCGAGATCAGGGGGTGGTAGACTGGCCCAGCATGGCCCTTCTTTCATCTTGACCACTGTGTTAGGGGCCATCGGCCTGAGGAGTGGGGTACTGCCACCTGGAGTCCTCTGGCGTGGGTGACTGATATTTTCCGCAGGTCAACCTGCTGCAGACATTAACTAGGGGGAGTAATACCTCTGACCTGGGACTCCATGACTGGACGCAGGACTTGCTTATCGCTCCTCTGCCCGCGAGCTGTGACTGCATGCTGCCAGAGGGGGTAGGGAGCTGAACACACCTTCTGATCCATGTGAAACCCCAGCAGGGCCGCATCCAAAGATATCACAATGGAGAACCACAAAACAATTAATAACTCAGTCAGTCCAGGACCCCAGCAGCCCAGCGCCACCTCCCACCTTTCCGGACCAAGCTTTAGATGCCCTGAGTCACCTAGAAGCCACTCTCCACAAACACTGAGCTCAATTTGAGAAAGTGATTCATGCAGTCCCAACACTAAAATATAGCTGGAGGGTAAAATCGACGTAGTCTCCCGCAACGTGAATTTACTAAGAGCAGACCACTGGAACTAAAGGTCATGGGCAAGGAGGTGGCCTTGCTACATCAAAGGGCGGAGGAGGCTGAAGGGTGCTTGAGGCACAACAACGTCCACCTGCTGGGTTTTCTCCAACATTTGGACAGCTCTATTGTGAAGCTCTTCATTGAAAACTGGCTGATGGACACAATACTAGCAAAGAGTGCCAAAACTTTTCGCAGTGGAGCTGGCACATCGCACACCTGGCAGCCCACCGCCCCCAAGGAACCCCACCGCAGCCAATCACCGCCTGACTCCTTAATTACAGGGGCCCAACCTGGTCCTGCAACAGTTTTGGGCAAAGGAATCATGGCTCTAGGAGAATGCAGTGATCACAGCATATCCTGGCTTAACAGCAGAGTTATATTGTCTTTGTGGATCTTACGTGAAAGCTGAGCAATGCCTCTGGGAGCAACACTTTAAACACTATTACCAGCACAGCTTAAGGTTATCGACAGCTAGACATAACATGTCTTCTCCTTTCCGGAGGATGTGTGGACCTAGCTCCACGTCAAGGGATTGGCTCAGTCTCTGTCAGAGAACCTGTCCGATGGTGAATTGCTGGTGCCTCAAACATATACGTTGGGGGTGCAGGAACGTTAATATCTGCCCCACTCGGGAACACAGACAGTGAAGGAGACCACAAAGCACAGCACAAACCCCGTTGCTCTCCTGTGATCCAGACACACTTCAGACTCCGGCTTAGACACAGGTCGCTCTGGGACTTTGAAAACTAGCACAGAACTTACACTGTGGACAGCAGATGATTTGTTGTGAATACCAGTCGGGGTCAAAAGGTTGCAGGGGCAGAGCACTGGCTAGGTTGTGCACGACCAAGGAGAGCCACCACAATACCAGCAGGGTAGATGCTAGGCCATCCAAATCAGGCCCACATTAAGGAGATGGTGGACACTCAATATTACATGCTCCAAATAGACTGCAAAGTGACACTTTTCATCTACAGATAAGTTTACTCAGTTATTGGTTAACTGATGAGGGTGCATGGCTGGCAACATAAGTGTTCATCTGACCTGGAAGGGGAACGGTTGTTTTGTTTCTATTGTTTTAAGATTGTTTTCACAGAGTCTTGTCAAGGTGCTGGGCAATCCCGGCACACTTAAGTGATGGGGATAGTCACTACCTGGAATGGCGAGTGTTGCTGGGCAAGTTGCACAGGGGAGTCAGGGGGAGACAGCCAAATGAGTGCAACACATCACTGTCAGGTAGTATGGGAACACACAGATAGTCTCACCCTACAGTATAACATAATAACATGCAAGGTATGGCTACTTCGGTCAAATGAGATATGATTCATGCCTAACTCAAGCGTTGCCATACACAGACTACAATGCAACAAGAGATGAACCTAAAGCTCACTGAACTTCACAAGGTCTGTGCAAAGTGGTGGGGACAAGTATATGGCACTGCCTCGTCGGCGTATGCGTGAGGGGTGCTTATCTGGATCGCCCCGGGGGTACCCCCTGTGTGCTAGACAACCACAGTGTCGGAGGGCGATATGTAATAACAGAGGGGCACCCAGATGGGTCTTTACTGACCTTGCTGGGGGTGTAGGCACCAAGACTAATCAGTCGGGCTTCCTTGACACTCACCCCCATGCTTTTCTGGGAATCTTCCCTCACCCGAGTAATGCTACATGTATCAGAACGGTACAACACTTCTAAAATTGTCTGACCAAAAGACTATTATATGTGTGGCGACTGGGGCATTTGTTGGACTACGAGTTCTAATTTTATTGCCCTGTCCATGATATTCACACCAGACTGGATTTCCTCTTATGCACTGAACGACTGGGTGCTGAGGTCTTCCAATTAGAGTACCTGGCTCGCACCCTATAGGACCACTGTCCCTTGTGATTAGCCCTTCAGTAGGTAGACTACGCCTGAGGATACCCACCTGCCGGCCGTAGACTGAGGAGCTGTTATACCCTCACTATTTAGGGATGACTTGTCGAAGTGTATCACCCAACACCTTGACCTTAATAAAGGAACCACCCCATCCTGGGCTCTGGAATGGGATGCAAACAAAGTGGTCACACTGGGTCATTGTATAACTGCCACTGTGGGGGGTTCGCCAAGTCCTTCGGGGGGGAATTGGTGGTCCTCGAACAGGAACCGCACCCTCTTGAAAAGGAGGTGACTAACCAAACTGCGGAGAATGAGCGGCTCCAGTAGCTGCGCAAACAGCATAGGGAGACGGAAATGCGCCTGCGAAGGCATGACTAAAGCATCCTTTGACCATGGTGCATGCCGAGGGAGACCGGTCGGGAAGGCTGTTGGCGCGGCTAGTGAAGGAGAACCAACAGCATGTTCCCATTGGAGCCATCAGGCGAGAGGATGGCTATGGTAATCACGCAGGCTGCCATTAATGCTGCTTATCCAGAGTATTACCAAACTTTATACAGAGCTGAGGACACAGACCCCCCCCCCCCCCCCACAAATATGTGGTTTCTTGCATTCTTTATTGGGCTACCGTTACCCCGCCTATCCCCGTTCCAGCAGGCCGAACTGGATGAGCCACTCTAGCTTGAAGAGATATGGATTATAATTGCACAAATTTCCTGGAACAGGACGCTGGGCACAGGCGGGCTGCTGATCGGATATTATGCTACATTCTCAGCCCTGAACACCCAACATCTACTGGGTGTTTAAAGAAGACAAAACAAATGGACACTCCTGGATTTGCTCCGTAAAACATTGACCATGGTCCTCCCCAAGCCTGGACGACACCCTTTAGATGTCCACTCTTACCGCCCGCTAACTCATCTGACCCTAGATTGTAAAATCCTAATATTCGCAAATATACTGCTTCCTGTAATTGGCATCCCAGTGCATTACAATCAATCAGAATGCATACCTGGGTGCAGTACTTTTCTGCATATTCAAAGGTTCATGTGGCTCATACACGACTTCCCAACCGAGGTCAACAGTTGGGTTGCTGTTTCTCTTGACTAAAAAGGCTTTCGATATCGTGAGCTGGGACTTCTTATCGCTGATTTTGGAGAGCATGGGGTTTGGGCCGGTGTATCTAGGCTGGATTCAGGAATCAGAGAGTCCAGACGGGCCAGCTGATCTCTGACAGCCTCACCATACAAAGGGGCACTAGGCAAGGGTTCCCATTGTCCCCCACTAATGTTCACGATATCGATGGAGCCGGTGGCTTCCCACTAGCGCCTACGAGCTCAGGACTGGGGAATCACGAGCTGGGTGGGCATCCACCACATTGTCTCGTTTTATGCGGATGACACTCTGGTCTTCCTGCGCTAGATGGGGGCCTCTCTTCCAGTCCTGATGCTCTTGCTTGAAGAATTCGGGGTCATCTCTGGACTTAAAGTCAACTGCTCTGAGTCATGTTCCCTCACTCCCACCCCAGCACTGGACAGGGGTGGCCTCACCGGAGTATCAGCTCAGATGGTTTCCTGATACATTCAAATATGTAGGCATCCAGATACACCACAGAAAGACTTCACAGAAGGTAATGCGGAGAGGGCACTGGGGTTGATACTGCGATCCCTCTCCTTCTGGTGCTCGCTGACCTGCTCCCTGCTGGGGTGAGTGGTGATCACCAAAATGCTTGCTCTGCCCTGCTTATACTTCTTTGTGGCACTCCCACATCTATTTACCAGGCATATCTTTCGGGAGCCATATGGCATACTACTGGTAATAAAATGTGGGCAGGGTGTAGGAAAGCGTTGCTAGCAGTATTGCAGAGATCTTTACTTGAAGGAGGTCCTGGTGTGCCTAACTTTGAAATGTACTATGCGGCGGCACAGCTGCAGTGGCCACTGCACTGGCTGAGCATGACTTCATTCTCCAAACAACTGCTCATCCGCACGATACTGGGAATGACTAGTATTTACACATGGTTGAAAGACCCGTGTAGATGTCCATGACACGACAGATGGCAGTAATGTTGCTGAACTGGCAGTGATTTGTGCATGGCAGGAACCCCGCGCTCCGTATTCACCATCAATTGTGATATGGCACCTTCTAGGGCTCCAAGGAGTGGCTAGGAGATAGGATTTTGCACCACAGCAGGAGGTGAGGATTGACCGCTTACAGGATTTCTTCCACGATGGCACCCTTATGACCTTCCAAGACATCATGGACACGTAGCATAGGTGTGGGCCATTTCCTGACATACTACGACATACAACGCATAGTACATGTCACATGGAATGCTGGAGAGGCAGAACTGTCCCTACCACCAGCAATACACGTTCTCCAAACACACGGAGGCACACGCCAAGCTTTCCCCACACTATACACAAAATTCACCTCCAGCACACCAGAGGACACAGAGTAAGTGCTGACTAGGTGAAACAATGTTCTCCCACAACCACTGACGGACAAGGCTTGGGTACAAGTGCTCCAACATGTGAAGGAGGTATCTCAAAATAACATATTTCGCTCCACACCATTTAACTACATAGCTCTCCTATGAACACAAACACATATTCCCTGAGACTTCCCATGAAAGCCCTAAGTGCAACAAATGGGAAGGAGGATTCTACCAAATGGCTTGGGAGAGGCCAGTGTTGCAGCTGACCTGGATGGATGTCACAACCATCACAGTGGAAAACCCTCTAGCATCCACTTCTGAGTCCTGTCTCCCGGGCCTCTGCCCAAAGGCTAATGGAGACAAACAACTACATAGGTTTACAGACCTTGCGTTTCCACTATTTAAACAACATATTGTGATGTCATGGAAGGCATCATCAGCCCGGACATAAAACAATGGCTACTTAATTGCTGAAATGGGCACGCATGAAAGCAGGCGTACTACAACTGCTGTGCACAAGAGGAGGTGGCAGGGTGGGAGAGGAGCGATGAGAGACCTACATTAAAAGCATTGAGGCCTAGAACAACACCCACTCACCCGGAAGGGAACTCAATGGGATGCCCCAGAGGGGGTAATGCGGCTGCAAGCCCCATACCTTGCGCCTTGACCATTGGCAGTCTCTACACTTTGCAGCTGCGGCACACATCCCCAGCATCCTCGTCCACAAGTATGCCACATGGCACTTATAGGCAACAATGCCCATACGTACAATTACGCAGCACACTTCAACAGCACAACACAGACATCACCAGTCAATTCCCAGCCGCACTCCACCGTCACAACTGTTTTGTGATTATTAACCTTTTGTTTTTAGTCCTTGGCTGGACGCTGTTGCTCGACACACAGTGTTAATTATTTGAGCAGAATATGTTTCCTATCATCCTATCTGTGAGTCGTCAATATCTTATAGTTGCTGAAAATCAATAACATTAAAAAAAAAAAAAAAAATAGGCGTGACTCAGTATTTCCATCATCTCATGTTTTCTGGGTCTGAAAAACGTTGACTTAACAAAGCGGGCCTTCAGAGTCTAACTGGCGCTGTGATCGAGCTGGGTGCAAGGTCAACTGAGGTCACTGTAGAATTGCTTCAAAGTCCAATAGAATTATAGGTTTTTCCTCTAGTGTTGGTGTTGATACAAGATGGACCAGCGTGGGTCTATAGGTCATATGAGAAATCTGAGTATCTGTTCGCCATGGAGTTGGGACAGGCCCGGAATGGGTTCAAGAGGCAGTTTGTGTCTAGGATTAATCCGACTGCGGCAAGCAAACTAGGGGCCTCCTTAGAACTTTGGGCACTGAATACGCACAAGTGGGATCCGTAACTGTATCAAAAATTAGCAACATGGCCTCTTTGGAGGCATGGATCTGTTGCAGTGTCACCAATGACCACAGAAAATTGGGCTGGAATTGGGACAAATTGTGGGAACTATTCTGTAGCAGGCTGGGAGTAACAGTAAAGGGAGTCATGCTTGGACTTAGTATGCTTCTTTTTAGACTTTGACTTACCTGATGACTAGGAGTGGGATGATTATCTTTCTCAGGAATGGCCCCAGGAACATCCTCCACTTCAAACCGGCCATATATATGTCTCTCGCTTTTGAACAGCCCTGGAGTACATCTGAGCACAGATTTCAAATCTGAGGTGCCCAGACACCACAGACAGACCTTGTGGGGGTCCGTCACCGACATCTGTTTGTGGCAATTCTTGCAGGGTTTGCATCCTGTAGTTTTGGATGGCGGAGGAATTTTCCTTTAACGCTGGAAAACGTTTGTAGAAAAGGCTTTCTGTCAGCGACAGAGAGGAAGGAGCAAGCTCCGGATCTGCATCGAAAGGCCCTGAATAAACGGAATGGCAGTTATATGTGGCCCTGACCTTATTTCCAGGGTGGGACGAACCAGACGCGAGGTACATGACACCACCTACCAGGCATTCAAGGGAATTGAGAAAAATCTCCTGATCGAGTGCCTGGGGATATTCACAAGGTGAGGAATCTGCAGTTATAAGTATCCATTAGAAGCTGCTTATTAAAAATGAAAGTGCAATAAAAACGTGGAATAAATAGTTGAAGGGCAGAACCCTGTGTTCAGGGACCAAACTCAGAGTGTGAAAAGCAAAAGATGGAATAACTGTCACTGTGCTGTAATTGTAGCAACTTCTGGGTTTGTTCAAAGAAATAGCACACTTCTTCCTCTCCCTGCATGCTTATGCAAACTTTTATCTAACTTCCCTGTTTAAATGGTCCAGGCCAGCAGTGCTGATGTAGATTATAAACCTACTTTTGATACTCTAACTAGCTTCTAATAAACAGTACATGGTATTAATCAAGAACAAATGAAAGGCAGATGTACTGACATAGGCATCATTTTGCCTATGAGATTTTTTTTTATTTTTTTTATCTTTTTTGCCTCTGTGTTCCAGGATCATGCATGTGAGCAGTGATATATGTAGTGGGTGTGAATATTAATGGTGATCCCCTCAGAGAGACAAGTCACTAACACAGCAACGTATTTGGACAATATCACACAATTTTGTCAGAAGGGAATATCAGTGTCCAGCTCTTCTTTTAGAGCAGCCAACACCATAACCACAAAAAAATTGGAAAACCATAATAGGAACATTAATGTAGCAAAACTGGTTTGTTTGCAAATTAATAGAAAGGGGAATCCTGGTTTAATAGTCTTTTCTAGAAAGTGAGCACAGTACAGAAATGATTGTTGGGTGTCAGAGAAGAATAGAAGTGTCACTGGGGTGCGATAGCAAGTGGAATTATTACCAAAATGAAGTATTAGGAGCATGTGGTGCAGCACAGCAACTTGATGCCTAAGCCATGCTTAATAAAGAAATAATATGTTATATTTTACTTCTATTTGCACAAGGTTTTGTGGTGCCTGTTATGCTTTGGTAATTATACAGAGGAGCTCTGCATGTTCGTTCTCAGACTTTCCTACACTTTTATCTGGAAATGTTACCTACTTAATTTGCATATTTCCCCAAGCGCCTTGACGTGGAATTAACACATACTCAATAACTTCATAACCAAACAATAACATCTACATACTGTTATATGGTGCTTCCAACTGCTGTAGTGTTGTTTCAAAGGTTAACTGAATCTTTGGGTTGTCCAACCAGAGCTGCAACTGAATGGAAACAAGAAACAGATACAAGCTTCTGAATGTGCACTCTGCCTGGCACAGCCTTAGTATCTTGGCAACTTAAAATGTAACCATTTTACAAAGGAAAGTGTTTGTTTTAAAATCTAAGGAATATCGAGATTATGTTGTACATTAATTAATCTTGCACACAAAAATAAAAATGACTATGCCACTAAATGATTCAAGACAACTCCGATGAAGCTGCTTGGGAACCTAAAAAGGTTAAATACTTTAATACAGTAAAATATAATTATACATACGAAAAAAACTGTAAAATACAACAGCAGGTGACAACAAATGATTCTAAATGCATTGCGTGTCTGGGCCTTCAGAAACACAAATGAATGCAAAACAAGTCTCATAACAGGCTTTCAATTCTTTTCTGAGATGCAATACATTTCATGGGGGTTTTAACATTAACAAAGAGTTGATACAGATTTATATGAGCCACCAAAGAGGACAACGGTTTCATTCCCGGTGCTGTTTCCTGTGGGTCTTCGGAAAAAGTCCACCGGCAGCAGAAAAAGGGATACAAGGGTGTAGGAATTTTGTCCTACAGGTCACCTTACATTGTAGTACTTTATATAGATTGACAAAATGTGTAGCTGTTGATGCAAATGTATCCTAATAATTGTAATGGGCTAACCGCTAACATGGTACAGAAAGGTAATTCAGGGCTCTACAGCCTGTTATGTTGGATAGAAACATAAATGAACGAAACTACTAAGTTATTATTGCTGTTCTGAAAATGTGGTACAGAAAGGATTATTTATTACTGGTGACAGTTTGTGTACTTACTGTGCGGTTTCTTATAAAAAGGAAAACCTTCTGTGTTGGTTGTGGCCCACTGATGATATCTGGGAAGCAGGCTGCTTCTTGTGAGGTCATTCGATCATGGGGAAGCCGACTCTGGAATGCTGCTCCCTCTACACCTGACAGACATAAGGAACATGCATGGACACTGTGCTACAGAACTTTGTATTTACATTTCGCACAATGGAAATCTATACTTTTGCATGCAGGAAATTTAAATATGATATACCCACAGTTGTTATTTAAAAACTTGTATGAGCTATGGGCCTGCAGGTGGCTGAAAACAAGTAAAGTAGGTAGGTCTAAAAAATAAAAAAGATCTATCATTAGACTCCTTAATTCTGCTGGCATCTTCATTCTGCCATGCATAAATGGATTCCCTTCATTCATAATTTATATCTGAGTGGCGGGTCCTTGTGGCCATCAGTGAAGTGCTCAAAATTAGCATAACCTACATATATACTAAAATAGGCATTCCACTCAACTCATTAACTGAATCTTTTATGAATTAATGTCTTTAAACAGCTACTCACCCATCAATATATGCATTTATTAATTCCATGGGAGTAATGTGTGACCTATGTTAGTGGTTAGCTTTGGGTCAAGGGGTTTTCAATCCGTGTCATGAGCCAGAGGTCACTTTACAGCAGTGGACCGTGAATCCCCCAGGGGTCCACGGTACCTATTCAGGGAGTCCGCGACTGTTTACATAGCATTAGGAGATTTGGGTTATTGTTTTTGGGTTTGATTCTGCCTAATGTAAAAAGGTCCCCTGCTGGGATCTGAACCTTGAAGCAAGGGCCCATTCTTGTGTTCTGTATCTTACTAGAGTTACTTGGTGCGAGTCAATGGGTTTTTGTCTCAAGGGGTAGATCTCCCTTGGCCTGTGGGGCTAACCTGCAGGGCCAAAGACAGGGAAAAACAGATCAAAATTTCGCAGTTCCATTTGTAGACTAAATCATTAGCACACGTCAGTATAAGGACTTCACAAAACCTGCAAGAGACTATCAGAGTAATTTCTTTGGGTGCGGCCACTTATGAATCTATTATACAGTAATTTGGAGCATAAAAATGATGAATGATAACAGTAATAAGTTAATCATTAGGAACAGACTAGTATTAGAAGGTAAATACAAAAAAAAAAAAAAAAATAACAAAAAAAAAGAAAAACACCTTCTTCCCTTCTTCCTTAATACTGGGTTAATAATACCTTGCCTTTCATTGTCTGCTGATGTCTGGAAATGTACTCTTTCCTCTGGCTATAGGAATAGCATATCAACGCATGTTGTAAAGGATCCAAGTGCCAGGGCTGAATCACTCATCTGTCTGCCCCAGTTAACCAACATAAAACATCTTCTCTAGATGAAACAGTGGGTTTTCACACAGTGTTGCAATTAATAAAATCAAGTGTAGGCTCTTTTTACTTCTTTTCCCATATTGGTTATGGGACCACATCATGAGAAATATGCATATGCAGGGCATTAAGAGCATATATTACAGGACACAGTTTAAATTAATGCACACTACTAATAAATAAGTCATCAATTTTGATACGTAGGATATTCAACATCTTTGCAAGTATAAAACTTTAGGAACCAACTAAATTTCCAGAATGGGGAGAAGAATAATGCAAATCCTACATCATTTTACCCAACCAGGAAGCAGAGGTCTCTGGTCATATTTAGAAATTGTGTTCCAGGATCTTGACTGGTCTTGGGGATCTCTACCCTCTGCTACAGTAAGTAGTGTTGAATTTTATGCTCTGCACTAGGGAACAGTTTGGGGTTCATCTTGTGCATACTGTATGCACCTTATATTGGGGGTCTAATGTTTGGCTCTGTTTTCTATGTATTACTTGTGCCCTGTGTAAGGGTACAGTGTGTGCGTCTCTGCTCTTTATTACGGAGCAGTCTCAGATTCGGTGTCTTGGTAGTAGAACGTGTACATGTGATGCTATTAATTGTGTTTGACCAATGACTTTGTGTTTCACCACTGCGCATATTAGTTGCTCAATGTTCACCAGTAGCACATTATATGTTTTGTTCAGTTTAGCTGCCTATTGGCTTTAACATGGAGTTAGCCATTACATTCTGTATTCAGTTCAGCCACCTATTGGCTTTGACATGGCATTAGCCGTTACATTTTGTATTCAGTTCAGCTGCCTATTGGCTTTGACATGACATTAGACATTACATTTGATATTTAGGTTAGCTGCCTATTGGCTTTAACGTGGAGTTAGACATTGCAGTTGAGACATTATAGATGTCTGTGTTCTTCCAAGCTGTGTTTTTCCACAAGATGAACCAAACTGTTTCCTTCACACCAGACCTTAGCTGATAAGAGCACGTAGATTTTGTGTTTACCTCGCAATCTAGTCTGAGAACGAAGAGCTCAGGAGAACTGGCCACTCTCCAAGGTTACTCGGATATCACACTGAGTTTGCTTTTAAGGATGACTCTGAGCTACAGTGAGTTAGATTCGAATCTGCTTGACTTCAGGCTGGAGCTAGACGTCAGTTGCCAGTCTCCCGTTTGGGTAGATAATCTTTCTCGCAGTTGACCGGAGTCATCAACTTGCAGACCCCAGAAAGATGAAGCTGAGTTAGGCCCCACCGCCTTGCCCATATGGTGATGAATTTGACATTTATGCTTTGCTGTTATGATATATATATTTGCTGTATACATTGCAACTGAGAAGTACTGTGATATATTTTGCTTTCATTGCTGCAACTACTTTTAAACGTGTGCTTGAAATCTACTAATTTCGTCTCTCAAGAACTTGTGGGTAGGGGAGAATTAACAACAATAAAGGTCTTCTTTGAACTCAAGTGCATTCCAGAGAGGTTCTGTAAGCTCCGATAGGGGTTAAGTAGGAAAGCAGAACAGTACATTACATTTGGGAAGACAACAGTTCTGTTCGGAGTCTTTCAGGTGTTCTTGGATCTGTGAGTTACAAATTTGTCTGGCAGTCTCTTGTGTGACTCAAACATGCTATCAGTCGTATTACAGGCCAGGGTTGAGCTTTTTTCAGTCTGCAAATGGGGTGATTCTTTGTGTTGTTGAGTCTTCTGGGGTCCTTTTTATTACATTATAAATTTTGTGTGCCGAAAACTGGAGCTGGTTTCAGAAAACTAGAATTTTGTGTTATTTCTGGAGACGTACCTCCTGGCTAATAACCACTTTGGTTCAAGTCAAATAGAATATAGCTGGAGATGCAGACTATAATCCATAAGAGTTTGAGATGTCTGCCTTATTAATGAAGACCACTATCTACTATAAAAGCATGAGTCCTGTACTTCTGAATATTATTTCACTTTCTGGTCACAATTTTTTATTGTTACATCGTTACATATCACAGCTGCAATAAAAGCTGGAGAGTCAGCTGCAGCAAGCTTTTGAACTTGTGCACATCATTTTAAATGTTATACCAGCTTGGACTGAAGCGACAGCAGTGTTTAAGAAGTTTCTTTCATCCATGCAAATCATGCGAGCCTTAGGTCAGCTTTAAAATCTCCAGAGAATCGCATATGCTCAGGCATACAGAAATGCATGGCAGTGAAGGTGATAATGCTGTCATTAATCACTTGTAGTTTGAAAGGAATGTAGGAGGGGGTTCTGTAGAACGGACACATTTGAAAGAAAGATCTCTGCAGTTCAAATTGGAGTCACCATCAACAAGATCCTATAGATTAGCAAGCACCTGGGTGTTGAGAATACAGCTCTTTTATACATCAAACATTAGAAGTCCACCAACATATCTCACTGGCATCTGTAGTTGAGGCACTTTAGTATGTACAAGGCAAGCCACCAAAATCAAAAGAGAGCAAAGTGTTGTGGTGCAAGAACGGTAGATTAGAGTGAACCCCTAGAACACCACAAGAGAGACAAAACTTGTGGGGCACTAATCTTTAAGTGTACAAAGTTACATTTACCAGTTATACCCAAAGTTCAGCAAACAACCTTCTCCTCCACAGTTTCAACACTTAGGTCAGCAGTGTAGAAAGTTCCCTCTTTTCTGGCATGCTTACCCCAACTTTTTGCCTGTCAGTATGTTTGGACTGTGCTCAGTAGGATCCTGCTAACCAGGACCCCAGTGACTGCGTTTTCTCCCTTTAAACTCGGCTGCTTGGACCACAAACACCTCACATGTGGCATACTGGTGACCCCTTGCAAGTCCCTAGTATATGGACCCAGGGCTTTGGGGCATCAGGGGTTCCCCCATGGGCTACAGCATGTATTAGGCCACCCATGAGGGGGTGCATTATTCTTTTCAGTCCTTTTGGTGGTTTGGGGGAAAAACCAGTAACATACTCCTTTCTTCCTGGTTGGAGGGGGGAGGGCACTGTGATACTTAACTTTTGGGGTTCCTAGGTCACCCAGCTCCCCTTTACAGATTCCATTTACCTGAGTGGGGGTACTGCATTCGCATTCCTTTTTTTAGTATATGGTTTGGGCTCCCCATAGGGTCACTATTGTCTATTGCACTGTTTTCTATTGCTCTTTTATGCCTATTCCCGATTACTAACGTAAATATTTAGTGTGGTTAATTAGCTCCTATTGGAGGGTTGCCCATCTAGTATTTTTAATACCTTTATTTACGTAACACTGTGTGGTTCTTTCATGACTTTAAGTGCTCTGTGACTACAGTGGTACTGCATGAGCTTTGCATGTCTCCTAGATAAGCCTTGGCTGCTCATCCACAACTACCCCTGGAGAGCCTGGCTTCTCGACACTGCCTACACTTCACTAATAGGGAAACCCTGGACCTGGTAGAATGTGTAAGTACCACAGGTTACCACCACACAACAAGCCAGCTTCCTACATTGGTGGCGCAGAGGTTGGATAAGCACTTGTAATTGACTTACCACTATGCCACTTGGTACTTTTCACAGGGAAGACCATTTACTAACTAGGGGTACACACTGTACTTAGTATCATAGATTTAGTCTCTTAAGTCTGGGCAAGCTAGGGGTTTGGCATAGCCCTTGCTCCAAACTTCTGTGGGGAGACTACGTTAGAGTAGTTAGGATCGCCTACAACACTCTAACACGCCATGTCTTCAGTAAAGGACACATCTCAGGCCCTGTCCTCACCATATGTGGGTCTCACTTTCCAGGAGTTGAGGGAGTTGTTCAGAAAGAAAGCTGCAGGCAGGTAGGAACCCTAACAAGAGTCTGCTTCTGGGCCGGGTCCTCCAGGATGACCAAGACAATGCTGGCGGCCAGGAGATGGAAAATCCAGACTCTAATGTGTTCACCCCCCCGGTGTTCGAAGAAGATCTAGACATTAAGGTGGGTCAAGAGGGTCAGAGGGAGGAACAGATATCACCTAGGAACCCCCCTGCCCCCCCCCCCCAGTCCAGCTGGGAGCACTACTGGTAGTGGGGGGAGAAGCCATACAAGTACAACCCCCTTTGTACCCAGAGGGTTGGTTGGGACGGTGACCAAGAAAAAAGGGACAGATCCTCCTCTGCCCACTCTCACGTCTCTTCAGTATCGGAGGGGACACACTGCTCAACTTCAGGTGAGGATTCCCTATCCAGGGAGCTCAGGCAACTGAGACTGTGGAGGAGGCCAAGCTGAGGCTGCAGCAGCTAGCCCAGATAGGGAGGCCTTGGCAGGGGAGAGAGAGAGGCATGGTTTGGGGTTAGCACTCCATGGTGGCAGCAGTTTTAGTTTCAGGGAACCTAGGGTCAGGGACTCCAGAAACTTGAACAAGGTTCCCCTCCCTATACCTCCCTCCCTGCACCCCCTTCCAACAAGGTGGGGAAAGACATTTACAAATGATTCACTGCTTTGGAGAAGACCTGCAAGGTACAGAGGGTCCCTCAAAAGCAGTGGGCAGCTATCATGTGGCTCTCCTTCTCTGACAAGGGGAAAGAAAGACTCGTTACTGACAGGGAAGAGGATGCAGACAATTACTCAGCTCTCGAAACAGCTGTTAGATGGGGTTGGTCTAACCACTGAACAATACAGGATAGAGTTTAGGGAGACCAAGAAAGAATCCTCCCAGGATTGGGTAAATTTTGTAGACTGTTCTGTGAAAGCTCAGGAAGGCTGGTTGCATGGAAGCAAAGTCAGTGATAATCGGGGCTTATACAACCTAATCTTGAGAGAGCACATTTGGATAACTGTGTATCTGATTTGTTGCATCAGTATCTGGTGGGCTTTGATCCGACCTCTCCCCAAGAATTTGTAAAGAAGGCAGACAAATGGGTCTGCATCAGGGTGAGTAGGAAAACTAACACAGGGTGACCACAAGAAGAAAGATACAGGTAAGCACCATGAGAAGGGTGGGGACAAAACCAAAGAGTCTTCATCAGGCCCACAAAATTCATCTGGAGGAGGGGAAAAATCCTCTTCCTCCCACTTCAAAAAGCCTTGGTGTTATATCTCTAAGAACAAAGGCCAGGAGACATTTCCTGTCCTAAAAGGCACCAAGCCAACATCATAGCAACCCCACTTCTACTTCTAGTGCCCCTAGCAATAGCAGTAGTGGTAGGGTTACTAACAGTTGTCTGTATAAGGGTGTAGCTGGGCTCACTTTAGGGACTATGGTGGTGTCTGGGTTGGTTAGCAAGACCACTGGCAGTGTTAGTGTTAGTCTATGAAGGGGGGCATCCTTGCTGCCTGTCCCCTTAATACGGGTAAGTACAGGCAGCAGCAGGCTGAGGCCTACAGGGACACAGGTGCCAGTGCCACTATGGTGACTGAAAAACTGGTGTCTCCTGAGCAACACCTGCTGGGTCACCAGTACCAAAAGACTGATGTTCATAACAACACTGTGTGCCACCCCATGGCAGTTGTTGATTTCAGCTGGGGAAGGGTTACTAGTCCTACAAATGTTGTAGTGTCCACAGACCTACCCGTAGAGTGTCTACTAGGGAACGACTTGGAGACTTCAGCTTGGGCTGAAGTGGAGTTGGAAGCCGAAGCAACAATGCTGGGCATCCCAGGGCATATTTTGAGCCTCTCAAGAGCACAGGCCTCAAAGAAGAAAGATCAGAGAAACTTGGAGCCTGGAACAGTGGACCAAGAACATCCCAAACCTGTGAGTAGAAATTTCAAAAAGGTGCCCCCTACTCCAGCCTCCAGTGAAGATTCAAATCCAAACGGGGAAGAATCAAATCCCTTGGCAGAACCTACACCAGAGGAGCTACAAGCTGACACAGCTGAGCTTTGGGTGCAGGGGGGCCTGCCACGGAGGCGTTCAGTAGGGCACAAAAGACTTGTTACACACTGGAGGTCGTGAGGCAGCAAGCTGCCACTTAAGGGGCAGGGGATGTCGGTGGCATCCACAAGGTGTATTGGGAAGACAACCTCTTGTACTCCGAGCCAAGGGAACCCAAATCTGGTGCTACCAGGAGGTTGGTGGTCCCTCTGCAGTACAGATAATTTTTGTTAACCCTAGCACATAACATTCCCCTTGCAGGTCATCTGGGGCAAAGCAAAACTTGGGACAGACTTGTCCCTCACTTTCACTGTTCCCACATGTCTGAAGACACAGAGTTTTGTCGCTTCTGTGTCATCTGTCAAGCCAGGGGCAAAACAGGTGGCACCCCAAAGGCCCCCTTAATCCCACTTCCAGTGGTTGGGGTACCCTTTGAAAGGGAAGGGGTGGATATTGTTGGCCCCCTAGATCCTCCTACATCCTCTGGGAACTGGTTTATACTGGTGGGCCATGCCACCAGGTACCCAGAAGCTATTCCTCTTAGGACTACTTCAACTCCTGTAGTGGTCAAAGCCCTTCTTGGCATCTTGTCAAGAGTGGGTTTTCCTAAAAAGGTGGTGTCAGACAGATGCAAACTTCATGTCTGCATACCTAAAAGCAATGTGGAAGGAGTGTGGTGCAACTTATAAATTCACCACACTTTACCACCCCCAAACCAATGGTTTGCTAGTGAGGTATCATCATGGGACTCTCTGAAAAAGGAGATGGGATGCCCTATTGCCATGCCTCGTCTTCACCTATAGGTAGGTCCCTCAGAAGGGTGTGGGCTACTGCCAATTTGAGCATTTGTTTGGGCAGCCTGTGAGGGATCCTCTTTCTCTTGTAAAAGAAGGCTGGGAGCAACCTCTCAAGCAAGACATAGTGGACTATTTACTTGGCCTCAAATCAAGTATGGCTGAGTATATGAAAAAGGCCACTAAAACATTCAGGCCAGCTAAGAGCTGCAAAAGCAATGGCATGACCAGAAGGCTGTACTGACTGTATACCAGCCAGGACAAAGTGTGGGCCCTGGAGCCTGCGGCTTCTAGGGCACTCCAAGGCAAGTGGAGTGATCCCCACGTAACAGTGGAGAAAAAGGGTGCGTTTACCTACCTGTAGACTTAGGCACTCCCAGAAGCCCCCTCAGGGTGCTTCATGTGAACCGCCTAAAGCCCTACTATGACAGGGCTGATTTGACCCTGCTCATGGGTACTGATGAGGGACAGGAAGAAGAGTGATCCTCTCCCTGACCTCTTCTCCCACACTGCAGCTGATGGCTCAGTTGATGGGGTAGTCCTTGCTGACTGCCTCCGTGAGTCACACAAAGAAGACTGCAGGAATTTCATGGGACAGTTCTCAGAACAGTTTTCATTGACACCTGTTCAAACCACTTGGTGTGAACACACCATTGACACAGGGGCCAGTTTGCCAATCAAAAGTAAAATGTACAGGCAACCTGACCATGTCAGAGACTGCATCAAATCTGAGGTTCAGAAGATGCTAGAACTGAGAGTCATTGAGCACTCAGACAGTACCTGGGGGGGGGGGGGTCCAGTGGTTCTAGTCCCAAAACCTCACTCCCAAAATGGAAAGAGAGAAATTAGGTTTTGTGTTGACTATAGAGGGCTCAACACTAACAAAAACAGATTCTCATCCTAGCCCTAAGACAGATACACTGATCTTCCTATTATCTAAGCACATTTGATTTGACTTACAGTGATGCCTTTTGGTCAGAAAAATGCACCTCCCACATTTCAGAGGCTGATGAATACAGTCCTCCAAGGACTGGAAGCCCATAGTGCAGCTTATCTTGATGATATAGCAGAGGGGGTTGTGTGTAGGATAGTATGATCTTCCTGGTATGGTTACCTCCACCTTTTGCCTATTGTCAGTATTCTTTGACTGTGTTCACTGGGATCCTGCTAACCAGGACCCCAGCGGCTGTGCTCTCTCATTTTAAACTTGGTTGTTTGGACCACAAGTACCCCACATTTGGCATACTGGTGCCCCCTTGTAAGTCCCTAGTATATTATACCCAGGTACCCAGGGCACAGGGGCACCAGGGGTTACCCAGGGGCTGCAGCATATATTAGGCCACCCATGGGGAGCCCATGCAAAGTGTATCTGCAAGCCTGCCATTGTAGCCTGCGTGACAGGGTGCACGTCACTACACCAGTCACTGTAAGTCACCCCTATGGTAGGCTCTCCTAGCCCAGAAGGCAGGGTGCAGGTACCTGTGTGTGAGGGCATAAATGCATGAGCAGAGGTGCCCCAACAAATTCCAGCTCCATTTTCATGGACTTTGTGAGAGCAGGGACGCCATTTTATGCGTGTATTGGACATAGGTCAATACCTATGTCCAGCTACATAATGATAACTCCAAACCAGGGCATGTTTAGTATCAAACATTCAAACATGTCAGAATCATACACCAATACTGTTGCCAGTATTAGAAGTATGATTCCATGCACTCGGGGGGCTCTTTAGATGATCCACAACATTACTCCTACCAGCTTTCTAGGTTTTTCCGGGCACCGCAAGCTGCTGCCGCCCCCTTAGATAGGTTTCTGCCCTCCTGCTTCTTGAACAGCTCAAGACCAGGAAGGCAGAACAAAGGGTTTTCTTTGTGAGAGAGGGGTAACACCCTGTCCCTTTGGAAATAGGTGTTACATGGCTTGGGAGGGGTAGCCTCCCCAAACCACTGGTATGCTTTGAAGGGCACATTTGGTGCCCTCCTTGCATAATCCAGTCTGCACCAGTTTAGGGACCTCCAATCCCTACAATGGCGTGAAACTAGACAATGGAAAGGGGAGTGACCATTCCCCTGTCCATCAACACCAGAGGGGTGCCCAAAGCACCTCCAGAGGGTCCCTCGATTCTGCCATCTTGAATCTAAGATGGGCAGAGGCCACATTTCCCCGCTTGTGCATCCTCCGAGGGCAGCAAGTCATCAGCCTGCACAAGAAGCAAGAAGGAATCTCTTGGAGTGAAGTAGTCACTCCTCTGCATCCGCAGGCACCGACACCAATGATGACCGGCTGTGTGGCTCGCTTCTCATACTGAGCTGCGTGGATCCTGCAACACAGGTGATGGTCTGGAGTGCTCACCTTGGTCCTCTCTACCAGCTGTCCAACTTTGTTGAAGGTAAGCCCTTGCCTTCCCACGCAGGACAGTACCCCCATGCACTGCATCTCTTGCAGCTACCAAGGCGTGTTGGCTTCTCCTCCAAGTGATCATCAAGCTCCATGTAGCCCCTGCCCCCAGCACTCTTCCATGCGTCGTACAGCCCTCTACGTGCTTCTCCTGAGGCGTGTAACCCTTCGTCAGTTGTGCTGCATGGGCTCCTCTGAGACTCCTGGGTCCTCTTCCAGTGGGTCTCTTGTGGGGGCTGCCTCTTCGTCTGTGGACTCGGCATTGCTGAGGGTCCACTGGGACTCTACTCCAATGGTTGAGTCCCCTCTGGACATTGTTGGTCCCCAGCAGCTCCAATTTATCGACCAAAACTCTTGCCCTTCCCATTGTTGGTGGCTTTTCCATTCCACAGAGGGACTGCAAAATTCCATCCGGTGTGGGATGTTGACTGTATCCTCCAAGAACTCTTCACAGTCTCCAGGGCTGCTTTGCTGACTATCTTCGGCTTACCGTCAACCAAACATCTGCAACCACAGATAGGTGGATAGTGGCCCCTGTCCCCGTTGGACACTTCTAGACTTGGTCCCCTTCCTTTTAAGGTCTTCCTTCTTCAGGATCCACCACTGGTTTATTGCAGTCTTGTCTGGGTGGTGCATTCTTCTTCTTTTCAGACCTTTTGTTGGTTTGGGGAAAAAACAGTAACTTACTCCTTTCTTCCTGGTCGCTGGAGGTGCACTGTGGTACTTACCTTTTGGGGTTTCTAGTTCCCCTTTACAGATTCTACCTACCTGGGTGGGAGTCCTGCATTCGCATTCCATTTTTTTAGTATATGGTTTGGGCTCCCCCTAGGGTCACTATTGTCTATTGCTATTGCACTGTTTTCTATTGCTTTTGTATGCCTATTTCTGATTACTAGTGTACATATTTAGTGTGTTTACTAACCTCGTATTGGAGGGTTGCCTATCTAGTATTTTTGATATTGTGTCACTAAAATAAAGTTCCTTTTGTAACACTGTGTGGTTCTTTCATGTGTGTAAGTGCTGTGTCACTACAGTGGTATTGTACGAGCTTAGCATGTCTCCTAGATAAGCATTGGCCACAGCTACCTCTGGGGAGCCTGGCTTTTTGACACTGTCTACACTTCACTAATAGGGGAACCCTAGACCTGGTATAAATGTGTAAGTACCATAGGTACCTACCACACACCAGGCCATCTTCCTACAAGCAGAGTAAGGGTTTTACAGTCTCCCATATCTTCCTTGATGTCTGTGGCCTGTACTAGAATTTTGTGTCAATGGGTCCTCTCCTATAAAGTGGTCACCACTGTAGCATGGACCGTCCACTGAGTTGCCCCTACAGCTCCCAATGACATTTAAAGGCTCTCCTAGAAAATGTGCTCTCCACTGGCATCAGGATTCATGTTCCTGGAAAATTACTATTTTTTTAACGTTTTCAGTGGCAAACCAGAATTTGAATATTTATGAATTGTTTAAAGAGTTTTCATCATAGTTTTCATGTGGACTACTGGGCTTACTTCTTATCTTTACTATATTTCCTGTGTTTTTTGGGTGGATATCACTGTTGCGACTGACGTTCCATACCTCTATAGATCTGTCTGCTTAGCTTCCAGAAAGGGTCTCTCAACTCAGGAGCCCTTCTTGCTTAAAACTATATTTCTTCTTACTGTTCATGTACTTGTACAAAGCTGTCAGAGTCCACAAGATCTTTCATCTTTTTGTCAATCTACTATTGCTGCTTCGTGGACAGCAGGCACACTCCTCCTGTTCTGATGGACAAGCCTAGAAAGGATGAAAGAAATTGATAATGTATTTGGGCTTGTTTGTCGGTATACTTACACGTAAGGCACAGCCTACGGAGGGCTTGCAACTTCTATAGGCTTTCTACTGTTTCCCTCATTAATTAGATCTTGAGAGGTTATAGAGTGTTGCCTTTCACCCCATTTATATTTCACTTTAACCTCTCAATCTTTAGTCCATTGCGCCCTTACTTTGTCCAGACTGGAGAGCTCGTATTCCTACTTGTGTGCACTAAGACAGAAGGTAGGCCTTTTAAAGGCTCATTCTTAACTGCCTTTTGTATTACACCGGTTCAGCAGACACACTGTTACCACCCAAATGCCCAGAAGTTCTTCACCTTCATATTTACTGAGGAGTGGCTCTGGAGGCTTCCCTGAGAGTGAGCTCTCAACTGCTGCCTCACATCACAGGACACCTCAACTTCCTTTTCAAAGAAATGTTGGGCCTTTTGCGCAGTATACATAGCAAGAGGTACCATGTTAAAAATCTCCACCACTATTAGTCCTGGAAAAACACTCAACCTTTCCTAAATAGAACCTGGAGGAGTTAGTAGCAGAATAGGGTGGAAGCAGAGGGTGACACTATAACCATACTCCAAAGACAAGCCAGAGGACGGGGGTATGTGACTCAGTGGATGAAACAGTGATAACTTTTAAAAAGGGGGTGGGATGGGGGTGGCCACAAAGGCCAACATGGTGGCCGTGCCTTAGCAGTGCTCTGAGGCCCGCCTACAATGAGCCGCCATCCTGCCTGACAGCAAGGCTTTTAGGTGACCCCGAAGGACAGCAGGGCTGACGTAGTGCTAGGCAGAGGCCCCGGAGTTGTGTCCCGCGATCGGAAGGGCCGCCGGACCGGTGTGCTGCCTCTTCTGGCATAGCCAGCCTGACCTTAAAATGGCAGACCCCACATGATACGGTGCAAGAAGATTTTTGGGACCCGTGAGGCGGAGCCCATTAATTGAGGAGGAGCTGGTTCTAGCCGGCTGTGGATGAAGAGGTGTGGCCTGACCCTGCATAAAAATAGTGGACTCCCGGAGTTGGACGAGGAGGCTGCAGGGGACTGGGAGGGAGGGGACTGGGAGGGGAGGGACTGGGACGTGGGTTTGCCTGGGGATGGTCAGGGGCAGCCCGCCGCTGCCCGCACCAGCCTGGATAAAGATGGATCGGTATAGGGTCCCCTCGTCCACGGCAGATGGATCCGATGGAGCGACTGGGTCTCCTCCCCGGCTGTCAGAGCAGCAGCAGGACCTCCCAGCCATTCTCAAGGCGATACAGGACTCCAGGGAGGCGGTGGAAAACAAAGTGGATTGACTCAGAATAGACCTCTCCTTGATCAGTCAGGATTTGCAGAAGGTGACAGAGAGAATCACCAATGCAGAGGGGCACCTTTCGGCAGCAGAGGATGACCTCACTGCACTTAAAAATCAGGTCTCAAAACGTAAGTCCTCGTGGCCACATTGCATGGGCAGGTGGGAGATGTGGAAAACCAGACGTGACACAACAAACCCGCGCCTGGTCAGATTGCCCGAAAATCTGGAGGATCCTGATCCAACTGCGGCCCTTGAGACCTGGTTCCCCTCCTGGGTGCCCATAGACAAGCTTTGCTCCACATTTATTATAGAGAGGACACACTCCCCCTTGCGCCCTGACCACCGGTGGGCGCTCCACCTCAACCCGTGATCCAGAGGATACTGAACTTTAGGGATTGCAATTTAATTCTATGTGGGGCCACCACAATGCTAAAATCATGATTTTCACAGATTACTCCAAGGCGGCACAGCAGCAACTGAGATCCTTTGAGGAGGTGAAGCAGGAACAGTGGGCCTTGAATCTTCCCTCCATGCTCCTTTTCGCAGCCCACCTTAAAGAGATTTTTTCATCCTAACACATAGTTCTTTGACACTTCAGATCAGGCGTGGGAATGGGAGGGATGAAAATTATCCCCATGGTCCTCGGAGTGGGGGCTGTCGGGGAGTGTGGAGGATCCTGTTGGGGTCCCCCTGCCAGATCGTGCAGGTTCCGGGGGGGATGGAGGCAAGCACTCCCTCTCAAGAAAATCATGTGTTGGCCGGAGGGAGCGAAGTGGACACCCGGAAACCTTGCTGCCAGGTGAGGTGCAGAGGGGGAGAGGATTGAACGCTGCCCTGGTGGCCACCCCGACTCTTTTTGCCTCACTGGATAGCACAACTGTGTCCTCAGACAGATTTAAACCTGTGGATGCTACATCAGGGTGAGCGGCTCTAGGAACGAGCTGGATGCTACAACTCAGACCAGACTGCACAGCGGCCAAAGAGGGTCACTGGATCTGAAACTGTACTACAAGTGCCTGGAATTTTTTGTGCAGAACAAGCCATTGCTGTCAGGCAACAGATCCATATCTCAGGCATGACTTGGTTGTGAGAGACCCCTGAGTTGAGTTAGTTTAGATTGTTGGTTATCACAAGATGTACTGGGTAGGGACGACAGATGCTTTGGGGGTAGAAGTAAGGGGTAGGGGGTGTTGGGAGCTGTGTTTTGTGGGTGTGGTTGCTTTAATTGTTTGTGTTCTTGCTCAATGGTGTCCGATGTGAGTGCTTTATTTGGTGGTGTGATGATTCCACCCCCGGCGGCCCCTACCCGCATTGGACCTGAACACTGGGGGGGCTTGGACATGCCTACCATATGTACATACTTGAACAGCACGATTACAATAATTTCTTGTAATGTCAGTGGGTTGATAGATCGCATCGAAAGATTAGCTTTCCTGCAATACATTAAAAGGTATCGTCCTAACTTGTCGTCTAGCAAGCATCACGTCTGGCAGGTAACCACTGTGCTTTTTTGGGCCAGTTAGACTATGATCAGGTTTATCATGTTGGGTTTTCCAGGAGATCGAGGGGGTAGCACTCATTCTCCACAAATCACTAACTATGGAGAGGGTGCATACCGCCCCTCAAGGAAGGTACATATACATAGAGGGCTGTATGGCTGGTAGGCAATTTGACCTGGTCTCCTGTTATGTCGCGCCACAGATTTTACATCCCACTATTGTGAGGTTGCAGGCCCTGTTGCTGGCACTCGTGCAGGCCACTACAGTACTAGGGGGAGACTTTAACAAGTTCCCAGACCCGGTTCGGGACACCTCAGCTGATCTTTGTCCTGGTCGATGCTCTGACTACACGTCTGTCCACTTGGACAGACTCTTTGGGCCTATGCAACGCTTGCTGTGCATGCCACCCACAATCGAGGGTGTACACCCATCAATCTGCGGCTCACCACAATGAAGCGCAGATGGACAGGTTATGTCTCCCCGCGGCGGACCTCCTGACCTTGACCTTGGTCCAGATTCTTGCCTGCGGTATGTGTGACCATGCCACCCTACTTATGCGGTGGGGAGTCCTCCCAACCTCAAACTTTCACCTGATGAGGCGCTTCAATGCCTAGTACCTGAAAAGACCCCGAATGTGTTGCAGTCATAGACCAAGAGCTACCAAACTATTTCTGAGAGAACTCTCGGTCGGTGGTGTCGGTAATTACATTCTGGGCAGCTGGTAAACCCTCCTTGAGTGGGATCATTAAAGGATATGTTAGGTGGCGAGATAAACTAGTCTCAACATATAACTGAGCTGCAGCATAAAATAGCTGACCTTGAGAGTCTGGGTCCGCAGTCGGACGGGGCCTGAGTGGAGGAGACAACTGACAATGCTGCAGACTGAGCTTTGGCAGGTGTCCCTTGCAGAGGGTAGGCAGTGTTGGCAGGCCTCGACCCAAAGAGTGTATGAGATGGGGGATAAGGCCGGGAAGTTGCTGTCCTGGATGGCGACTCGTGACGTGTCAGCTCAGGTAATATCGATCATCAGGGATCGGGCTGGATTGGTACAGGAAGAGCTGTCGGAGATCGCTCATACCTTTGCTGTATACTATAGGGATCTCTATGCTAGGGTCCCGCCGATTTCAGAGGAACAGGAGAACCCTATTTTTAAGGATAACCCATTGCCCTCTATTCCGCCCTCCCCGGCCACGGAGCTCGATCTATCCCTGACTGAGGAGGAGGAGGTGGATGCGGCCATCTCAGACTTTCAATCAGGAAAGACCGCAGGCCCGGGTGGGTACCCCATCAAATACAACAAGAAGTTCCAGTCGCTACTGATGCCCCATTTATCGAACAACTATGGGGAGGTGCTCAAATGTGGTTTCTTCGCCCCGGGCCTCGACTGTGCTACGATTGTGGTCATACCCAAGGCGATCTGCCTTGTGACCAATGTTCCTATTACCACCCCATATCGCTCATCCATGCTGACTTAAAAATATATGCAAAGATTCTGTGAACCCGACTGACCCGTACACTGTCCTATCTAATCTACCCTGATCAATGTGGATTCTTGCCTGGCAGAGGCACAAGACACTGCATTTGACGGGTCCAGGTGGTGCTCTTGCAGACAGAGCAGCTGGTTGGGGGGGGGGAGGGGGGGGGGGGGGGTGTTGGCGCTAAATTGGTGGATTTCCAGAATGCGTTTGAAACACTGGCATGGGACTTCCTGGAGGGCATACAGCTCAGGACAGGCTTCAGACCAATTTTCTGGAAAATAATCCATCTTGTTTATCATAACTCAATGGTTCAGGTGCAGGTCAGATCCATTTCCAATTGGGTGTGCCTCCTATCCCCTCTGCTATTTGCCCTAGCAATCGAGCTGCTGGCTTTCCTCTTACGTGGCGACCCACTGATCAGCAGCTAGAGGTGGGGGGGGGACTTGGTTGGGACAACCCTGTATGCCAATGTCCTTTTATTCCTGGAAGACACCCTGAGCTCTGGACACCGCTGCCTGGGGCTTTTGGCCCTTTATGGTAAAGCCTCAGGTCTAAGAATCAATCCCAAGAAATCACTACTGGTGGAGGTGCGGGTGGCAGTCTCTGGTGCCCAGACATCCCGGCGAAGCGCAATGTATTCAAATTTCTAGGAATAAACCTCTCCCCAATACCGGATTTGGCCTGGCAGCTTAACTTTCAGCCCCTCTCCCAGGCCTTGGATTGGAACCTTGGGTGATAGCGTAGCCTCCTGCTAAATCAATTCAGTCATAATGTCCTCTTCAAGATGATCTGTCTTCCTCGATATCTGTATATGCTGACAAATTTCCCATGTACGGTACCCCGCACTTGGTTTTGATCGCTTACTTCCAAAATCACCTCCTTTATATAGGCTGATGCCACAGAGTGGCATTCTGTACCGTGCGGAAATCTCTTTATGAGGGTGGACTGGGGATACAAGCAGGCACAGAAAGTACACCCTCAGCGGCACAGGGGCGGCCGGGTGCAGAGTGCAAACAGGCGTCGGGTTTTCAATAGGTTTCAATGGGGAAACCCGGGGATCTCTTCAGCGATGCAGGCAGGCACAGGGGCGGCTCCTCGGGGTAGCCACCACCTGGGCTAAGAAGAGGGTCGCTCCTGCACTGGAGTTCGGTTCCTTCAGGTCCTGGGGCTGCGGGTGCAGTGTGTTTTCCAGGCGTCAGGTTCCTTAAAGCAGGCAGTCGCTGTCAGGGGGAGCCTCTGGATTCCCTCTGCAGGCGTCGCTGTGGGGGCTCAGGGGGGTTCAACTCTGGCTCCTCACGGGGTTGCAGTCGCCGGGGAGTCCTCCCTGTAGTGTTAGTTTTTCGCAGGTCGAGCCGGGGGTGTCTGGTGCAGAGTGGAAAGTCTCACGCTTCCATCATAAAACGTGTGGTCTTTAAAAGTTGCTTCTTTGTTGCAAAGAGTTGCAGTTTCTTGAACAGGGCCGATGTTCTCTGGAGCTTCTTGGTCCTTTAGATGCAGGGTAGTCCTCTGAGGCTTCAGAGGTCGCTGGACCCTGTTGGATGCGTTGCTGTTGCAGTTTTCTTCGAAGTAGGGAGACAGGCCGGAGGGGCTGGGGCCAAATCAGTTGTCGTCTCAGTCTTCACTGCAGGGCTTCAGGTCAGCAGTCCTTCTTTAGGTTGCAGGAATCTATCTTCCATGGTTCTGCTGACCCCATTTAGGGGTGTGTTTAGGTCTGGGAGGATAGTAGCCAATGGCTACTAGCCCTGAGGGTGGCATACACCCTCTTTGTGCTTCATCCCTGTGGGGAGGAGGGCACATCCGTAATCCTATTGGGGGAATCCTCCATCTGCAAGATGGAGGATTTCTAAAAGTCTGAGTCACCTCAGCTCAGGACACCTTAGGGGTTGTCCTGACTGGCCAGTGACTCCTCCTTGTTTTTTGCATTATCTCCTCCAGCCTTGCTGTCAAAAGTGGGGGCAGTGGCCGGAGGGGTGGGCATCTCCACTAGCTGGGATGCCCTGTGGCGCTGTAACAAAGGGGGTGAGCCTTTGAGGCTCACCGCCAGGTGTTACAGTTCCTGCAGGGGGGGGGGGGTGTGAAGCACCTCCACCCAGTACAGGCTTTGTTACTGGCCACAGAGTGACAAAGGCACTCTCCCCATGTGGCCAGCAACATATCTGGTGTGTGGCAGTCTGGCAAAAACTAGTCAGCCCACACTGGAAGTCAGGTATGTTTTCAGGGGGTGATCTCTAAGACGCCCTCTGGGTGCATTTCACAATAAAATGTACACTGGCATCAGTGTGCATTTATTGTGCTGAGAAGTTTGATACCAAACTTCCCAGTTTTCAGTGTAGCCATTATGGTGCTGTAGAGTTCGTGTATGACGAACTCCCAGACCATATGCTCTTATGGTTACCCTGCACTTATAATGTCTAAGGTTTTGCTTAGACACTGTAGCGGCAGAGTGCTCATGCACCTATGCCCTCACCTGTGGTATAGTGCACCCTGCCTTAGGGCTGTATGGCCTGCTAGGGGGGTGACTTACCTATGCCACAGGCAGTGTGAGGTTGGCATGGCACCCTGAGGGGAGTGCCATGTCGACTTAGTCATTTTCTCCCCACCAGCACACACAAGCTGGCAAGCAGTGTGTCTGTGCGGAGTGAGGGGTCCCTAGGGTGGCATAAGACATGCTGCAGCCTTTAGAGACCTTCCCTGGCATCAGGGCGCTTGGTACCAGTTATAAGGGACTTACCTGGATGCCAGGGTGTGTCAATTGTGGAGACAAAGGTACAGGTTAGGGAAAGAACACTGGTGCTGGGGCCTGGTTAGCAGGCCTCAGCACACTTTCAAATCATAACTTGGCATCAGCAAAGGCAAAAAGTCAGGGGGTAACCATGACAAGGAGGCATTTCCTTACAGTGCCCATTCTGGGAGGCAGTGGGGCAGGAGATATCCGGGGTCTTAGAGAGTCCGATTGAGCTGACTACTAAGGTGGCGCTCCTGGGGCCTCTAGAGGAGCTGGGGGAACCAATGGCAGACCAAACCTTTGTGGGTGTTGCATGCCTTGTGGCTAATAGAGACATTGCTCAACTGTGGAGAAACCCTATGGCTCCAACGTTACCTAAATGGCAGAGATGGGTTGACTAGTGCTCCCAATTGGAAAAGCTGATATTCCAATCAAGGGGATGACTGTGGAAATATGAGAAAATCTGGGGGACGTGGTGGGCTTATCATGGGTTGCCCATCTGAATGATGTGATATGTCTTTACTACTGTGGGGAGGATTGTGTTATTATTGTATGTGTAGCATGCATTTAATTAATTGGAAGATGCATGCTCACTGTCTGTTATGACACCCTTCCTAAAAGAAAAGTGCCCTGTGATGAAAAAAAGGACAGGTAAGGGAACTCCTTGAGAAGCTTTTTGATGCAGAGGGAGCAAATCAAAGAGACCTGGAATTGTTTTTTTCCTCTTTGCTTCCATATGACTATGCTGAATGTATAAACCCCTCTGATGCCGATTTACTCGACCCTAATCACAGGCACAGACAGCTGTAGTTGATTGCCTGACTGTGGGCTTTCCTTATGCGATATCTCAGATGCACTTAATTCTACTGTTAATTAGATTTTTGTGTTTTTGTAAAGATAGATGTCTAGCCTACTGTTATATTGTCCACACTAACAACTTGTGCTAAGAACATGGGTAGACATTATATTTAATGCCAGTGTTGTGCAATAATAAAATGCAAATACAAATGTATTTAAAAAATCTCCACCACCGTTTTGCCCAAGTAAACTTTGCTTTCTTATAAACTGCCCCTAACAGGTGTTCCGCTTTGCTCCAGGTTTTGTCTCCAGAGTCAGGGAAACAGGGACCATGGGTGCAGCAGAGGCAACACCTTCTGGACATCAACAGCAAGGAAAAGAAAAAAATGAAGATCATGGAAAAACAGCCATTCCCGAAACTACTGAATATGCTCATTTTAATATACACACCAAATGTAATGACATTTGCAAATATCAGTGAAGGACATAAGAAACCACATAGGCCAAGTAAGACCTGTCAAATTTTGAGAGGAATTCCAGAGCACTTGCCGGCCACCTATTGCACTGTGAGGGGCCACCGGGCAAAATTTTACTGCGAGGCCTGAGCAAAAGAAAGCTGATGTGAACGACGGCGGCCCAGCAGGGACTTTGAAGAAACCGACGGTGCTCCGGCTTGAGGACATAAGCGGATGTTCTGAGTGCCCGCCTCTATTAAGTGACTGGAACTGTGCTCCCCTCCCCTGTGCAGCACCTGAGAGCTCAATAGAGTGGGAAACGCACATCCTGGGACACAGTTAACAGAAATCTCCTTGCCATCTGGCTTGTGACGGGCCTCTGCCATCTTGCAATTTGGGGCCTGGATTAATGGAGAAAAGCTGTCCTGCGCTGCTGCTCCCCCCACCCCCAATAGTCATTGAACCCCTGGAAGTGTTCCGCAGTGTGGCGGCAAACTGAGAGCCATACAGGGCCCCAACTTAGGAGAGCTTGTTGGACTAGATTGTAGGCAGCGTGGCTCGCCCACATTTGCTACTGACTAAGTAACCATGTACATTTCTCGCTGTCCTGTGTGACCCTTTGTGCCCTGGCTCAGCTGGAGCTCGCAGAGACCCATGACACACGGCGAGGGAGGAAGCCTTTCTGAAGGTGCACAATAGACACCCTGGGTGGAGTGGAAGCGACTGAAGATGGCGAGAAAGCAGACAGGCCGCTGGTGTGCCTTTCCTCGCAACCAGGCAGACAGCAGTAAGTACCATCCCTCCCTTGGACGCGAACAGCTGTCACTTTCTAATGAAATCAACTGCTAGAGAGCCTGACGCCACACTGGAAATGCCTGGAAGTAAGGAGCCCACCCAGTACATCAAACGAAGTTAGACAAATACACACACCCCTGGGACACAGCGGCCACTCTACAGATGGAAGAAAGGCGTACGCCTCAGGACCACCCTCAGAGGATCACTCATCAACCGCCCCCCCCGGACCATGCGCCCTCTTCAGCGACTCCATCACCGACTTCATCTCCCCGCACGCCCTCGCCAGACTACATCCTCCTCGGCGACCTCAACTTCCACCTAGAACAGAACAACGACCCCAACACCACCGCCCTGCTCGACAACCTCGGCCTCAAGCAACTGGTTAACACCCCCACCCACATCGCCGGACACACGCTTGACCCCATCTTCTCCGCCAGCAAACACGCTTCCTTCAGCCACGCCTCCACTCTACACTGGACCGACCACAGCTGAGTCCACTTCACTTTCCGACGCGAGACCTGCCACCTCCGCACTCAACCCATCCCTCGTCGACAGTGGAACAAAATCCCCGAAGAACAGCTTTTCTCCACGCTCATCGACAACCAACCTACCTTCTCCGCCGACCCTAACAACGCAGCCCTCAGCCTCACGAACTGGATCATCAACTGCGCAGACAACCTTGCTCCCTCAGACGCCTTCCAAGACAGGCCAACACCAAAATACCTCTCTGGTTCTCTGACACCCTTAAGGAATCAAAGAAAACCTGTCGCGCCCTCGAAAAAACCTGGCGTAAGGACCACACCACTGACAACATGACCGCCCTCAAGAACGCTACCCATGAACACCACCACCTGATCCGCGCAGCCAAAAGGAATTTCTTCACTGATAGACTGGACAAAAACAACCACAACAGCAGAGAACTCTTCAGCATTGTAAAAGAGTTCTCCAACCCCAACGCCATCACAAGAGCTGTGCAACTCCCTCGCCACCTTCTTCCATCGTAAGATTACCGACCTTCACGACAGCTTCGGACACCAGACCCAGCCGACCAACACCGAACCCACACCCCCAGCCATCACCCTCAACGCCTGGACCCACATCAACACAGAAGAAACCAAAACCACCATGAACTCAATCCACTCCGGTGCCCCCTCGGACCCCTGCCCACACTTCATCTTCAATAAAGCCGACGACATCATCGCCCCGCACCTCCAGACCACCATCAACTCCTCTTTTTCGTCTGCTACCTTCCCCGAAAGCTGGAAACACGCCAAAGTCAACGCCCTACTAAAGAAACCTACGGCTGGCCCAAGCGACCTGAAGAACTTCCGCCCCATCTCGCTCCTCCCCTTCCCTGCCAAAGTCATAGAGAAGACCGTCAACAAGCAGCTTACCAACTTCCTTGAAGACAACAACCTTCTCGACCCCTCACAATCCGGATTCAGAGCCAACCACAGCACTGAAACCACCCTCATCTCAGTCACAGACGACATCAGAACCCTGATGGACAACGGTGAAACAGTTGCCCTCATCCTCCTCGACCTCTTGGCTGCCTTCGACACCGTCTGTCACCGCACCCTAATAACCCGCCTCCCCTCCACCGGGATCCAAGGCCAGGCCCTGGACTGGATCGCCTCCTTCCTCTCCAACCGCTCTCAAAGAGTCTACCTCCCACCTTTTCGCTCAGACCCCACCGAGATCATCTGCGGCGTCCCTCAAGGCTCCTCGCTCAGCCCGACACTCTTCAATGTCTACATGAGCCCCCTCGCCGTAATCGTACGCAAACACAGCATCATCATCACCTCCTACGCCGACGACACTCAACTTATACTCTCCCTCACCAAGGACCCCGCCAGCGCAAAGACCAACCTGCAAGATGGTATGAAGGACGTCGCAGATTGGATGAAGCTCAGCCGTCTGAAACTGAACTCAGACAAAACGGAAGACCTGAATCCTCGGCAACACCCCGACCGCATGGGATGACTCATGGTGGCCCACGGCCCTTGGCACCGCACCGATCCCCTCAGACCACGCACGCAACCTCGGCTTCATCTTGGACCCTCTTCTCACCATGACCAAACAAGTCAACGCCGTGTCCTCCTCCTGCTTCCTCACCCTCCGCATGCTCCGTAAGATCTTCCGCTGGATCCCCGCCGACACCAGAAAGACCGTGACCCACGCCCTTGTCACTAGCCGCCTGGACTACGGAAACACCCTTTATGCTGGGACCACCGCAAAACTCCAGAAACGTCTGCAACGTATTCAAACCGCCTCGGCCCGCCTCATCCTCGACATACCCCGCAACAGCCACATCTCCGCCCACCTGAGACACCTGCATTGGCTCCCCGTCAGCCGACTTCTCACCCACGCACACAAAGCCCTCCACAACAAGGGACCAGAATACCTCAACCGACGCCTCAGCTTCTACGCCCCCACCAGTCTTCTCCGCTTCACCAGCCTCGCTATCGCCGCCGTCCCTCGCATCCGCCGCTCCACAGCGGGTGGGAGGTCCTTTTCCTACCTGGCGGCCAAGACTTGGAACACCCTCCCCACCAGCCTCAGGACCACCCAGGACCACTCCGTATTCTGGAGACTCCTCAAGACCTGGCTCTTCGAGCAGCAGTAACCCCTTCCCCCTAGCGCCTTGAGACCCGCACGGGTGAGTAGCGCGCTTTATAAATGTTAATGATTTGATTTGATTTGAGTCCAATCAATCATTCATGGATTTGTAGACGCGGGTAAACACTGATAGGTTAGCGCTGTATGTGGGCGGGCTGCTCAGAGCCAGGTCTTGAGGTCCTTCCTGAACTGCTTCAGTGACGCAGTCTGCCAGAGTTTGAGAGGTTGTGCGTTCCATGGCTGGGCTGGAATCTTGGGGACAGCTGCAAGGGTGATCTGGAAGGAACGGAGACATCTGCTGGGTACATAGAAGGTGAGGCAGTGGTTGAGGTATGCCGGTCCCATGTTGTGCAGTGCCTTGAAGTTGTGGATCTTGTTTTTGTATGTGATGCGTTTGTTGACCCTGCAGTCAGTTTAGGTCTCTGAGGTGGGAGGAGATGTGGCTCTGTTGGGGGACGTCCAGGATGAGCCTGGCTGCTGCTTTCTGGATTCTGTGCAGTCTTGAAGTACCTTTACAATCCCTAGGATGTTGGTGAAAAAAGATGCAAATTTGGCGTGCATAGCTTATGTGGACAAAAGGTTATGAAGGCCTAAGCGCAAACTACCCAAAAAAGGGCTCACCACTTTTTTTTTTAAGCCAGCTAAGGGGTTAAATACTGTGCCAAAGCATCTAGACTATTTTTGCTGGCTTTACATCACTGAGCACTTTACCCCTGCTAATCAGTAGTAAAGAGCCAGTGTACCCCTTTTTAAACATAGTCAAACTTGCATAACCCACGGGGGGCAGCTAAAGGGTTAAATACTGTGACGAGCATCTAGACTATTTTTGCTGGCTTTACATCACTGATCACTTTACCCCTGCGAATCAGTAGTAAATAGCAAAGTGTACCCCTTTTTAAACATGGTCAAATTGGCATAACCCACCGGTTGGGGAGATAGGCAGCTATGGGGTTAAATACTGTGACGAGCATCTAGACTTCATGTGGGATGGGACCGAGAATAAATAGGAGTTCTGAGTGCAAGGCTTACTTGGATCATAGAAAAGCTAAGAGGCAATGAAATGAAATCTACCTTTTCTGCGTAGTCACCCCTGGGTTTTTCGCCTTTTGCAGGAACCCTACATTTTTGCTGGCTTTACATCACTGAGCACTTTACCCCTGCTAATCAGTAGTAAAGAGCCAGTGTACCCCTTTTTAAACATGGTCAAATTGGCATAACCCACCTGGCATATTTAACTTACCTTTAAGCCCCTATTATAAGGTGCAAGGTGTATTGAGGGTCTGGAAGCTAAATGCTACATGTGAACTGCAGTACACATTGCATTATCCACTACAGTGCAGTTTAAACATGCCTTCACGCCTACTGTAGCCTGAGTGGAGCAGTGTAAAAAATGCAATTTGACCTGTCAAAATTAACACTCAAAAGGTAAAACCTCCCTTTTAAATATTAATATGCCACCCCCTATGTAGGACTTGTAGCCCACAAGGCAGGGTGCATGTGAATATACAACACTAGACACTGCCATCAGATGCTTACAAGATAAGTAACATTTCTTTAATAGCATGCGTGGCTGCAGAGACACATGCTCTGTATGGACTGTAAAACAGTTATCCACTAAGCAGTGGCCAGAGGATGTTGCAGAAGACTCAGAGTTCAGAATACAGCTTGGTTAGCTCTTGCTTGCTGGTGTACTCAAACATTCCCTGAGAACTTTGGCGAATGTGTGTGGAGTGGACCCTGTAGCAGGTTTACGTAGAAAAGCCATAGTGGCTCCTGTTTTGCCAGTGGAAAAGGTTTTTCGGGGGGTGGGGGTGGGGGGGGGTGGTTCAGGCAAATTTCTTCTAGCCTTGATGTAGCAGGTCTGGATACATTTGATAATCCATCTAGTTATGCCTGCCTCTGAATGAATGTGACCTTTGTGTGGCTTGGTGAAAGGATCACAAAGTTGTTGAGTATCACAAAAGGGCTTGTTCTATCTAAGTAATAGACGAGCGCTTGGACCCATCAAAATATTACATGAAATCAAAGGTGTGAAGGACCCTTTGTGCGGCAGAGCGACTGCGGAAAGAAGGCTGGCAGCTCACTGGTATGACTGCGATAGAGTGGGGATACCACCATAGGAGGGAATTTAGGGTTGGGTCTAAGGACAATTCTGTCATTATGCACATGAAAGAAAGGTTCATCTAGGGTGAGAGCCTGCAATTCATTAACACTTAAAGATGTGAAAGTGACAAGAAAAGCAACCTATCAAGAAAGGAATTGTAGTGGGCACAGATGTAGAGCTACAAAAGGACAGACCATGACTGTGGTAAGTACACTGTTATGGTCCCTGACAAGGCAGAGGTGGGGGTACCATGGGAGGAATAACCTGCTTGAGTACTTCCATGAAAGTCTTGATGAACTGGATTCTGAATAAACAAAAAAGAGTTCCTATTTTGCAGATAAGCTGTGATAGTATAACCTAAGTGAAAGTGTATAGAAATACAGGTGAGGCCCGAGTAAAAGATGTAGCAGACACTATCATGAACTGCAGCTTTAAGCAGGTCCATGTACTTAGGAATGTAGTAGTGACAAATTTACACTTGGAAAAGTAGCAGGCTGGCACAGTGGTTTTGTATGCTTCTTTGAGGATAGGCACTCTTAAGGGAAGTTATGAGAGTCAAAATCTAGGAACTCGGGAGCCAGCAAGTTAGATGGACTTACCTAGGGTTGGGATTCTGGTTCTGGGTGAGGTCTAATCTGCTGGGAGGTTTCCATGGGGTACCACTGACGTCTCAAGAATGTTCGAGAACCATGCTTGTTGGGGTCATGTGGGTGCCACCAGAATGAGAGTGAGGGACTTTGCTGCAGCTTCCAAACCACACACGGAAGGCGTGAGATAGGAGGAAAAGCATAGGCAAATATTCATGACCAATTCATCCATAGGTCATTGCCCCGGGACTGTGTGTGTGGGATCCTGGAGGCAAATATTTGGCATTTTGTATTTTGGCCGATGTCAAAGATATTAACTTCTGGAAACCACCAACGGTGCTGGTACGGGAGTAGGGCTTGTGGGTCGAGTTACCACTTGTGGACATGATTGTACATCCTGCTAAGGAGGTCTGCAAAATTGTTGTCCACTCCCAGAACGTTGTTCGACAGCAGGTGTATTAGGTGGTGAAGCACCCAATGGCAAATGCTTTGTGGCAACTCAGACAGCTGTTGTGAGTGTTTGGCACCTTGCTTTTGGGGGATAGTAAATAGCTGCCATGCAGTCTGTTTTTAACAGTACTTTCTGCTAAACCTAGTGGAAAAGGCCTTGAAAGCTAGCTGGTTGGCCAGGAACTTAAGATAACTGATGTAGAGGCCCCTTTGCTGTGGCAACCACATGCCCTGAATAGTTCATTTCTGAATATGGGCTCACCATCTGCGGGAGGCATCTGCAGTGATGGTCACCTGCAGATCGGGGTTGATGAAGGGGCGGCACTGCTACAGACTGTTGCTGTTCCATCACTGCAAAGGGTGATTCGTGCTGGCCCATATAAAAACTAGATTCTCCCAGTCATCCTCTGCTTTTGACTATTGTGTTGACAACCACTGTTGGAGTAGGCTCATATGAAGCCTGGCATGGGCATCTATGGCTATGCATGAGGCCATCCGTCCAAGAAGTAGCATAACTTTTCTGACCATCAATTGTCAATTTGGTTGAAAAAACTTAAAAATAAAAATAAAAAATAAAAAAGGACAGCAAATGCTGGAGTTTCTGCATTCTTGCCAGACTGAAGTAAGCTTTGTCGGAGACTCTATTGAACACAGCTCTCAGAAAAGGTTGAATCTGAAGGGGCAGAATGTGGAATTTGACAATATTTATCATGAAGTCAAGAATGGAGATATTGATCAGTCAATAGTCTAGTCTAAATAACTGAATACTTTAATGTCGCTCCTTCTAAGCTAGGCGGATACCATGGCCAGGTATTTCGTGAATACACTGGGGGCAGTGGTGACCCCCGATTTGAAACATTTTGGACTGATAATGCACCCCAGACAGGTGACTGATCAGCGGGTGGGAGGGCATAAGGGGGCCAGTGCTTGGAGGTGGGTCCTTTGGACCTCCCTCTGGTGGTATTGCCTGTGTAACCTCCTCTTGAATACCCTTGTGTTGGCTGCTGATGGTACTGTTATTGCTGCCTCTGATAGGAGGTGGGAGTGTCTGGAGAATGGTATAGCCATGTACTTTTTAGATGATCTACCTGCGGTCCAATGAGGTGTTCCCTGTCAAATGGTAGGTTCAACAGATGCTATTGTCCTCTGGCTTATAGCCAAAGACACAGAGCCAGGCACGATGCAATTTTGGGATGCTGGTATTAACACCCCTGTCCACACATTCGGCAGCATCAAGAGCACAGAGGATGGTGGCGTTTGAGATGGTTTTGGCTTCAGAAAACAGCTCTTGCCCACACTATCTGTATTGGTCAAGGAGGTGCCGGAGGAGCTCCCTTATCTCTTCCCAATGCAACTTGTAGTATCAGGAGAGTAGGCCAACTGAAGTAGCAATCAGCCAGTGTGTGGCAGATTGTACTCTCACATTCTTGCCCGCTGGATCAACCTTTTTACTATCCTTGTCAGAAGATGGTGCGTCCCCTATGTTGCTGGCGTGGGTGTGTCTCCACGCTTTATGGTCCACAAGGGAGTCTGGTTGAAAGTGGCGGCAAACGGAGGATGGGTCGTTGGGTGAGGGTTTTTATATTTTGGTTACTCTCAGTGTGATGACCGTAGCCTTGACTGGCTCTTTGAAATTCTCAGGAGCAAATTTTCTTTTTTTTATTTTTTTTATTATTAGCATTTCTCAGTTATTGAAAATCATCATACAATTGGTAACATAGATAGTTGTTGAAATACAAACTACAACGTATAGCAGCATGATAGAATACAGATTGTTCTGATGATTCAACACTGTGTTCCTACTCAAGACATATAGAACAATATTTAATGTGTACCAGAATATGCACGAAATACAACATCACAAATCAAAATAAAATGATGGACGGAGTGTTGAAACTTTTCAAAACACTCACCCCCAGTCACAGATCTAGGTTTAATCCATTGTTATTTTGCTCGCCACGTCACCCCAGTTTAGACCCAGCCATATGCAAATCAGTCTTGACCCTGTTCCCCATGGGAACAGTCCATCCCAAACTGCTAGGCCAGGTATTCCCTGGACAGGGTTTCTGGGTATCACCCTTCATCAGCCAGGCTAGCTTGAATCCAGTGGTGCAGCGAGCAAGGGACCCACGTCTGGGCATACCCCTGCCACTTAGGGCGCACAAAGCAGCATCACAAAACAAAATAAAATGATGGATGGAGTGTTGAAACTTTTCAAACACTCACCCCCAGTGCTATTATCCAGTCCAGGGAGGACCTGGTCTAGCAGTTCAGGCTGGACAGTTCCCATTGGGAGCAGGGTCAAGACTGATTTGCATATGGCTGGGTCCAACCTGGAGTGATGTGGTGAGCAAAATAACGATGGATTAAACCCAGATCATTGACTGGGGGTGAGTGTTTGAAAAGTTTCAACACTCCGTCCATCATTTTATTTTGTTCTGTGATGTTGCTATTCACAAAATACATCAGCACATAAATATAGCAAATGATACTACAGCACAAGTGGCGTCCATCACGTCTTCAAGTATCAAGTAGCCCCCTTTTCATAGCATAAGACATCCTCAATAGATTTCTGCAATTAGTATTACTAACTAATCAGGATGCGATCCTGAAAGGTACGTTCAGAACGGGTCCCAATAGTCTTGAGGACAGCTGCGTTTCTGCATTAATCCTTGCGCATTCTTCGCAGAGCGTCATATTTTTTCATCAGTCATTGACCTTCGGGGCAAGCCTGCTCCCCATCTCATCAACACTCTGCATCTACCCAGTACTAAAGGAAGAGCAATGAGTCTCCGGTACTTTTTTGGGACTTCACGCACGTATCCCAGTAGCGCCAACATGGGGGTGAAACGAAGTTTGTGTTCAGACAGGTCATGTAGAGCATCCAGGATATGGGTCCAGAACGCAGCTACCCCAGGACACGCCCACGCCAAATGTATGAAAGTGAACTCTGGCTCCCCACAATGGGCACATTTGATGTCAGCGTCTGGGCAGAATCACGCTAATTCTATAGGAGAGAGGTACACTCTGTGCAAGTATTTGAAATTAATTAATCAGAATTTGCCATTAGAGGAGACCTCCTTAGTCTGTTGGCAGCAAAACTCTCACAGGGCATCTGTTATAACCTACCCCAGATCACCATCCCACACTTGACGAAGCTTATGATGGTCTGGACCCCAGTGCTCCATAGCAGAGTTATACAATGTAGTGACAAGCTTAGAAGTTTGTGGATTAGTAAAGAGAATAGTTAGGGGTGACCATTCGGAAGGTTTGCTGGGGAATGTATGAAAGAGCCTTTTGGCCTCATTGGCAAGTTTATTGTAAGCAATTATAGCTCCCACATTGACCGGCCGATCCCCTACGTATTCCTGATAAGTCTTAAATGTATTAGCTTTAAGTAAGTCCCTTAGGGTAAAGTAGGTGCCTCTTCCGCAGTGAGTGTAAAACCCCTGAAGCGTCACCAGGTTAAGCTTACTATAGTTCCTGATGGGTGTATGTTTGGAGTAAGGTGTCATGATGCCGCACACTGCAGCAAATCTGTGCCAGGCCCATGCAGTGCATTGCGCTTTATGAATCTCCTTAATTGGTCTAGTAAGATATGCAAAAGGGATAGACAGAGGGGGACAGGGTCCATCAAGCCCTTTTTGCTACCCACGTGAGGAGCATGGCCGCTGTTATGGAACCAGTGATGGATATACCGTATCTGTCTGACTAAATAGCAGACCTAAAAATTAGGGGCTGTAAAACAATCTGTATGATACGGGAGTTGGAGAGTTTGCCAACCAATGCGAGGTTGTCTGCCCTCGCCAGGCGGATTGTGAGGAAGCATAGGTGAGTAAAAAATTATTTATTCAGTGGGACTGGAAGGTTCTGAAACAGGTAAAGTAGTTTTGGGAGGATAACTGTTAAAGCCACTCTGCTCACCAGCGAGACCAGAAGGGCTACTCACCTGTCAATATGTGCAAGTAGTGCTTCCATGTAGACACCATAGTTCTCTTTCATCAAAGTGGGAATGTCAGTGTGATATCACACGCACAAATAGCGGACCGGCTCCATCTGCCAATGTAGTTGAAAGGTAGTATTATTTAGTGGTGATCACTGTAAGGGGGGGACATAATGGACTTGGTCCAGTTTAACTGCAGGCCAGACCAGCAGCCGAACAGCATTCTCTCTTGAATAATGGGGATTAAGTTGTCATTCGGATCTTTAACCGCCACCACTGTGTCGTCAGCATACATAAAGTATATCAAAAACTCATGTTGACCCCTCATTTATGATGGTGTTCACGCAGAGCACATGTTGCGGGCTCAACAGAGGGCACCAGTGGACTGCCCTGTTGTATCCCCCTACCAATTGCGAAGGTCACAGACCAGCCCCCATTTAAATGTAGTCTCCCCGCCGGATCTGTATAGAACAGCTTCACCCAGCCCATTCTAGTGAGCACTGACAACTAAAAATGCCCACTCAACCTTGTCTAATGCCTTAGCAGCATCTAAAAACGTTGTGATTACTGGTAGTGTAGGATCTAGCTGATGTGTCAGGGCGAGCAGATTGCGAAAGTTATCCGCCATGGAACGGGCCAGCACAAAACCTGACTGATAGGGGCGTATTAAATTGGGCATCAGAGGTAGCAACCTATTAGCCAGTAACTTAGCCAGTATCTTACTATCTACATTTATTAAAGAGAGGAGGCAATATGAATCACATTTTTGTGTTGGTTTATCTGGCTTAATAAGTGTAATTAGAATAGATTCCTGCATTGTCTGTGGGAGAACGCATTCCTGGAGCTCTTCTAAATAGACTTCAAGCAACATTGGTGCCAGTTCGTCAGCATAGGTCTTATAGAAATCTGCTGGGAGGCCATTGTTCCCAGGCCCTTTTCCATTCATGAGCTGTATAATAGTCTGTTTAATCTCTTCAATCAGAGGTCTGCAAAGTATTTCCTGGGGTGCCTGATCCATCCATGCTAGCGTGACCCTTTGCAAATAACTGTTCACCTCCTCCGACGTGCCCTGTGTGGATGAAGTGCATAGCTTTTTAGTAAAAACAGACAAATTCCCTCATTATGATGTCAGTGGTATGGCAAGCATGCCCGTCTGGGGTATCAATGGTGTGAATACAGTTAGCAGATCTCCAGGGTTTGAGAAGCACAGCAAGTGTGTGCCCTGATCTAGCTCCCTCCACGTATTGTCTAGCTTGCTTAGGAACTTCACTTCTCTGTCAGTCTCGTCTTTAAATTCTGTTAGAATAGTTTTCATGGGGTCTAAGAAACTTTGTTCTGAGTTTTCGTCATATCTAAGCTGTAAAGTACGGAGTTCCTGCTCTAATTTGGTAAATCGCTCTCTGGTAGATTTGAGGATACTGGCTCCTTTGGCAAGACACTCACCACAAAGAACAGCCTTGTAGGCTTCCAAGATTGTCGACATTTTAGTGACTGAGCCAACATTTGAAGGAAAATAGGACCTAAACGCAGAGCGAATTTCTTCCCTAAATGCTGCGTCCAGCAGCATCTTAGGCTGTAGCCTCCAAGGCAGTTTATGGGCCCTGTATCCACCAGGGTGAGCGATAGGAGCACTGGGGAGTGGTCTGATAAAGTTCTAGGTATATGTCGGATATTGCAGGTCCACCCTATAACCTCACGGGAATCCACCCAACAGTGAAGACGCGAATAAGTGTCATGTACTGAAGACTGAAAAATATATTACCGGCCCTCACTGTGTAATTCACATCAAACATCAAGCATAGCAAAGTGCGATTTAAGTTCTAAAAACGCAAGACGAACTTTCGTCAAGCGTCTTCCGCAATGGCTGGTGCCGTCCAGGTTTACATCTAACACCAAGTGTGAGTTGTGACTGAGGACAGCCTGGCACATGATTTTATCATGCTCGGAGAAGAGTCAGAGAGGCAGAGATTGGCAAGCTTGCTGGTGGTCAGTCCAGGGGAATCTGGAGTGACACTGGGACAGTATTGGAAGGGTGTCCTTTCCATCACCGACCTGGCATTCTCAACAAGAATGCACAGGAAACGAATGGCATGGCTGAGGCTCCAGTGGAAAGTGGTGAAGTATGCACAGGTGTTGAAGTTCTTATAACAACAATGAAGAGGGGTTGCAGACCCGTGAAGAATGTTCTGTCAAAATTGGAGTCGAAGACACCCGGCAGCAGCTCTATTAGGCACCGGACGCGGAGCCCAATCAGGACATGTCTAAGTCCAATTGTGAACAAAAACAATCTAGCGGGTGCCCATGCACATTGCTTCTAGAGGAGAAGTCACTATACTTCATGACTCAAGCTTCTTTGAACAAAAACAAGTCACACTAAATGGTAGGAGTACACAGAGCATGTACCTACAGCCACATATGCTACAAACATACTAATATGTATCTTGGGAATGGGACCAGCTAGAAAAACTCAAACAACTATTTTATAACTATTAAAAATAAAATTCAATGGTGAAGTCTGATTTTCAATAAATATTAAGGAAAAATAACTTTTAGAAAATTACTTTTTCCCCTGCCTTAAGTCCCTGGAGGCTAATTTACACTGGTTGTTCAGCTTCTCTCAGCTTGAAATTAACCTTGAATATGTGAAAAATAGGTGTAAAATGCTCCCACAAGAAAACAATAAGCTAAATGGACTGAGAGGACTCCTCTGAACCCCCAGAGAATCGGCAGAGTCGGGCTATGGATATCTTTTTTGACACCATACTGTTAAATCCTGCTTCAGTGTCAAATACTGCTTAACACGTTTGCTGGGTTCAGATATAACAAAGTGAACTTGAAAGGGGATATTAAAGACAACTCTTGTGATTCCACTGTCTGGCTGCTGAAGGATTTTGCTTTTGTCCTATTGGGCTTCTATCCCTGGGTTTCTTGTGGGTACAGTGGCTACCTCAAACTCAGTTAATGTTAGATGTGGGAGGATGCTAGGATTAGAAAAAAGGAGGGACTCGGAGAGTGTCTAAGGTCCAGCATACATGCGCCCTAAATATACCTGTATCCACAAAAAGGTATGCAGTTCCTATAGAGGGGAAAGAGAAGGCTAGAAAACAGACCAGAAGAGACTGGTCAAACAGATCAAAGGTATCTGAGAGATGAGAAGTAAGAGTCCTCACACACCCAGACGGGTGTCATGCTTCATCATCGGGCTGCTCAATGTCATAAGGGTCAGGGGTCATAAGGCAATCTTCCTGTTAAACGGATACAAAAGACCTTTTCCTGGATGGACCTAGCTGACCAGTGGCAATTGGACCCGTAATGAAATCCTGCACTGTGAATCTCTAAGTGTCTCGCTTGAGGTCATGAAGGGCTTTAGAAGTGTACTCCTTTTGTGGAGCTGGGCATAAAAGACTAAGGGGGTCATTCTGACCCCGGCGGGCACCGCCCGCCGGGCGGAAACCACCCAAACACCGCCCCGCGGTCAGATGACCGCGGGGGACATTCCGACTTTCCCGCTGGGGCGGCGGGCGATCTGCAAAAGATCACCCGCCGGCCCAGCGGGAAAGCTCCAGCAAAGATGAAGCCGGCTCCGAATGGAGCCGGCGGATTTGCTGCGGTGCAACGGGTGCAGTGGCACCCGTCGCGATTTTCAGTGTCTGCCAAGCAGACACTGAAAATCTTTATGGGGCCCTGTTAGGGGGCCCCTGCACTGCCCATGCCAGTGGCATGGGCAATGCAGGGGCCCCCAGGGGCCCCACGACACCCGTTCCCGCCAGCCTCTTCCTGGCGGTGTAAAGCGCCAGGAACAGGCTGGCGGGAAGGGGGTCGGAATCCCCATGGCGGCGCTGCTTGCAGCGCCGCCATGGAGCATTCCTTTGGCCAGGGGAAAACCGGCGGGAAAACGCCGGTTCCCCTTTTCTGACCGCGGCTTTACCGCCGCGGTCAGAATTGGCCAGGAAGCACCGTCAGCCTGTTGGCGGTGCTTCCACGGTCCCCGGCTGGAATGACCCCCCAAGTCAGAAAGTAAAATCTTTGACCAGATTGAACCTGGTTATTTTATCCTACCCACTTTCCATCGCGTCAGCCTCAATCTGTGCCTAGGTCCCAGTCTACAACAACTGCTGACTGTCATTGGTGATTTGTACTTTATGGCGCTATATCTAGTTGAAGCCTTAAAGATTCAAACGTCCAGTTTCCCTTATTAGATTTTTGTCATTTTGCTGTCATTTTGTTTATTCAATGTGAATATGTTTCTAATTCGGTTTGGGGGTTTTAATGTGCTGTATTTCAACTTTATTACTGTTTCGGTATTGCATAAATACTTTACATATTGCCCTAGGTTTAACCTATCTGCTCTGTGCAGGGTTAAGCTCAGGATTAATTTATGACCTGGCAGGTTCATTCTGACCAGGATGATTATTGCTTGAATTGGGCAGTTGTCCACCTCAAATAATAATCCAAGTTCTTACAGTGTAAATCTGACGGTAGTTATATAGACATCTGAAACTGTGAATAAGGTGCATCGAAAACTATATATTTTTATATTATCTTTGTAATTTTATTTGCAAAAACAAAGTTCAATAAACAAACATGAAACTGTAGAGCAGCAGGCAATGTCCCAACCTTTATCGGATTGCATAGCTTCTACTTCTGTCAACATCTGGATAACTAGGCCGAATGAGATTAGGGTTTGTTAGTGTAAACCCAAAGCACAACATGCAAGAAACCCAACGTCTGGCCTCAACTAACAAATGCCATGGAACAGTTGTACACAAAAACAATTGCTAAAAGACAGACCACACACAAAAAGTAATGCCATTGCTACTGTTATTGAGATGCATGCATGGATCGGAGGAGGGCTTTGGGATAGCAAGGCACAGGAACCACATGAAATGTATTCCCTGGCTGGGAGTGTTGTTGGAGAAAAATAATAGCTTTATCAGACAGTCTTTGTCTGAAATGCTCCCTCTCCCACGCCTAGGAAAGAGGAGAATGCCACAGGAGCAGCAGGCCTGAGACATAGGGCTACTGGTAGGCAGTCACCTTCTCTAACCCTCAGAGACACACTCACTCTGTATATACAAAGTTTAACAATATGAGGCTACATGTAATGTTCCCAGAATGCTCTGATTAGATGCAAATATTCATAGAAGCCTGAAAACAATTGTGAGGATTCTTTGCTTCCAAAGTTCACAAAAAATGCATCTAGGAAAAAAACGTTTTGCTAAATTACTGTGAAATTTTAGGTACCATTTCTTTGAAGTATAATTCAGTAAAAATGTTTTGATGCATGCTAGTATTTCATAATGGAAAATCAGTGAAACCTGTTCCAGCAAGATTAGGTCAACCATGAAAATTAACAAATATTGGCAAAGCCAATATGTCTGACACTGGTGGTCAAGTCTTCGGGTTTTGTCAATGCATGTCATATATTGACATGGCTTTGGTAAAACTTTGTTGTGGGAGCTGCCGGGCCCTCACCATTGTAACAAACATTGGCAAAAAGCAAAAAAATGTTTTGTTCTCAAAAAGCGCACATTGCCACAATAGTTTCTGGCACTGAACAAAATGACTGTGTGCCAATACGCTCCTTGTGAAACTGCAGATTGCTATCACTCACAGTGAAGCCAGCCAATAGACGGACAGAGATAATTTTAATAAAAACAAAATCTCTTTGTTAACACCAGACCTAATTAAGAGCCCAATTGTTAAAGAAAGTCACAAAAGTGCACCCATGGTATAGGTCTTTGCGTTAGTGCAAATTTGCATATTTCCTGAATTTACAAGAATTTACAGAAGTAAACCAGGAAATCATACCCCTAGAAAATATTTGGGAACTGTATGGATAGGTTTGTTTATGTGAAAATATGTTGAGTGTTTACAAGTTCTCTTTTCCCTCCAACCACTTGTATCCCAACCCTGGAAGAAGTTTTACTTCTGCCTTTGTCAGGAGTAAATATCTAACCTTTCCCAGTATGGGAAAATATTAGAGAAGAGCTGGTAAAAACTCATAAATGCAAGTTAGTAAGTTTGCACAGACTCAAAATGGCATGGGACTTTTGCTTACCGCTACCTCAGCTCCACTATGTAAATCTGTGGAAAGGTGGCAAAATAAGGAAACTGCTAGTATTCAAGCCCTACTATAGTATTAACCCTGGCATAATCAGAGAGGCTATTGTGCGAGCTCTTTTATGATGAGATTGCCGCCATAATTTATCGCAGCTCTGGCACCAAAGGAACAAGAAGATTTGTTTTTACAGGACAAGTAGATGTATGAAGTAACATGTCCTATGGACAAGCAGATATTTTATTACATTCCACGCACCTGTTTTTAACAAATGTTTAAAACTGCATGGACAATTGCAGCCTCTGCTCCTTATTTTTATTTTATTTATTTTTTATTTATTTTTTTCTCTAGAATTATTTGAGTAGGTGTAGAACGTGAGCATATTTCAAGCTAGGTTTTCAACCTGGATGGGATTTTAGGTTACAAAATCTCATGAGAGTTTAGTGCGACATTATTTAAAATGAAAGTTGATCACTGTAGTCCCATCTCTTCTCTTAAGGGTCTAAAAAGATACATTTGGTGGCAGATAACTTTCAATAGCAACACAGAAGCACAACAGGTATGAAGTCAAACATAGTTCCAATTCTCAAAGTACTTCATCAGTCTATTATAACCAACAGGCTAAAGTAAAAGTGCATCTGTGGCATTTTCTGGCAGGTGGAACACACCGATTGTTCGCAGAATTTTCAGTTAAACCAATTTGACTGGGAAAAGTCATCTCAAGGTGGTCAAACAAGACTATGAAGGACATTCCAAGAAAACAAAAGCTGTACTTTTCCATTACTTGCCTCTGGATTGCAATAATTTGATTCCAGAAAGGAATGATGAACCTTTTGACTCTCAAACTGCAGTCATTGTTTACAGATTAGGGTATGGGCAAGGGGGACATAAAGTTATGTTCTGCTAACAAAGCATTATCATTGGATGTTTAAATCTGCACTAATTGATGATAATCTATGCTGTAAAATGAGTGATACCAAACTTAATTTCAATGAAACTGACACTGGTACAAAAATAGAGTACTCCTTCTCTGAGGACTTAATGCCCTGACCTCTAAATTCTAGGTCAGCTTTCATGTCTTGAACAATGCTAAAACTAAACAACACATAAGATTATTCAATTAGTCCGTTAAAACTAAACAGAATGTTATTTTACTTAATTAGGCTAAGGTTTACATAGAGGAACAGGATAAACACCTGAAAACATGCTCAGGTCGTAGACCACTGAAACACAGAATATTCTTTCTTGCACTTTTTGGAGAAAAGTAACCGGGCACAGTGTCAAAAAACTCGATTGACACAATTTCCAGTCCACACAATAGAGCAGTCGAGAGAATATAAATCCAGACTCTGACTAAAAAAGCATAAATGACTAAAGATATGACCTTGCATAAATAAAAATTCGTTTTAGCACAGCCATTGCTCAGGTCAGCTCTAAATTAACTCACCAGATGGTTCTTCAGGCTCACTATCATTTTCTTCCTCAGGCAGTGCTTGTGGTTGAGGCGCAGGTACTTTCTTCTCTCGCTCTGCCTTAGCATTCCTCTCTTCTTCAGAATAATACTCGTCCTCTGAAAGGTTTGCAAGACTCTCGTCCATTTCTCTGTACTCCACCTGCAAAAACACACTCAGATTCACATACATTCAGGCAACATAGGTAATATCAACGCTATATTAAATGTTTTTCTGACTGAATTAGCATACAATTTATTTTATTTTACAGCAAGTAATAAAAATATTAAGTAATGCAAAACATTCCAATTATATACCACGGTTAAATTCTCTTCTCCCATATACTTCTTGTTACCATTATGAAGCTTTACATACATGTTAAAAAAGGACACTTGAATAAAGGACATCAGGTGTCACTTAATTTTAGCCTAGTCGCAGAACACCTCTGTGCAGTTCATTGCCTGAACTTCACCTGCCCAGGTAAGTGTTAGGAAGGTAGCCCGTAGTGGAATTATTCACAAAAGGAGCCCTCAAATCTACAAACACTTGCATCTAGCATCAACTGACTTATCTTAAACCACTGTGAGTGGTTCACCTCAGAGGAGCGGGCTTAGAAGGGTTAATAGGGGATCAGCCAATTTTGAGTGAGCTTCTCAACTTTGATTTTCTCTTACACATCTAATATTTATTGCAATGAAACCCTTAGCTAAAACTGCTGTATCTAGAGCTGCTACAATACACATACCAGTGAAGACTACTCAATGAGAGATGACTCAAATAAGAAGGTGGAGGATTTAGGGTTGCCTGTACTTCATCACCCATCTTCTTCGTTTCACCAAATGGCTAGCACTCTATGCTGGCCGTCGGGACTCATCCTATCGACCCCAGTATTCACTGGGAAGGAGGATTTCAACCTTGACCTACTGACCCCAAAGATATTTTGATAAACCATTCCAGGGGTTACTAGGCAGCATTGGACACTACGCTCCTACAGTCTTTTCCATTGCTGATTTATTGCCGATTTATGCTCCAAGATTACCACATTGAATGAATTATTGTTTGTTGTATCTTACTGTGCAAGGTGCGGTTTTCCATAACGGGTGCCCTATCCATCTGAGGGCTGTTGGGCCAGTTTCTGACTATCAATTACAAAATTGTCGCAAAGGAAGGTAAAGGAGAATATCAGGGTTGGGCCTGAAGGTGGAACTAAGCAGTTTAGGCATTTATCTGCTGTTAAACGAAATCTGTAATCAGGTCAATTCCAACTTTTGAAAATTAAATTAAAGATGTTTCCTCACAATTTACCACCCAGATCAAATCCGAGATGGAACCAACCTAGAATCAATGAATGGGTTTAACAGAATTAGAAAGGATTCAGATAGTATTTGCTTGCTTTGTGTGGTTGTGACAAAAAAACGGGGAAAAAAATAAATAAACTTTTACCTATAATTCATGGGCTGTTACCCAAGAAAACAGCATTTACTAAGGTGAATTCATTCCTCCCGACCCACCAAACAAACACACGCTATTTTCAAACCTTTAAAGCACACCTCCTAACACTCAGACACATGTATTCGGTCTCAAACATACCTTTGCTAAATGGCTAAGGCATCTGCATCTCAGAACCAAGCCTTCAAAACACTGCAGATCTCTCTGGCTAACTGCATCAGAAGATCATACACAACAAAAGGCACTCGTTAATTTACCACTACTTAACAAATAGTGCTCTAAAGTCAATATCTTATATATTTCGGAAAAAAGTATGATAAACAATTATTGACAAAATGCCAAAGAACTTAAAGTTTATATTCCAATGTCCTGTAATCCAATGAGGATATCCAAGTCCAATTAAATTCATGTTGATGAAAATTAACGTATGTGCATCAGAGGATGTGATTCCTGTAAGCTGGGGAAATGAGCTGGTGAAGCTCTTGCACCAATCAGAACAAGTGGTTTAGTTAATGATTTGTGTAAGGTGTACAGGAGCCATAAGGCAAACTAGCATTGGCAAAGCCAATGCATCTCACCCCTGGAAGAGCTATGCACACCAGTGTGGCTCCTGTTCAGCACAGCTAGAAGTGGCATGGGTTGGGGTGGGGTGGGGTAGATTAGGGTAGAGTGGAGCAAGTTACATTGGGTTAGACAAGAGTGGGGTAGCTTGCAGTGGAGCAGAGTGGGGATCTGTAGAGTAGATTGGGGTGGGGTAGATGGGAGTAACATAGATGGGAGTTTAGAAGACTGGAGTGGACTAGGGTAGAGTGGGGTGGACTAAAGTGGAGTGGGGTAGACTGGGGCAAACTGAAGTCGACTGGGGCAGATTGGAGTGGAGTAGATTGGGGCAGAGTGATGTGGGGTAGAGTGGAGTGGGGTAGACTGTGGAGTTAGTTACAGTGGGGTAAATATGGGGGCACTGGAGTGGGGTGGATAGTGGGGACTGGAAAGGGGTAGACTGGGTAGAGGGGAAGGGGGAAGCCGAGGTAGAGTGGAGCAGCCTGGGTGCACCACAGTGGGAAGATCTGAGTGGAGGGGGGACGACTGGACTGGACATTGGAATGGAATGGGTTAGGTTAGTGTGGGGTAGATTGTAGCAGAATGGATAATGGAGTAAAGCAGGCAGACTGGAGTGGAGCGGTATGCTTCGAGTGGACTGGGTTAGAATGGGGTGGACTGAGTTAGACTGGGGTGGAGTAGTTTCTGGAAGATTGAGGGGATTGGAGTGGGGTAGACTGGAGAAGAGTAGATTAGGGCTGAGTGAAGGATGGAAGGTGGAATAGAGGGGTGGAAGGTGGGATAGAGGGGAGTGGAGTAGCATCACAGAATGGCATGTTGTGGAGTGACGTGGAGTTGCAAGTCACATAATGAAGTGTCGAAGAATGGAGTGGAGAGGGACAGAGTGGAGCGGAGTATTGTATAGTGGAATGGTGTAGAGTGGAGTGGAGTAGTGTGGAAGATACTGCCATTACAGACAACACATTTTCAATTGAAATTACATTTGCACAGACATACTGCACACAAACGATAATGTGTGGAAATGTCATCTAGTGTATTGATGTGTTCTGATCATATTCAAATATTTCTTTCCACCACACTTCAGAATTACAAAAAAGTAACTCATTTGTACTTTCCTAATTTCTATATACTATGAAATATGAGCAGTTTATTATTGTTGTGTGCTAGAAAAAAAGCATTTAGTTTCCCCATCAATATGGGATTTAAAGGCCTGCTTACAGAAAGCAAATACTCAGAAGGATACAGAAAACAAGGGATGGGCCATAACAGCGACAAACTCAAGCTGGACAGCCTAAAACAAATGAGCAAATAAAAAGCAAGAAAATGTGAGTTACAAAACACAGACAATGGTCAGCAATGGTTGGAATGCGTTCCGGGCAAGCTTTCAGAATGGCCACAAGAAGTCATTGGCAAACCGGACAGCGCAGCTTCAATCTAAAAAACACTGAAACCCTGGAGAAGCAAGTCAGTTGCACAGTATTAACAGATGATCTTCTTAACAATACAAACTGCTCCCATTCCAGTTTTAGATAGCGCAGAAGGTTGAGGAACACTCACATATATCTGAGGATGATGCTGCAATGATCAGGGATTTATCGAAGTAGTGCCCTAGGCTTTGTCATTTCATAAAGCCACAAGGAGGTTGTGTTATAGCCCCAAACCATAGTCCACAGTCCACTAAGGATCCACCCTTGTGCAACAAAGTTCCCAATTTACAGATACAGGTTCGACTGCCAGGTTTTGGGTTCGCCCAAAGCAGTCATGACATGGGAGGGACACATGTGCCAGACTTCACTGTAAAGAGGGGCCATGTGTCTCCTCCTAGCAAATCCAGTTCCTGTGTATAGTACTCTGCACCCATTAGGATACACGCTCCCAATGGATGCATGGGGTTTCCATGGGAAGATGACACCTTCAAGGAAAGAGAGAGAGTGCAGAAGGCTTGGTCCTCCAGTGAGCCCCCATCATGGGGAAGATACAAGGACCCAGTGACTGACTGTATTATAAGCAAACCCTTGGGACAACAAAGAAGAAAACACCTTATGACTCTATTTTCTCGATTAGAAGAATGGTGAGTTTTATAGGGAGTATAATACACAAATTAACTTGGGCGTCCAATCTAGGATAAATGGGGGGGCTATAAAAGAAGACCTTATCCAACCAAAGGGTCTGCTAGTTTCTGCTCGAGTGAAAAGACTACACTGAAGGATGCATGCAGAGACCCTACTCTGAAAACCTCTGAAGGAAAAGCACAAGCAGCCAATACTGAGGCTACCCAGGAATGATGTGAAGTACCTAAACAAGCTCCTCTATTACAATCTAATAATGTATAGCTCTCCCATCATTCAGTGGATGCTCACATAGAGTTAATTTTGTCACTTAAATTGTTGCCACTTAGTAACTCAATCTGATGTCTAATTCCACATTATATGATCACCAGCTCCTACAGAGTGGGTCAGCTATCACACTCCTGCCTCATTATGAACGTGATACACAGCAAATGATTCAACAGGGCAGATCACAGCTCACTACATGAATCTCCAAGTGCCTGGGAAATATGGTCTGGTGGTTGCCTTTTGGCACTGGCCATGCAAAATGTAAGTGGGGTGTTATTGGTGATGTCAGAAACCATTCTGTCAGGCCTGGACTACGTTACCCATCAGACTTAGTGTAGCAGCCATCGTGGGTGGGCCCACGGAAGAAAGGAAGGCTGTACCTGTCCCAACCACAGGCAGTATTCCAGAATGCTACAGTACACAAAGGCACCAGTCAACCCCCTTATTCCTGGGGACGTCTAAGCAGTCTGCAGTTCTCATGTTTCAGGGAATGGAATGAAATGAAATGCAGCACATGTTCATTATTTATCCTGATAGCCGGAATCACTGATTGTATGGACACTCTCTATGAGGGCATTTACATGCACGTCTTTGCAGCTGTTGAAGCTGTCATTCCCTAAACTTAATACTGTACTTTTATTGACGGACCCTTTGTATGTGTGGTTACCTGTGAAGTTAAATTGAGGGTTGAAACACACCTGGTGTGTCTAGATATTTTAAGCACGTAAATCAAATTAGGCTTATGGTGAACTCTTGAACCTTGAATTCTTGACACTTTGAACGCCAACTATTGAATGACATCCAATCCCAGTTGCTTTGCAATGCTTCGATAAATCGCATGCCATTGTTAGAGAGCAAACATTATAAAATGATTCACTAAACTAATGTTAAATAGTGTGTGTGTTCAGAGGCCAAACTGAAAACCATGTCTTTGAAAAATAAATGTGCAGTTTTAAAAGTGACAGACATAGTGGCCACCATAACGAAGTGCAATGTAAAATACTAAATGTATCTTGTTTAATCATAATTAAATGTATTGACAAAATATGAATAAAGTTATTACACTACAAAACTAATGGTTTGAAATTACTAGGAATGTTTTATTCTTCATGGTTAGCATTAGATAAAAGGCCCACATTTTAGTATTTTTCCAGTTTGATCTTAATGAGCATGCAAAGTACACCTGACAGAAAGACTGGACTCCCTCCCCACAAGATTACGATGGGCAGAGCAATGAGGTTGCCAGCTGTTCCTGCAAATGAGCTTGTGAACATAACAGGTTACTTGGTGCTGGATTACTGCAAAGGTCTAGCTGATGTGGTTTGCTTTGTCTCACCAGGTGGAAGCTACAGCTGTGCCACCTTCCCAAGACCAGTGTCACAGTCTCCGAGCTGGAGATTGGGTGGAGCCCAAGAAGCGACCGTGATCTGGAAGTGATAGTTAGTGATCAGCAAATTGTGATTTACTAAGACATTTGAAACTGATTTGACAAAGCTGCTAAACTAACTTTTGAGTAAACATCTGAAAAATGCTGTAAATAACTGTAAAGAATGCTAAAGATTTTTGATTTTTGTTTGGCTACATATTTAAATCTCTTTCTCTTTTTCTTTCACTTTTTGATTCTTTACAGGCCATGGATGCCAATCTCAATCGCAAAAGAAGCAATGAGTGTTGCACATGTATGTGTGTTGGATTGGTAGTGGTATGTGTGTTAATGAGTTTGCTGTTGATTGTAAGTATGATTCTTTATGATAAAGCTGAAACTAGTTATGCACCTTCTCCAGAGACAACTACACTTTCTAAAATTACAGACGTTTAATAAAGATGAGAAATACCTACACTTAGATAACTCACAAGGAGATCTTTCTTCTAATGTTTTCGATCACTTACTGTACGAATTTGTTGAAACAATAGATTTGAGAGAATGTTGTGTGGACGCAAATTCCTTCAGAGCAAGAATTACATATAATGTAGTAATTGTGCAGGATTACAGAAGATTTGGTAATCCTTTATTCCAAGTATGTTGAGTAGTACAATAAAGATAACTCCCAGGTTGCTCCTTCTTCCTCTCAAGCTTCTTCTGCCACCAACCTTCTAATCCATAGAATGTCCCTCTACTTCACATTCCACACCATAGTCACAAGCACTTTACTACACATCTTCCCCCCTTCGAAATTGTGAAAATACTTACAAGAAAATATTCTAAACTATATACAACCTATATACATAGTCCACTTAAACCATATTAACTGTACACAAACTATATACAGCTTATATACATAGTAGATCTAAGTCATATTAACTTTACACAAATTTCCAACACTCCATTCTTTCCCCATCATCCAATTTGGCTACCGAATTCATCACCTTCACCACTTTCTGAGGTTCATCAAAACTTACTGTCACCCTTCTTTACAACACCACATTTTCTCACCACCACCCAATCACCTTCTCCAACGCAGACATCCTTCACCCCTTTTCTATTGTCATAATATGAATTATTACGTTCCTGTGAGCTCACAACTCTGGCTTTCATGCCTTTGCGATCAACCCACACTGGTTTCTTTTCTTGCAACCACCACAGAGACTCTTTGGTTGCCGGTTCTCTGCCTTTCAGAGCAACAAATGGTGATACACCAGTTACTGAGTGAGGAGTTACTCTATGTGCCCATATCATCTTATTTAACTCCATCTCCAGTCCAACCCACTGGCCAATGACAGTTGGATATTTTACATGACAATCCTATTCACTCTCTCCACTAAACCATTTGCTTGTGGTCTATATGGTGCCACTCTCTCATGTTTAATCCCCAACCCAGCAACAAATTTGTCATAATTGTAGAAATCAACTGTACACCATTGTCAATTACTATGATCTTTGGTATCCCTTATTCCAGAAATGCATGTTTAAGAAATTCAATGACTTTGATAGTTGTAATTTGCTCCACGCTTTTGACCATGAACCACTCACTATGATAATCCACCAAAATTATCAAGAACCGATTCCTTCTTCCAAGTCTGTCCACAGGACCAAGGAAATCTAATGCCAATTTTTCCCAGGGTTTATCAGGAAACCACACACATCCTAAAAGGTGGTTGCCTAACAATTTTCGCCTTATCGCTATTTCTACAGGCATGATAATCACTCACAACCATCTCAACATCCTTTTCCATCCCCGGCCACCAATAGTACTGCTGTATCCTCCTCTTCGTTAAGCTTCAGCCTAGGTGTCCCTCATGCACAAATTTTATCAACCTTGCCGTAAGTTTCACGGGAGGAATAATTCTATCACACCTCAACACTTTCTCTCCTTGTACACTCAATTCATTCCTAACTTCTACATAGTGCCTCAAATTTTCATGCCACACTCCAAGATTCTCATCAGAACCACTTTTGAACTTCCTCAAATTACTATACTCTACGTTATCCCTCACAGCATCATCCCATTCGTCCTGCCCCAAAGCTAGTTCTCCAATCATTGGTAACATCTCCACTTCCATTTCACATATCTCATCCTGATCATCATCAATCAGCATAAGCGACAATCAATCGGCCAACACGTTCTTTTTGCCTCTCACAAATCCCACCACAAAATTAAACTCCATGATTGATATCAACCATCTGGAAATACGCGGTGTTATGCTTCCTTCTAATCCTCGTCCACATTTAAAAATTGCGTGTGGTCTGTACGAAGTACAAAAGGCAGACCTCACAAATAGTACCTATAATGACTTATACCCCAACAACAGGCTAAAGCCTCTTTTTCTATGGCAGAATATGACCGCTCGGCACCACGCAATCTCATTGATGCAAATCCGATAATTTTTTCCACATCGCCTTCCACTTGCACCAATACTGCACCAAGCCCTAGACTGGTGGCATCAGTTATCACAATCGTTTTCCTTTTCACATCGAATTGCCCCAAATTGGGAGCACTAGCTCTTTAATTTTATCAAACACCCTCTAACACTCAACATTCCATTTAAATGCCGCACCCTCTTCAGCATCATTCTCAGTGGTTCCACAAGATCTGCAAAATTATGAACAATCTTAGAACAGTACTTTGCCAACCCTAGGAACGATCTAAGTTGATCCTTACTACCAGGTTCCGGAGCTTCACTAATGACCTTTATCATACTATTTTTAGGTTTGATTCCTTCTGCTAATATTTCGTGACCTAAATAATTTACACAATTCTTCCTCAATTTACATTTCTCTTTCTTGACAGTCAACCCACACTTCTCAATTCTTTCCAACACTTCCGCTAACAATTCATCATGTTCATCAAATGACCTGCTCACTATGATAATGTCATCCTGGAAGCATAATACATTATCCAAACCCTTTAAAATATTCTGCATTATCCGATGAAATACAGCAGATGCCGACGCTAACCCAAATGGCATCCTACAATATCGTTAAGCTCCCAAAGGTGTTACAAAGAGGTCAGGTGATGAGATTCAGCATGCAAATTGACTTGATATGCAGCAGACATATCTAACACACTAAATACTGTAATACCACTCATCATGCTTAACATTTCGTTGATATTCGGTAAGGACTGCCTATCCACCTAAATGTTTCTATTTAGGTCTCTCAAATCAATACATACGTGGATTTTGTTTCCCTCCTTTGGTGCTACTACAATGGGCGCCAACCACTCAGATGATTCAATTGATTCTATTATCTTCTCTTCCAGCAACCTACTAAGGTCTTTTTGAAGTGGTTCTCTCATCATGAATGGCACCGGTCTTACCTTTTGTACCACTGGTACTGCATTCATTTTTAGGATAATTTGGTATGTGAAACCCTTCAACTTACCCAACTTGTTAGTAAAAACCTTAGGAAACGTATTCATCAATTTCGCGCACCATTATGCATTCACCTCCAGATTTTCCATACAACCCATTTGCGCCATCACCATGACCGGTTCTGTTGCACTTGGATCAAGTACAATGCCCAAATCCTTTTGGTGTCTCCATCCTAAAAGGTTTGATCCCTCTTCTGTGATACATATCTTTCCACGCACACCATTATTTTTTAACGTAATGTCCATCCAGCACATTCCTATAATTTCAATTCTCTTACCCCCAAAACCAACTGCCTTTACATCAGGCTTCTGCAGGTTCTCGAAGTTCTCCTTCAAAACATTTTTGTATACCTCCTTAGATAGCAGTGTGAATAAACTGCCTGAATCCACTAGCACCCTTACCAGATCCAATTATTACCGTACATTGCAATGGGGTTTTTCCCAATTCATCTGAACTCTCTCCAAGTTCTTCACACTCACAGATTCCACCATTTGCCAACCAGTGTCTTCTGCACCACTAATTGTGAGTATAATTTCCTCATGGATCATTCTTCATATCGTCATTCATGTCGTCCACCGATTTAACACTGCCACGTAATACTTTCCCTTTTGATCTACATACTTTAGCTATGTGCCCCTTCCTGCTAAACAGTCTACATGTCAGAGTCCGAGCGGTGCACATCGGGCTTGAAGCTATGTGCCCAGGGCACCCATATTTAAAACATGTGATGCTCAAATTCTTCCTCTCCGCAATTCTCGCTGAAGCATTTTTTATTATTTTCTCTCACTTCTTGGATTTAAATTCATTCACCTCAACCGTGGTTTCCTTATTAGAGTCTCTGACATAATGGTTTGTTATGTCAATCTCCTTCATCCAAGCATCCGTGTGTTCCATGCTTCTCGCTATTTGTATGGATTCCTCCAGAGAAGGATCCATTGATAACCTTTATTTCACTTTCTTGTTATTCGTGCACCGTACTATTTGGTCTCGTATTAAGGAATCTCCCAAGTCACGAAAGTCGCATGTCACTGCTAATCCCCTCAAAGCTGCAACAAGACATAATGTCCTCATCATGACCTTGAGTAAGGGAGAAATATTTGACGTTCAAATGCCGTATTTATTTTTGGAGTAAAATGTTTCTCCAACATTTGTAATGACATATCATACACATTAATAGGTTGACCATCTCCCGTACCTAAAGGTATCTCAGGCAGATCATCAAATCTTTCTACCCTCAGTTCCTAAATGGTGCAACAAAATCACTTGTTTCCTGACCGGATTATATTTATCCCCAGCTATAGCCAACAAGTAAGTAGAAAATATGCTTTTCCATCTTTTCCATGTCATAGTTGGTTCCCCTGATAAAGGTAAAAAACATGGTGGTGCAAAAATATTTTGTTCAGCCATATCTGTAAGAAATTTAAAATGAAACTACCACAAAATCCTAACATAACAATCTAAATTAACAATTTAAAATACAATGTAGAAAAAATATATATTATTCATTAAAACTATAGGTAGTTTCCTCTTGCTATTAAGGTTATTCTGCTTCCAGAAGTCTTTCTTTCCTTTCTGTGCTGCTCACTTTCTCTGTACATATAAGCCACAGAGGGTAACCCAAAAACCCGACCGGGCTGGGTAGAAAGTAATCATTATATACAACAATGCACAGACGGGGAAGGAACAACACATTATTTATACTATACTATAGGTAGTTTCCTCTTGCTATTAAGGTTATTCTGCTTCCAGAACTCTTTCTTTCATTTCTATGCTGCTCACTTTCTCTGTAGTCCTTCTTCAGTTTCCTGCTTCATTAGCATGAGGACTTGTAACTCCAGGATCTTCATTCATAAGATCGATGAAGTTTGTCATGTAACCACGATCCCACGGTAAGTCCTTTAATGCTTAAATGTTTTTCTTATGCGACTGGCAGAACGTTGAAAAGGAAAAAAAAACACAGGCGTGACGTATATAAAAAAAAATGTATACACTCGCACCAGTCACGTTCTTTGCAACACAAAGTACGCGGTGTCGTCTTTCAATATAACAGCGCGTGTGACTCACACGTGTATCTCGCCAAGATCCAGTGCGAGATGCGCGTGTGTAATGGTTTTTTTCCAATGTTAGCGCGCGCTGTTAGTATTCCGATCGTTGATGCACGAGATAACAGTTAAGATGCAGTGCGGGATTTTAATATGACAGCGCACATTAATTTAACCGAATACACACACGCCGTTAGTATTTCTCTTGCTGATGCATACAGGTATAATTTGTCCAAAGGAAAAAACAAAGTAGCGAAAAGGAAGTCAAAAAAAAAAATTGTATAGAAGAAGTTGAGCTTTACACTGCTTGCATGCGGGCAGTCATGGGACCAGCAACACAATTCAAATAAACTCACAGATTGTACCGCATAGGTCCAAATATTCTTCTTCACTCTTCTCCTCTATCTTTTTTTTACTTACTTTCTTCACCGTCTCTCCAGATCCTTTAATGTAATTCTAGATCTTCTCTTTATTATTCAGGGATTGGGAGTTATAATGTTTTCCCCGCCCCCTGCGCAGAGTCCCTCGTCGCCAATTATGTAGTAATTGTTCAGAATTACAGAAGATTTGGTAATCCTTTATTCCAACTATGTTGAGTAGTACAATGAAGATAACTCCCAGGTTGCTCCTTCTTCCTCTCCTCCCAAGCTTCTTCTGCCACCAACCTTCCAATCCACAGAATGTCCCTCTACTTCACATTCCACCTCATAGTCACAAGCACTTTACTACACATAGCTTACCACTAACATACAGAATTAGTTGCGGTCTTCAGTTAACAAGGTTCTATAATCAAGAATACATACAATATTTCTACTCCAACTTTGACGTTGTCTTTTCTTTTGTTCCAGTTAACCAACACTTGAATAGTATTGCTAGAGCTAGAAATATTGACATTGTAGGAGGTTTCTTTGAGCTACACTAACATTTGGTACTGCCTATGCACACAGAAATAATCTAATGTGCACTTTCACCAGTTGAGAAAACTTTCCTGGATCAAAATGATGATAGGAGAAAGGCAATGAAGGAGAAGATAGAGAAGGCATTAGTGAAACTTACATTTAGGAATGTTTTTTTTTTTTTTTTTTTTTAGTGTAGCTAACACACAAGGGAATCCAGAACTGATACTAATTTTGTGGGAACAAGTGAATGCAGACATGTATTTCTTTTTAATAATACATGGGGCGTTATGCTGACTAGAAAAAGACCCTGCAATTCCTGGGGTTTATTACATCTGTGGAAAAAGTGCTTTGCTTGGTAGCGTCTTCCTAGAGGATTGCTTGGGACCCGTTACCTAGGAGTGGTCTTTCCTAAGATTTATCAAACTGACAATATAGACGATACACATGAAATTTAAAGAACAAGATCAAAAAAGTCAAGTTATTCGGAAATAGTAAGGGATATATTTGGAGCAATTATTCCTTATGTAGAAGTTGTTCTGAATGACATTAAAATTAGAAAGCTGTCTACCATATATGAAAAAATGTTAACAGTTTCTTGTGGGGCAGTCATACTGATGGACACTGAAATGGCTGCAGTACGTTTGATGGTTCTTCAGAATCGTCTTGCGTTAGACATCCTTTTAGCAAAGGAAGGCAGAGTCTGTCGGATGCCTGCAGTGCAACATTGTTAAGCTTTTATCCCTGATAACAGTAAATAAATTAGGAGCTTCATTAAGAATTTGATGGATCTAAATTCTGATTCGAAAGACCTGAAAGAGCCAGGTGTGTGGGAAAATATAGGCAAAAGCTTCACTGAAATTAAAACTTGGTTGGGAAATCTTAATCGGGGTGCTGTTGGAATGATACTGAAACCATTATTAATGGTGGTTGTATGTTTTTGTTGCATAATCAGATTTGACTAATTGTTTAGATTTATACAAAGAAAAGATGAAAAATTAACATGGAGGAGGAAATTAAGATGCAAGAGATGAGAAGCAGATACTTTCGTGATTCGAGAAATTTTGAAGAATGGTGAAAAGCTAAAAATAGATATATTAGACAAACTAAGTTTTTAATTTTCTCACTAGAATTAATACAAGTATCAATGTATATTCATTTTGTGATGGCACATGTATCCGTCAGAGGAGGGATTGTTAAGAGACCAAACATTATTAATAACAAGCACTTGCAATGCAATGGGTCTTGCATTTGCTCGAGTTAGAGCTATTAGCGTTGTAAACTCCAAACCAGTATTTTCTTGCCACATAACTTGAAAATCAAAAGTAGAACAGTTTCACACAAGCGAGCTGATTCACAGCACCACGGCCGCCATCAGCATCAATGATAAGGAGAGACACAAAAGGAAAAAGAAGTTTGCTCGCAGTCAAACTTATCTGCAAAAGTGCAATTAGCCACGTAACAGGGGCAATAGCCCAGGCAGTAACAAAACCGCCCCAAGGAGGGAGGAACGTAAACCATTTACAAACGTCATTAAAGGATTTTTGAAGGGCAAGTCCAGGAACGAGTGATATTGATGGGGGGTGATGTGGGAGTTGTTAAAAGCCCAGATACATCCCAACACGTTTGAAAAGCAAAGCAGCACATGTGCCCTGCTGTGCTCGACCTAAAAATGAACTAAAATAATATGAAATAATGTGTGTTTAAAGCCCTAGCTGAAAAACATGTTAGAGAAATAAATGTAAAATAAAAGGTGACTGACATGGTGGCCACTATAACGAAGTGCAATGTAAAATAATAAATGTCTTTGGAAACGTATATTGTTTAATCATAGTTAAATGTACTGACAAACCATGAATAATGTTATTGCACTACAAAACTAATGGTTTGAAATTACTAGGAATGTTTTATTTTTCATGGTTAGCTTTAGTTAAAAGACCCACTTTGTAGTATTTTTCCAGAAGAACAAATGCTTAAATGTTGCTGACTTCACTGAAATGTTTGCAAGCAGTTTAATAAATATCCAGTGTGACTTGCACAGTGGAAACATATTCTGTTCCTGCTTCACTTGACATATTCTGAGATAATTATAAGTTTTACAATGGGCTTCAGTGCTCAATGTCATCTTTCATGTTGCTCTATTTTGTAATATTTTATGGCAGCTGTTGACCATAGAGGAGCGCAAGGAGAAAGAAGAGAGATACAACTGAAGCACAGGTGAAAATGTATTGGATGCACACTAAACCACCTCATAGTCTTGTCCAATAGATGTTTAGCTAGTAACTTTCGGGACTTTAAAATATAACAAAGTATTAGGTGATATATGTTAGGACTGTTCCAGATCTCTTCTGAGTTAGATGTGTTTCAGTCTTTGTCTATATTTAGGTTAGCTCAGATATATTAGACCCCATCATTACTGAACTGTTGCCCCATTCAATGCTCTACTGATGAAGATTCTGCTGTCTCATTTAGGAGAGGTATAACCAATGTGCATTTATTTTTTCCTTTGCAGGTTTTCCTTTTAGAAAATCCAACCGCATGTTTGTGGTTAGCGCCATAGTTAGATGTTTTCCAAATTCATTTTTGTCTTGTTTTTCCTGTATGCATGAAGCCCACATATGCATTTCAAATTAAAGTAATAGCTAGGGATGCCTGCTATAATATTTGATTTTTAAATGTATATTAATTGATTGTGATTAATTCAACTGCACAAACTAAATGTGTGACGATTTTTCACTTAATTCTGCTGTTACTTTCTATTGTTCTCTTGGAGTGTTAAGAATGTTAAATGCATTGGCAAGATTGAGATCTTTAGAGATTTTGGACAACCTGTGTTTATGTATTTCTATCATTTGGTTTTGCGCATCATTTACATGACTTTAGCATTTCTAACTTAAGGGAAATAAATGTTTAAACTTGACTAAACGGGTGTGGTGATTCATGGCCACAAAGATCATGGTGTGTTGAAATTGCTGACTCATTATTGCATATTTTGTTATTGTTTGATGGCTACTGGTTCTCATTGTTTGATTGGATGATTTCTTACTCCTGTCTGAGTCAAACGATTTGAGTCGACCTCTGAGGGTAGTAGAGGTCGCTGCCCTTTTACGTGTCACCTTATCATAATAAGGTAAGATCATACTGTGAACTTCGCTTCCTGTATTAGCTCTGTGCTATGAGGCTTCTGGTTCTTCTCCTGCATGGTGAAGTTAACAGTGGGTCAAAACAATACTGATGCAGAACTGTAGTGATTTTTGTACATGTATTCTAGTATGTTAGCACTGTAGTGTAATGAAAACATGATCATGCCAACTCTGAAGACACCTGAGGGCCGGACAGAACCAAGAACTACATTGCTTATTTTACCCTGGGGAGTTTCCACACTATGCTACATAATGGGAAATTATTGGGCTTCTAAGGCCCTTACTCCCAGCATTGGTTATCTGAATTTGGCCAACATCTGGAAGGGAAGAGTACCACAAACACACAATATTGTAGTATCAGTAAAAGCTAATCCAGGCTCATCTGCATCTTACTTGCTGATGTTTTATTACCTTGGTCAATAGAGACTCCAAGACCCCAAACTCCTAACCATGTCTGGCCAATCACCAGTTTCAATTATCATTGCAAACTTCCACTTCAGCAACCCTGAAGGCTCAATTAATTTTTATTTTTTAAAGTTTTTCTGAAGTAGGTGGTTATACCCAATATTTATTATTTTACTGAATACAAATAAGGGATGCAGTATTCCACAGTATGAGGGTCAGTCAATGAACTAGTGCAAGTACAGTCTATTGGATTGGCCTCTACAAATAGAAAAATTAAAAATTCTAGACTGGATCTGGAGGTCGCAAGAAGCATTGCTCAGCTTGTCTATGTGTTTTTAATATTTTGTGAACTTAAGCCATCTTCATGCACTGTAGATTGCTCCACACACGTCCCAAGAGTTATGTCCCAACTTGGTTGAACCCCTCACCGAGTATAGGGCGAATCATCCCTTAATACTACATACAGGAGTGATATTGCATGACTACTGTTTAACAGATATACAGTATCCCACAAAATCCTAGGCACTGATGGGTCCTGGGAAATAAAAAGAGTGGGCAAAGAAGAAAAGCTGAACTGTTTAAATAAGGGGGGGATTAAAAGACATCAAGATTTAGGAAGCAAGGTCATAGTCCCACTCGCATCAATATACCATCTATGAGTAGAAGAGTAACTAAAATACTGAGTAGCCTCTGTAATAAGCAGAGCTCAAAGAATTGCAAAATTAAGGTAGTTATACTGTGGTAAGAAAGATGATAATCAGTTACATTCATGAAGGCCACCACTTATACAATAACACATGAAACTAAACAGGTTGAAACGAGTACATTTACAAAAATGAAGTAGCAGGCAAAAGAGGAGAAACCTTTGTTTGTCAGGAAGACGCATCTCAAATACTAAAACTTGCTTTCACAGAAGCTAAGAAAATGACAGCAAAACAAATAAAAAAATATATATCTAGAGATTAAAATAACTTTGCAAGAAAAAAAATAAGGCTGACACTGCATGCCTCCAACCTTGCATACCATTACCAGAATCAAAATATACCTAGGAGGTTTCAATATAATCATTGTACCTACTTTATGCAGAAAAAGAAAAACAAATGTGTAATAAAGTTGTATACAGTTTAACAAATGCTTTATGGATTAAATACTACTGATCACAGATAAACTATTAATGAGCTGACAATAAACTGCAAAAGACATTGAATGGTGAAAGAGCACATCTTAAAACTAAAATTAAAACTGCAATAGAACAGGAATTAATTCACAAACACGTGGATAAATACATGGCAAAACAGAGTAAAACAAATCAGCAAATATTAATGATGCGTTTTACTATAAAAAATGTGTACTTCTGATGAGAAACAAAACAAGACACACAAAAATGAACGGATGCTTCTTCAGGCACATCAAGTAGTAAGACTGAAATTACACAGAGGGAAACAAAAAAAAAAAAGACATTATGACAACAGAAAGAGAATTAACATCAACCTCCCAGAACAGGAATTACTTTTGTAGGATTAAGAGTAACACCAGATGAGGCTAGAGGGCTAGGGCTCGAAACAAGACCCAAATCAAAGCAGGCATAGTAATAGATTAGACCACCAGGTGACAATAACAGAACATAGGGCATGCAAAAAGGAAGCACTTTTGGACCAACATCAGACAAAATTTCAAAATAAAAACTTTAATTTACTTTTTTCAAAAAATCCGGATAAAAATCTTTTTTGGGTGCAGAAAAAGTAACCAAAATGAGTGCAATGTGCCACACTAAAACCTAGGAGTTCTTTTCACCCACAAATCGAAGATACCACAATGGATACCCTGAAAGCTTAAATATTGAAGGATATCAGTGAATTTAGTTTTTAGAGGAAACACAGATACAGGGTCAGATACAGGGTGTCCCAAAATAGCATGAGTAAATTCAGTTTCACAACCTGTACATATACACTGTGCTGAACCTACTAGTAAAATAACTGGAAATTTACCTACAGGGCACAAGTGACTTTCTACAATAATTAAGTGAAATAAACATGGATAACAAAAACACATTGTTAACAATGCATGATGATTGTACTCAAGTATCCATCATCACGGAGGTATTGAAGAGGTACAAATGGCTGCTGGTTAAATATGAGGATGTGAAAGCAAATACTATCTTTGTACTTCAATTACTACCTAGTTTGCTACACCTTTTCCTCTTCCAGTGTAGAGGCATTTACTTGATGTTTGCAGACGTTTGCGCTTAGGCCTTCATCATTTTTTTCCTCAAAAGGTATACATGCCAAAAAGGCATCTTTCCCTCTCCACAGCTTGGGGCTTCTCAAGGTATACTCGGGTGTGGGTGTTTTTTGGTTTTTTTTTTTAAGAGGGGGGGAGGTTATGCTGTGCATACAAATGTCATTTGTTCCCCCAAAATCTGTTGGATCAGAGCTCCCGAATCAGCAGTAGGCAAGGGGGAAATCAATCCCACCAAACCTGAAGACATCTGCAAAAGGAACCGGGGCAACAGTAAGGGGGAAGTGAAGAGGAAAATGAAGACATGAAAACGCAGTGAGATTACGATAGCTCTCCTAAGAGGCACAATGGGCTGCACAGAGAAGCAGTCCATGCAATCTTTACACCTGCCGCCCCTTTAGGGGATCACCGCCCACTTGTGAGAATGTGCTCTGCATGCAGTTGCCCACCAGCAACCCCTTACCACACTCAGGATGTTGCTGGAGACAGCGAGGGCACCTGCTGACCTGGAGCAATTTTTTGAGTCCCAGAGCGAAGAGGTAATCGTGCACCGCAATGGACATGCGAGCAGGTCACATCCAGCACAAGAGGCAGTGGCTAAGTCCACAAAGACACCTGCAGGTGCCTGTTAATTACCAGGAATGTCAGTAGTATGGGAGGGGAGAACCAGAGGAGTAAAAGTTGTACAGGCAGTGGTTCAGTGAATATGTCCAACTGCCAACACAGGCATTGTCTGCGAGGAGGCAAGCCCAAAAAGTGGAACTAGACGAATGAATGTGGAAACAAGATGGGCCCATAGAGGCTTGTAGGTTGACAAGAGATTCTCGGGCAGGTTCTAGACTAGATAACTTGGCGTGGCATACAAGTTGGGATTACAATAGGCAGCTGATCTTAGAATGGTGCAACAACACTAGCCACAATCATTGAAAACCTGTAAGGCAGGGGTAAGGGGGGAAGCTTTCAAGAGTTCTGCAACAGACAACAAGATAAGGACAGCACTACAGATCAGTCACTGCAGCCAAAACAGTCAAACGATATCTATAAAGGAATACCTAGCTATGAGGAAAGACAACCTAAAGGAATGCCTGCACGAACCTCGTAAAGAATGGAGGGAGGCAAATGGATCATAAATACTCGCTACTCTGCCCAGTAAAATTGAGGGGATAACAAAGGAAAAGCTTCCTTCCTGCTTTGTGCGCAGGGTGCCTTGATGTGGCTGAAAAAAAAAAAAAAAAGGGCGGTCTGTGGTCAGGGCCTCCACCAAAGAAAACATGGTGAGACAGATGGAAACCAGTGCCTTCAAAATGTCGAAACAGAGGGAAGAGAAGTGCCTCCCCCCCACCAAGGCACAGATGCAAGCAGTGCAGAAGCAGACCATTAAAGAACTGAAGCAACACATGGACATTCTCGGCAACACCAAATAGGAAACCGAGGAAGACCAGCTGCCGGTGGTCACACCCAATACTTCAGATCAGCTGGGGTAAGGGGGTTTGGGTGGCCACAAGAGGAAGAGCTGCCAGAACTTGAGGACACACCTATGAAACTGCAAATTGAAAGTGCTATTCAGAGTAGGACTGGCACAAAAGCTCGGCAGTGATGACCACATAAAAGTTTAAGGGTTTTGTTTGGGGCTCACACATACCATAAGTTGGGGGGAAGGTTGCAAAGATATCCCTATATGGTAAGGTGGTGGGAGTAAGTTTAGGGGGTTTTACACACTGAGCCACACCGAAGATTGGAACTGGTCCCCAGAATGCTGCACATGGGGGTCACATACCCAGACAGGCTCACATTACATAAACTCACCATGACAGACAGAAGACACACACACTATTACAATTGTAGCATGGAATGTTAACAGTGTGTGCGCAATAAGATAAAGCAGAGCCTGGTACAAAGAGCGCTAAATAGGCAAAAGACAGGTGTAGTGTATTTGCAAGAGATGCACCTGATAGATAAGCAAAAGTTTAATATGAGAAGGGGGAGAGAGATTAGGAGGATGGGCACAAACCTCAGGTTCACAGGAGGTGACAAAACAGATCAGGAAAAATGTATCCTTTCATGACATACGCATATGGACAAATACAATAGGATGCTATATGGTGATACTGGGAGAACTGGAAGGGGAGAAAGTGTTGCTGCTTAATGTATATGCCACCCCCACCCCCAGGGCTGCAGACAGCAGTGTTACGAAAGGTCAGCGAGATACTGTTGGAGGCACTGCTGGCCACAATGGTACTCGGAGGGGATTTTAACCTGGTGCTAGATACAAGACTGGGTAGTGACTGGGTCAAGTGGGAAGACAACAAGAGGAACGCAGGGGGGGGGGGGTTCACTCAGGACTTAGGTTTATGGGATATACGACGGAACCTAGACCCTGAAGAAAGGGGGTACGCCTGTTTCCCCAGGGCACTCACTCATGAGATTTAGCAAGGTGAAAAATCTGTTTAGGGGACTAAGTGATCATTCCCCACTTCTGATGACATTAAAATGTAACATTTTAAGACCAAGACAGCTGTAGAAAACGAAGACATGACATCTCATTAATGTAACGGTGTGAACAAATATACTCTCATTACTAAAAAATTACTACACAGACTACTCTTGGTAGTTCCAAAGACAGTATTTACTGACTATCGTGAAAGGGAGAAAACCACAGAGGACTGCACCTCAGCCCTGCACAACCTGCTTCTACAGTTTATTCTCATCTGCCTGTTCAGACAAGCCATTTTATACAAATCAGTACAATACTTTATTACACATGAATACCAACAGATAGCTCGCAAGTTACAGATTAAAATGGAAAACATGCGACTCCCATAGCCCTAGATTCCTAGGTTAAGACATTATTTGCTCATTATTATACATTTGACAGAGGTTATTACCAGGCAATCTCTGACCTATGAATGCGTATGTGCTCTTTTGTAAATCTAATTAGTTTGAAGTGTGTGCTGACAGCATTGTGTGTCCGAGACTCCCGGTTGCTCGGAATTTGGTTTCTTTCCTGCACCCATTGAAAGTCATGCACATGTGCTTTGAGCTAATTCAGCTATGTGCCCAGTGTCTAAGAAGGCACGGAGAGTGGTAGTAGTAAGATTTGTTAATTAGTTAATAAAACCATAATCTCCAAGGAGGAAAAAGAAACCAAATATATTCGATACAGTGCGGACTGTCAGCAATAAAAAAAAAAACATTTACTAAAATATACCATGTGGAAGATTACGCAAAGTGTGCAAACAAGCCGATCTTAAATTTTAGGACTAATACCGAAATGTTAAACAGCTATCCAGGCTAGTGCAGTTTGACAATATTAAAAGGCATGGCATGACAGCAGGTGATCAGGGTCCCACGCGTTACGCCATAGTTCATGGACAATTCTGTGCGGATTATCGATTTTGGTGCATTCACTAACATGTACAATGTGCAAAATTACGCAAAAGGTGCAACTGGATCACTCTTAATTTTGAAGATGAATATCAGAGTACTAGATGACTAGCCAAGCTATCACATATCGAGAAGCTGTCCAAGCTAGTTTAGAACGTGCAGGCTTCTGCAAATTGTGCAAAGGAGCGAAAATGCAGTCTTAAAACCATATATCATAATAAGACATAGTTCATAATATCAGATTTAAAAAGTGGTCCAGGCTGACGGCTAGCTAGCTTGATACATCCAAAAGGTTTTGTCAGGGGCCTTCTTCCTTGTTCATCTGTATCACCTGATAAATAATTTAAAAGATTTCAAGAAACCGGACCAGCCTGATGTTCAGCATTATATTACTTGGGTAAAAATTACTCAATAAGGGCTGGTCTACAGGATCTGATACCCAATGCGTTGAATTCTTTTTTTCAGAATGCTTCTTCTCTGTGGGGCCAAGGCTGGGCATTTACAAATAACATGCACTAGAGTCTTGTCAACCTGGTGGTATAAGCAGCATTTCAGGACTCTTCTTGGGACATCTTCCCTCCAGTTTGGGTGAAGGTCAAGCGATATCACCAAATCTTAGTATGAGTAATCTTGGTTTCATCTTCAGGGAGTAGGAGGTGTCCAGGATAGGTGACTCTTTATAGACTTTATAAGATTTTAGAACCAGCAACCCATGCAACAGCTTACACTTTTTTTTATCTTCTATCCGACTTTGCAGTTTGTTGGATTTGTTTACTGCTTTCCTGAAGGCTGGACCGGATATGCTAAGATCCCACAGATCACCCAACTCAAGCATCTTTATACTTTTTACAGATATTTTTGCCCCTTTCAAGACCAATTTCCGTCCATACTAGGTTTGCCAGTGTTCCTTCGGAGGATTGCCTTACCTTGTGACAGCATTTTAGTAATGCCACAGGTCTAGCAAGCGACTGCCTTACTTGCGAGAATTCCAGTCCGACTTGGGCAGGCAACGCAGACCTAGTTAGACAAAAAGCTTGCTTGTATGATCTTACCATTAGTTTATCCAGAAGGTAAGTCTCTGCACCACTCATAATGTGTGTGCCATATGAAAGGGTGGGTAATAGCTTAGCCTTCATAACCAATGCCAGAGGTTTGAGATTACACCACAAATAGTCCTTGCTAGTGTTATGAGGGTATGATTGAGGGCCTGAGTTTTTCCCTTTATTGTCCCCCACCCTTTGGGGTGCATACGTGCCTCTTGCACCTATCGTAACACCTAGGTATGTACACATAGTGGTTTCCTTGATTATCTTTCCATTAAGGTGCCATTAGCGCTGGATGGAAATTCGTTGATTTAGGACAATCACTTTTGTTTTATTACGATTTATTTCCAGCTCATTGTTCTTTGCATATGACCCTAGACAGTTTAATAATCTTTGTAGGCCTATTCAGGTACTACTGAGCAGCAGCAAGTCATTTGCATACAGCATGTTGGAAAGTTGCTGACCACCAAGGTTGGGTACATTTGCTGTCTGCCGTCTAGATCTGAGGAAAGGTCTGCGATGTAGAAGTGGTGCTAAAACACAGCCTTGCTTTCAATAGATTGATGTTTTGACTTCCCTTGACAGGGGGGTACCCTCCCTGAGCTTAATCTTGACCCACGGGTCGGGATACAGTAGCCTAATGGCACTCAGAATGTTTGGCGGTAACCCATATTGCTGCAATTTTGCCCAGCGTCTTCCATGAGGGAAGAGTCAAAAGCTGCCTTCAAGTCCACAAAACACAGGTAAAGCGGGGTCCCAGTTGCCTTAGATATACTGAGGGTCAGTCCCACCGTCAGTGGATCTGTTAGTGTGCCTTTGTTCTTAGTGAAGCCTGTTTGAATAAATGGTAGTCTGCCATTACCTGCAGCCCATGTCTCTAGGTCTTGAAGTAGGTGCATAGAGAAGTACTTAAGGTCTACGTGTGATTAGCTGTAAATATTTGGAGAAGGGGCAGTAGCTCCCTTGTAGATGAGATGTATTCTTGAGCCCTTCCAAATGCCCGGGATGACTCCTGTTACCAGGATATGATTAAACATTTCTGCCAGGAAGGTTGCCCATCTCAATGTTGAATATTTAAACAGTGCTTGTGGTAGCCCATTGGGGCCTGGGGCACCGTCGTTTTGTGATTTTTCAATGATCTTAATTATTTCTGCAGGAGTAAATGTTAAGAAGGGGTCCACCACTGTAGTTCAGTTGCCCCTCTCCGACTGGATGAAACTGTGCCAGAGCAGAGTGCTTTCCATGAATGAGATTTTAGATGACCGACCCAGACATATTCACTTATATTTGAATTATGGGAAGCTCTTGGACCTTTTTCAATGTTACTGATGAATTTCCAAAAACTTTGAGTCAGCTGAGTTGGAAGCATACAGCAGTTTAGCCCACAATGTTTCCTGTTCCTTAGCTTCCTGTGTTGCGATTGTGTTTGCTGTACCTGTGTAGATGTGGGGGGCTGTCTTCCTGCCCTTTCTTGCGCACTGCTGCTCCCTCTTAGTCGTATGAGGGTGTGACTGTGCTTCAATATCTGTTGAACTCTGTAAGGGGGCCAAGTCTTCATATACACCAGAGACTCTTCTTAGCTTTTTTCTTAAACCAGATCTTACAATGGCTGCCTCTGAGGAATCTATTCTACCAACCTAGTCCTCTTGCTCATTTAAATGACTGCACTCTGGTGATCCTCTGACAGGGTAGTTAATAGCAACTTGGCTTTGGCTCCCCCCATCTTACGAGGCTAGTTCAGACTCCACCTCCCCCCTTCCCATGTCCCCCTCCCCCCCCAGAATTCCTTCCAGGACCTCTGGCAGATGAACTACTCTATCACCTACCTCTTTATATGAACAAATGTTGACGTCATTAAGCTGGTTTGTTTGGGCCCTCGTTATCAGGATTTGATTTTTTAAATGTTTGCCATCGATCCCATAGACAAAGACAGCCAGGGTATTAAGAAGGTCCACCTGGATATCCATTTTGAATGATGCCTGAGGGCTGTTATTGTCCCTTGAATTGAATTCAGAATTGCTGCCAACATATTAGTCAAGATCTTTGTAATTTGGAGGGCCATGAGAGAATCATCAGCCTTATCCACTTGGTTGCAGCCCCTCCCCCTGATCAGGTAAACTGGGGTAGTCCGACACCAGCACGTTATTACTTGCTTTAAACTCAGGGAAGAAGTAGAGCTTGGCCTGGGGGCTCTTTAGCAGATCGTAGTTATCAATATCAGTATCCATATCCGTATCAGAATCTGGCTTGTACGTCTTAGGCTGCTGAGCGAGATTTTATGCGAAAGCATGCCAGGTCTCTATGGGTTCTTGACCTCCTGATGCGGATGCCCCTGATGCTACAATCTCTTGCTCAGACTTGGGGGGAGGGGGGACTGTAGGGGGGCCACTATACAGGTAAAGATTTTTTGTAATCATGATTATTGAGGAAAGGGGAATTTCGGGAAGAGTGCTTCTGTGGCCTCCTTACTAACTATGTTCAGGGGGACCTGGACAATTTGAAGAGGGTCATCAGCAACTTGATGTTGGTTTCCGCTTGAAACCATCTTGCCACCTTGATTGCTTAGAGACCGCTATCTTGTACGATTCAGGCTGTTGGAGAGGACCCCTATTCCCTTCCATATTTTGGAGCATGTGGGGGTTGTCTCCATGCTGAGATTTTTCCGCTGCTTCTAGTGCATTCTCCATGAGCACCTAGTAATTGTACTATTTTCCTGGTTGTGCTGTTTGACCTTTTTTTTATGCTGCTTCACTGGGAACTGGCTCCCTTTTCCTCTTGTTGGAAGATGGAGCGTTGCCTCTTGGTCTACCTGATCTCATTCTCAGGGGCTTGGGTGATATTTAGCATGTTGACAGTTGACACGCTGGACTACTTTTCCTTACTCACACCAGCGGTCCTATAGTCCTATTAACACAAGTGGTGGACAGGCATCGATACGTCGGGGAGGCAACCAGACATGTTTAATGGTTTCAAAGAATATCCCTCAGCACTGCCTCGCCACACTGAGCTCCCTCGCCGGTTGCACCGCTCTTACTCGGGGATTTGTGGTCTCAGGAGGAACAGGGGCACGAGCACGCCAGAGGCGCCACCTCACCTCTACCTCTAGTGCTACTATGGGTGACATATACTAGAAGATCTCAGTTGCTGGATGCTAAATGCTGGCTCACTGGGGCTCTCCTAGCACCACCTCACCCACTGGCTGCCCTTCGGAATATGCTGATCCTTGCTCGGAGGCTCAAGGCTCGGGGGGAGGGTCACGAGCATGCCAACAGCGCCGCCTCACCCTTTCTGCTGTGACCCCTTGTTCTTTCCTAGTGTGTGGTTTGGCTGAGGGAGTACGAGCATGCCAACGGTGCTGCCTCACCCTCTTTACAGCTGCCCCTTGTTCTTTCATTCATGTGTGGTGTGACAACATGATGAAATGATGCACCGTTGGATAGAGTACTGTGTATCTCCTTTGTTTCTCCTCATGGATCTTAAGTCCTTACCGATCATGAGTTCTCACAGGTTACACAATACTTTGCATAGCCTTATAACCCTGTATCTTTATTGGCACGCCACACAGAGCTCTTGTGCACTTTCAGGTGCTTTCAAAGTGCTTTCAAAATACTTTCAAGTGCTTTTTATTTTAATAAATGTGGAGTGCCACTTTCTTATGATATATCAATATCACTAAACAATAGCCAATGTCAATAGACCACGAAGGAGGGAGCCTGACTAGGTCACAAGCCACACGCCGTCCTAGCTGAGTTGTTTCCATGATGTCTGGATGCGTCAACTTACCAACAAGCAGACAGGCTTTCTCTCTTCTCTCCCCTCTTTTTCCCTGCTCCTCTGGCTCCTTGGAACGCCACTGCTAAATCATTAGCGAGCAGCGTGCTTGCAGTTGTGAGAAAGTGGGGCTGCGGCTGCAGCTTTGGGAGCATGTGTATGAGCAGGGCCCCAGGGCTCTAAACTGGAGCGTGGCCAAGCAGGACTGACCAAAGCTGGGCGGGCTGGTGTGATGGCAGGCCGGGACGACGACAATGGCTGGGCAAAGATAGGGATCGGGACTGGCCAGGTCAGTGAAGAGGCACACCAATCTCTCCTAACACCCCTAGCCACTCAACCGGGCCAAGCTGAACCCTGTGCTTTGTATCCCCTAACTCCAATCACCGCAGATCCAAGCCGCAGAAACGCTGCACCACGTCTGTACTCCTGCTCTGAATCTGCCTCCCCTTGTGTACCCCTCTTAGGCTCTCAGCAGCATCTCCTCTCCTCTCACAGGATCAGTCATGGAGACTGTATAGGGGACTCGTGTGATGTAGCAAGGTCTTTGGGCGGCTCATGGGGTGCTTCTGCAAAGCAGATATGTTTATTCCGGGTACCACTAAAACTAGAGCATGCAAAGTAACCAAGGAACAAATTCCTCCCCACTTAGGTGGTAACTGGGCATACATTAGTTCTTCACACTGCCAGAAGAAGTTCATGAGGCTGGAGATGCCCCCCTCTGCATGACCTTGCAACCAATATTCCAACCTCCGTTGACAGTCCCATTTACCTGAAAACATAAGGAGACAGAGATTTGTTTCATGACAGTGAGGGCTTTCAATGCTATCTACCCAGGTATAGCATGGAATATTGCCGTCCCAGATGGGTGTACATTCCCTCATGGCATCCTGGCTAACGTCTACCACACCCTCCCTTCTGCCAAGGTGGCTAACTCCTTTCAGTCTTCCTTTGCTCCTGGTCCCTTCCTTGGGATACAAGTTGGCCAGTCGGCTCTACAGTCCCATGCACAGGGTCACTTAACCCTGCATTGTGGGGTGAACACCTGTTTCCTATTTACTCTACCTGAAGTGTCCCTTTTCTGAAGCATCTGCGATGCTGCCGACAAAATATGTGATTGGTAGGCGCTACACCCTGAACTTTTTTCTTTGCTTTTTTACTTTAGGGAAAGGTAGGCCTAGATGCAGTACAACTGTGCCTCTAATTGCTCTGAAAATTGGGGATCCCCTTATCTAGGTGTCTAGGCCTCTTTGGTTTTGGTATTCGTAAGGTTACCTGGGGGTGTGGGGCGGAGAAGGGATAGGGTGGGAGAGGGGTTTGCTTTAGGAAGGTGTGAAAGGGGTTCAATTTCTGGGTTTTCGAATCCTACTGCGGCTTCTTGCCGCTGCACTAATGGGTAGATGCTGGGCACTGTGGGTGCAGTGCTTGGAGGGTCAAATGAGGGTGGGGGAACAGATGGGTACTGGAGGTCTTTTCCCATAAGGAATCTTTTGAATCTTCACAAAATAAGTTCCATGACGCTAAGGTGTCCTCTCTTTTCTTTATTCTGGCTCCAGCATATCTACTTCAGTGATAAGTGATAACATGCTTGACTGCTCTATCATTGACGTTCTTTCTTTTGGCCAAGAGAACCTATGCTTTTGGGTGGCTTTAAACTACTCACTGGGGAATACCTTCTGCATATGTTTTAAGGGGGTTTCATGTTCAAGTGTTTTTAATCTTACTTTTTACCTTTTCTGCTACCAGTTTCAATACTTTAAGAGTAGACTCACACGACCTTTCTAGTGGGAAACAATTTTGGCTACTTTACTGTTTTTTTTACAATAGGTTTTCAGTTCTGTCTACGAGGTCTTGTGGTACACATTACAGTATAAATTGTTCATTACATGCAATGTACTTTAGAGAGAAAAAAAAAAACAGTTTGCATCTTTCTACAATATCTCACAACATCAGACTGTGGCCGTGCTTCATTCTACTGCACAGGGTCGCCTTTAGTCATTCAACAAACCAATCTTAAATAAAATATGTTGCATGCAGTACCCATCCAGCCTTACAAATTCACAGACATATTTCGGCTGATTGCACAACCATGTACGCAATCCTTCAACAATAAAAAAAAAAAAAAAACATATCGCATGTGGTACACTTCCAGCCTTACAAATTCACAAAGACATGTCTGCTGATTGTGCAACACATGTATGCAATCATTAAAAATAAAAAACAAATCTCATGTGCTTATATTAGCTACTTCTGCATTCAGTACTGCCACAGGGGAGCCCAACACTTCAGGTCATGTTTGATTTGGCGTACAAATGGGGGAAGTTAGCCCTATAAAAGGTCAGTCATTCTGGGGGTACCCAGGTAAGTAATATCTTTTTTGCCCAATGAAAGGGAGTTGTAGGTACCAGCGCCTCCATATCCGATGGGGAAGGGGGAGGGGGGGCAGGTTAATAAGGAAGGATTTATGAAGGTTTATGCAAATAACCTGCCACCATTTCATAACGGGTTAGTTCTCACAGTAAGGCTCTTAGTGAGATTGCAGGTGAAGTGAGAGAAAGTAGCACGTCATCAGCAAATTGTGTGATCTTATGGTCCACTGAGCCAAAGGGGATGCCTCAAATCTCCAGAAGGGCTCTTATTTTGGCAGCAAGAGGATCTATATTAAGCACAAAAAAAGATGAGAAAGCGGGCAACCCTTGCCTATTCCACATGTCAAGGGGAAAAAATTTAAACCCACCCATTAATCTGTAGAGGGGCTTTTACAAGTGAGTTTTTCACCATAAAAGGAGAAACATTTCCCCACCCAGATGACAGTACTATTAGTGACCCAAGAGGCAAGTTGGGGTTCATGTTTACCCCTACATGTCGGCTACATTCGTATTATAAATGGAGTAAAAAAAGTCTAGTCTAATAAATCAAACAAGAGTTTTGTGAAGTAGAAATGCTGAATTTGCATATTTGAAGGTGTTCTCAGGTGATATTGAAGAACAAGTTGGCTCTGAAAAATAAAATATTTTCCTAGGATCACACAATTTGAAACCATCTTGCGGGTCAAATACATTAGAGTTAGGTTGAGTAGATTATTCACGCCACCATACCTGCAGGTCTAGTAAGTTCATTTCTGAATGCCTCCCAAAAAACTGGACTAGGTTGCTCACCACTGTAAGAAATCCACGTTTTCTGTATGGTCACTCCATATTTTTCCAACATGTACTGAACTCTTTATTTTCTGTGACTTTAGAACTTTGTACTTTAACCAGTGGTAAAGTGTCTGTGCTCCTTCTTCAAACATGGTCAAATTGGAATATTCCCTTTTGGTCTACTTAACTTTCTTATAAGCTCCTTGTTTATGGTACAAATTGTACGCAGGGCCTGTAGGTCAAATGTCACTAGTGGACTGCAGCGTCTATTGAGCAATCCATTACAGTGACTGTGTAAATCATGGCTTCAGGCCTACCACTGTAGCCTCACTGCGACAGTTTAAAAACTACAGTTCAACCTGTCAAAATAATCTCACAACTCAATTTGAAATATTAACATGTCACCCTTTTGTAGGGCTTGTGGCCCACAAGTCAGGGAACATGGTATTTAAAAGTAGGGCATGTAGAAATTTAAAGTTAAGTACTTTCAGTGACTAGCACTCAAAAGCTATGTGTCACTTTTACAGACCTATCTAACTTAGAAATTCAGAGCACAGATTAAATTCAAACCACATGCACCCCCCACCCCTTCCCCAGGTCTTCTGGAGTTTTACATATAAACACTGAGGGCACACTTGAAAGGAGGGGGAAAATTCTTGTGTATGCACGGTTTGGTTGCAGGAACGCCCGGTTTCGTTCTACCAGGTTTTGGTTTCTGGGTTTACTGTGGGTACAGTGGCTGGAGTTTAGTGTTGGAAGAGAGAAGACACTAGGATAACCACAGTACACACCCCAAAACACACCGACAGCCCTTACAGACCCCATTTAGTGTGGCTAAAGACTTTCACCATCTTGATAATGCCCAAAGTGGGTGGGGGGTGGGCTTGGCCTATTACCCCATTGGTTAGGGTGTACCCAGGAGTCATTCCCACCTACTAGCTTGTGCCAAGCATAAATGTACCACTTTCAGGCACCCACTTCTTAACACTCTTGGACCTGAGGAAGATCAGAAAAGGACTGAACCTGTTGCCTGCAAATTGTGAAGAGCTCTGAAGGACTGGACCTGCTCTCTTGTACCCAGGACAAATGTGGACTCCAAGGCTCATAATGCTTACCTCTGTTTAAAGCTACAGGGACACAATGAGCTTCTGCAACTACCCAGCTGACCAATGGCAACCTGACATGGACTGGACTCTACCACTGGCCTCCGCCTTGACACCCTATGATTCACTTAATGCCTTCCCTGAGATCCAGTGGGGCTTCAAAACTGTACTTCTGTGGTAGATGGGGTATTAAAAAGATCTAAAATAAGAAGACAAAATCTTTGACAGGACAAACCAGGTTGGTGTGGGTGTCTTGTGCTTCATCGTGGTCACCATCAAATTGTACTTAGAACCCGGTCTCCTTTGGCCTTTGATTATCACTGACACATATTGCTTCTGGCGCTGTTCCTACTTGAACCTTTAAAAATTCAAAATCGCCTGTTAACCTTCTGGGGTTTTTGTCATTTTGTTTATTAATTGCATTCTATTTTTTTTATTCAGTTTGTGATTTTAGTAAATTGCATTGCGGCTTTATAACTGATTTGGTAGTTTATAAATTACCCTAAATTAAACCAGTCTGCTCTGTGCCATACCTACCAAGGTGCTGAGCTCAGGTTAATTTAGTGACATTAAGGGCTCACCCCGACAAGGGTTGTAATTATTTCTAGAGGTGAACAGGCACACACTCAAATAATAATCCAATTTCTTACAGCCATCCACACCAAAGATCACAGAGATCAGTGGACCAGTTTCTGACATCCTTGAAGATGCTGGGAGGTGATAGAAATGAGCCAACTCCAGGGGGAAACGGCACTGTAATTTCTAAAAGAGCTGTTGGCAGTTTCTGGAACATGGCAAAATGCACTCCTCTTGAGGGGGGGGGGGTTGAGGGATCCCTGGGTTGAGCTCACATCCCAGTTATGGTGGTCGGACTGACTACCCGGGGCCAGCTGGCAAGGAGGATTCTCTTTGGTGTTGAGGGCCACTATGCGTGGCCCGGAATGTTTTATCTTTGGGCCCCTCCCTATCGCAATGAGGTGGGGACGGGAGTGATTGATACCCATCTCCCATGGCAAAATGGCAGTTTGACTACAAACAGGGATGGGATCCTCTGAGAGACTTGGGCTGCCCCTAGGGGCCTGGCTGATCACCTCGGACACTTGAGGGCCTCCAGGGTTGACCTGGGTACCGGCTCCCAAGGGACCCTCAGCTGACATGGAACCCCCTCCAATCAACGTATGGACTGTGGACCCCAGCAGTAGTATAAATAAACAACCGATGGGACAGAAGTCCTGAATTATCATAAACTTGCTGTTTTATTCAGATTTGCCCTTTACGAAATGCCCTTTGCTTGAGTCCAAGTTAAGAAGTAGCACTGTCCGTGAACTAGAAGATCACTGAAAGGTGCAATCCTGCGTACTGGAGACCATGTTTGCCACAACCTCGAGACACAGATATCCATCTAGTAATCTCAATCCTGTGAGCGGACCTAGATGACTACTAGCCCTCCTTAGCTACAACATAGCTAAAGATAAATATTAAAAGCCCCTCAGACAGGGTAAGATCGATAGATATACTAAGACAGTGGACCCTCCCACTTTGGAGCGATGCCTCTGTCCAGCCACCTGGCAACGCGGCGTTGCTACTAGCAATACAACAATGTCAGGGTGGTCTTGGAAGCAAAAGTGGGTGAAGTGGCAGTCTCCCTACTGAGAAAAGACCTCCTCAAAGTCATCAAGAGGGTGACGGCAGCAAAGGAGAGGAATTCAGAGTTGGAAGATGTGACCCACACCCACAGTAAGGATTTGACTACTGTGAAGGCAATCACCAAAGACCTTCTCTGGACAGTGCACAATGCGGAAAACCGCACAAGGCGCAACAACCTCCACTTTTTGGGCTTTTCTGGGGGAGCAGAGGGCTCTAACACACTGTGTTCCTTGAAAGTTGGAACCAGTCTCACTTTACTTCCACTGAGTTCTCCACATGCTCTTTGATAGAAAGAGCCGATAGAGTGCTGGCGGCAATGCCTCCGGCTGGGGCCCTTCCAAGAGCCCTCATTGCACAGTTTCTGAACTATCATGACAGAGATGTACTCTTTAAAGCAAAACGACAGCAGGGCAAACTCATCTATGACCGCTCTACCATATTTATCTTCCCAGACTATTCTTGCGAAGTACAGAAACAACGTTGCTCTTTTGACGCAGTCAAGGTCAAGCTCCGTGCAGTGCAACTTCGATACATGCTCCTATGCCCATCAAAATTGAAAGAGATCATGCAAGACAAAGCCCACTTTTTTTAAATGCGGGAGGACGCATGGAGATGGCTGGAGGAGGGCCCAGACGCATCCTGACCAACAACTGCATCTGAGACACCCAGAGGCAAAGCACTGGGAGCCAGACCGAAAACCTGGACCACCAAAAGTAAGTGGGTGGAGCCGCTTGAGAAGGGCCTGCGACAGGTCTCGCGGGACTGCCACTGAGGGACCCCTATCAGGTAGCCGATCCTCAGAGTAAGACAGAGAAGGTGAGAGTGCTGTCCTCCCCCCATAGTGAATGTTCCAGATCATTGCAACCGCCTCCAGCTAGAGAAGGTGGATCTGACCATGAGGAAGAGAATCTGTCAATTAAGATGCACCAAACTGATCGAACTGAATAAACCAACACCGATCCGGGCAGAGGGACAGATGGAGACTGGGAGGCATTGATGTTCGAGGTTGAAAATACCTTCTATCCAGTGGGCCACTGGGTGGCTTTAGGACGTGGCCCTTGTGGAAGAGCTCATTCCCCTCCCCTTCTTTCTACTTTTTGCCTACGTCCTACCTTACTTCTCCCCTCTACCCCACACTCGCCTTTTCTATTTCCTCTCTCTTACTGTGTGTGGGTGTATTGTACAAGTGTACTGCACAACTATAAGTTAAGGGGTGCCCATATCACTGCAGTGGGTGGCTATAGGTCCAATTTATTCACTGGTCAGTCAAGCAGGGTGAGTGTATGCCCTCCTAGAGGGAAGTTACGAATTTATAGTGTTTTAAAGTTGGGACAGGGTGGTCTACAAACCCCTTAGACCTGATCCTATGATGTGATTACCATAGAGGGACATGTGGTTCTACATGAGCGGGGAGGAGGGGCGATTTGGGTGGGGTTGTGTGATGTTATATTTATTGGAACATGGTTTATGTTTACACACTAGATGACGAGCAGAAAGTCTTTGTCACAAGAGCTGTCCCATCCACTAGAAGGGGATGTAAATGTACAGCACTTCTGGGTATAAAATCAACAATTATTTCTGCGAATAGGACACGCTTTGTTCACACATGGAATGTCAATGGGCTTGGGCATAAGGTTAAGAGGGGTCTACTGACGCTTTTATCAGGCATCAGAAAACAGATTTCATTCTCCTATAGGAGACTCATCTTCGGGGCAACCATTGTCACTTCTTGGCCCAAGTAGCCTACAACATGCTGGCACACGCTGGGTTTACCTGCGAGGCAAGAGGAGTAGCTATTCTCATCTGGAAAACACGCCCTTTCCATGTTCAAAGAACATGGCTAGACCCCAACAGGACATATGCAGCTTCTTAGGGCATGTGGGGAAAAGAAGATGTCACTATTATTAACATGTATGCAGCTCCCCGCCTCCAACATTACAAGCTAACCGCAGTGGCTGAAATCCTCTTGGACAGTGTGTACCCTCTACAAATCATCAGGGGAAGACTTTACCCGTGTAATGATGCCTACACTAGACAGATCACACCTAACACAGACATATCAAGACCCACGCCTCTGAAACCTACAGTTCACACACTAGGCATGACTGACTTGTGACTACAGCATTACCAAACTACAAGAGGTTACTCTGTCTATTTCAGTGTCACAAAGTGTTCCCCAGACTGGACTATATATTCACACTAGCAGTGGAGGTGGGGACTATACAAAGTGCAAAGTACCTGGCACGAGGACTATCTGATCACTCTCCACTCCAGGTCTCTATTGGCGGACACCAATGAGACAGGGGTACTGGTTGGAGACTGAATGCTTAGAGGTTAAAGGGATGAGGCAACTATACGGGAAATCAAGGCAGATACAGAACTGTAGTTTTCAGAAAATAAAGACTCTGGACTCTGCAGTGACATTGCGGGAAGCCTAGAAAGCAGTGATACGAGGCAAGACACAAAATATTATCGCATACAAAAAAGAAAGCCTTTGAGCATATGAAAGATATAGAGGATAGACTGACAACCTTAGAGGCAAAAAGTGCAGATGCATCATCTCACCTGACTCCTAAGACAACTTGAGGCTCTGCGTGCAGAATATAAAATGATCACCACCGATGAAGTTAAAACTCACCTCTTGGCTACACAGTACCGCCTTTGCAACACAGGTTATAAAGCATGGGAACTGCTGGCTTGGTGGGGGTGAGGGAGGAATTAAAGGCAAGATGTGTTGCTCGAATAGAGGGTACAGGCGGCACTCCTTGTGTCTGACAAAGATATTGCAAATGAGTTTGCTCGGTTTTATGAGGCCCTTTATAGAGAACATCCAGTAGTTGACCAACACCAGACAGAGGAGTATCTGAATGCTATAGACATACCACCCCTCCCTGCTGAGGATAGTGAACCCCTCAAGAGTGAGATTTCCCTTGCAGAAGTGAGAGAAGTGGTCGCTAAACTTTCCAAATGGAAGACCCGGGGACCCAATTACCTACCAGTGTTTTTTTTTTTTTTTTTTTTTTTTTTAAGGAGACAGATCTATGAGCGCCCCATCTGCTTAACCCCCCTTAATATTGAAACCAAGGTCCTAGCCACAATACTTGCCACCAGACTCTCCAAAGTCATCTCAACAGTGGTTCATAAGGATCAGTCAGGATTTGCTCTACCAGAGGAAACCTATATAGACAGCATAACTGGATGGCTACTGTGGAATCCCACCCGGATCCCCACATATTTGTCTCATTAGAAGCAGGAAAAGCCTTTGACACTGTACATGGACCCTATATGATGCATGTTCCCCAGAGAATGGTAATTGGGAAGCAATTGCTAGCATGGGTGACCCTGCGAAACGTCCCATCAAGCAGGGCACCAGAAAGGGCTGCCCCTTTTACCTGCTCTTACCTGCACTCACAATGGAACCCCCGGCCTGTGCGATCTGAGATACATTTCACTATACACAGATGACATACTCCTATGCCCACCAAGCACTTCAATCCATGAAATGTTCCGGACATTCGAGAACTTTGATATCCACACATTGGAACAAATCAGTCCTCTATTTGAGCCACTTGTCAGAAACCACACTATGTAGAACGGCAGGACGACTGAAAGTGTCCCAAGGGGTTTTAAGATATCTGGGCATTTATGCAATATTAAACCCTGAGAGTAGTATAAACTGCAACATTGGAAAAAGTATTATCACATTTCCATGTTGATGCAGAGCTCTGGAAGACACTCCCTCTCACAATACTCGGTAGAGCAGCCATGTTGGAAATGGTCACCCTCCCCAAATTCCTCTATGTCTTGCAGAATAGGTATCACAAGCTCCCTGACGAAATCTATACTAAAAGGAGAGTTAAGAAGACTATTGTGGAATTATATGCACCCCCGGATAAGCCTCCAGACATTGCAGCAGTGTTCCTTTAATGGAGGCCACACCCTGCACGATGTTAGAGCATCCTACTGGGCCTTACATTTGGTGGTAATGAATGACAGGGGGAAAATACAGGGGGGCCATTCTACATATGCACTAGAGACGGCGCAGTTTAGAGATTTTCCTTATCTCCACAACCTTTATGGGGAAGGGGGAGTGAAGAGCCTCTTACCCATAAACACAAGCTGCTATGGAGGTGTGGCACAGGGCAAATAAGCCATTTGCTGGGCAGACACAATCACCCAGGAAACTCTGTTATGGGTGGGTGATAAGCTTAAGGAATTCCATAAAATAAGAGGCTTCTGTGACCGGGACAGAGACATATCAAGGGGAGGGGAACTCATGCCCTTTTCCTCACTACAGCAAGAATTTCAGCTCCTAGATACACAAAGCTTCAGATACCTTCAACTTCAACAAGCATGGAGAAACTGAACCAATCCCATCTAATCTCCCTGAATACTCACCCTTGGAGCGTAGACTGTTGGTGGGGGAAATAGCTGAGAAGGCAGTCTCCTATATATTGAGAACTCTTAATAATAATATGCCTGACACCCTACACAGACTTAGACACATTTGGGTAACTGAAATAGATGAGTTGGAAGTTGTGGATTGGGAATCTGCCCTCATGTTTCCTAGAGAGGTAGCGATCAAATCAAGATTGCGACTCATTTAGCTAAAGATACTACAGTGAACTTATTACGACAGAGCGCACCTTCCAAAAATGGATCAAGCGACTTTCCCCAACTGTCTAAGATGTAGAGGTCAAGGAGGAGACTTTATCCAGACCCTCTAGACTTGAACTGCCATACATCCCTACTGTCGAAATCTAATGGATGAGCTAGGAAAGATACTTGAGATTTAGCTGCCAGAAGACCCTAAGCATGTCGTCCTGGGCATAACCTGCAACACAGATCTCCCTCATAAAAAAATGTTATTCAGTAATTTAGGCCTAGTGGTTGCTAAGAGAGACTTGGCAAAGTATTGGGGGGCTGCTGAAATATCGACAATGGCTGAATGGATGAAGGGAATGGATTTGTACATGGCAGCGGAAAGGGTGGTTTATAAGGGCAGAGGATGCCCACATAAATTTTGAAAGGTATGGGGTGACTGGATCACATATTACGACCTCGACTCACAAACTGATTCCAATTCTGAACAGACGCTAGATGATTACAACCCATTCTGCTTAAATGCCCATAGACAAGATATTGTCCCAATGTATGCCTTCATATTTGTGATGTTGTACCATGTAATGCTACTTGCTATGACTTGGTCACCCTCGTTCTCTCCAGTTAGGTTTGGAAAACACGTTTACAAGATTATGGTTTTGTACCTGAAATACCCAATAAAAATATTTATTTAAAAAAAAAAACTAATAAACCTAAGTTAAAAAAATGAAATGAGTAATAGAAGTTATCAAACCACAGAAGGCAAAAGAATCACTAGCATCAGTGGTGGTAGCTCAAAAGCCTGGAGTCAATTCTTGTTTGTGCACAGTCTAACTTACCAACACTGGCAAAGCCAAAACGTCCCACTTATTGGAAAGCTAGCTTACTTTGTCAATTTCTTTTATCCATGTTGTACAGCAGTGTGGCTGCTGGGCAGCATGGCTAAAAGTTGGGGGGGGGGGGGGGGAAGCGCAGTGGCAAGGCAAACGCTGACAGCGGGGTAGTAGTCCGTTTGTTGAATATGAAATTAAGTTGAGTCTTAAATTATTCCCTGCCTTCAGAAAAAAAAAAAAAAAAAAAACCTTAATCATCTTGCGTCCCTGCATAAAGAAAGCCCCAAACAGGTCATGAAGAGCAGGGTGAGCAATGCCATTTTCATCTCTGTAGCATCATAACCGTTTGGGCGCTTTTTTTTTCTGGCACAACAGGAGGGACTGAGCAGCAAAGAGGGGGAAGTGAGAGGTGGAACGGGTGAGCCACAGCGTCGGAGGGGCAGACCAGACAAGCAACAAAGCAGAAGGGTAAGCAACAAAGCAGGTGGGGTGGGGAGCGGTGAACAAGAAGAGTTCTAGGGAGATAAAAAAAGAGGAACACTGCTAGGAAAACAGAGGAGGAAAAGCTATGAGTACAAGGAAACACTTTAACAATACTTGTTAAGGGGGCCGACATACTTTGATAGCGTTCCAGGTTTCCTTCACCGCCCATTAAAGTCTAGCCAATTCATCTGCCTTTTGGCCCGAGGGGTTTCTCTCCACAGTGCCCCCCACCCCCGAAATTGGTCCTCTGAATGAACTGCGATAGGCCGCTTACGATCAGCGGAGACCCTCACAGGCTGGCTGAGAGGAGCACAAGATGGCAGCCTGACTCTGGACAGCTCATCCGACTGCAGGCTTTGATATGGATGGGAGTGCCGACCTGTAGCGGAGACCATCAGACGATCTAGACCTGGAGGGATTCCACTCGCTGCTACCAACACGCTAGCCTGCATTTGGTCGCAAGTGTTGTGCGGTGGCACTGGCTCAACATAGCGGCTCTGTGACCATGATGAGAGAGTTGAGGACCCCCCCTCACTTGGCCCGTTCTCTTTGGGGACAGTCCTGTGAAGATGCCGGACCTGCAGAAACCTTCATTGGCCTACCTAGATGTCTCCCACACCCTTCTGAAGTGGACTTGCCGTTGCCCTGGTATGAATTGTGAATCCTACTCCTCCTCCTATCCCACAGAGGTTTCTTTCTCTCTTATCTTCCCTCTTCACCCTCCCCGGGATAGCAAGGCAACAGACCATACTACCCTCAGCTACTCCAGCAACACTGTACATACCTAAAGTGAACTCTCTCCCTTGTCCTCTTCGTACCCAAGTGGCCTCGACCTATTTGCTTTGGCTGATTGTGCTGCTGCCCAGGGTCCACAGTTGCACAAGCAGGTTTGAGTCCAGCTTACCAAATGTCAAAGAAGACCCAACCTTCTGTAATGCCCTCCATGGGCCTGCCTGGGACCAGTTGGCTCTGGTGTTGTACCAACCTTAAGAGTCCTTTCGGGGCCATTCCCACTTCAGGAACCTCTTTGGTGCTGCAATGGGGAAAGACACGAGTTCTGCAGTGAGCACCCAACCGAAAAAAGATACATTTGTGGTCCCAGCCTCTGGGCTTGGAGTCAGAGCAGGAGCCATGTCTCCAACCCCCAGTTGATTAAAAAGCCATACTGCAAGCCGTTCAGCCCTCCCAGGAAGCGGTGGAAACCAAGATTTCAGAAGTGCGAACAGACATACCACTCTTTCTCCGGGATCTGTGTATTTTGACAAACAGAGTTGTTGAAGCAGAAGGTAAAGTCTCATGGCTGGAAAATCACATTACCAACTTGAAAACTAACGTAGTGATCACCCTTGGCACCCAGTCTGAGAGCACAGACAACAGGTATATATGGAACAATGTTCACCTGGTGGGCTTTCCTATAGATACAGAATCCACTAACACCAAGACATTCCTAGAAACATGGCTCTCCTCCTAGATCACCGAAGGCCTGCTCTCCCGCAGGTTCGGTGTCAAAAAGGCACATCAATATCTTGCACACCATCCACCTTTGGGTGCTCCCTTGAACCCACTGATCACTCAGATTCTCAATCACTGAGACAGAGACACAATCTTCCAAGGCACACGGAGCTGGAGAGTTGAGGTTCCAATCCTTCCTCACTATGGTCTTTCGGGACTACATTTAAGCCATCCAACACCAGCGAAAATTCTTTGCTGAGGTTAAACAAAAACTCCACACCATGGGCCTGCACTATATGCTGCTCCTTCCCACTAAACTTAAAGTACTTATTTATAGCTCCTACTTCTTTGACACCCTTGAGGCTGCCTTGCAGTGGGCAGTTGAGAAGAGTCTCAAGGTCCCATGACCCTCAATAGATCAGTGACGACGCACCAACACGCTCTGGAGGCTGGAACCCCACCAAGGAAACTGGGCTCTTTAATGACAACCCTTCCTTGTAATTGTACTTATGGAAGCCAGCTGCCCGCCCAGTCTCTAATGGGCAGCATACTCTACATACCGAGTTGCTCACCCAGACCTACACCCACCGACAGAACTAGCAAGCATCCTACCCAGGAGGAGACCTCCAGCATCCGCTACAAACACTGGTTTAAAAAACGGTTTCATGAGAATTTTGGGGTGACAGATGCTTCATGGGATGGAGGTTGTTGGAAGAGGGAAGTTTTGCACTGTTTGCGTTATCTTTATTTCCACAGTAATGCTGATCCTTATTAAAGCCTTTAGATCGTCATTCAGACCGCACATCGTCCCCTGAGAATCTGGCTTACGACACTGTCATCCAGCTACCCCACCCAAGTCTCATATTGCAACCTTCTCCGTCCTACTATGGAATGTTAACTCCTTCCTAAACAGCATTAGACAAACCGTGGTTCTCTGCTACACCAAGCACACCTCTATCAGTTCTCATGCTAGAGATCCTTTGCTGGGATCCCACGGTCTATTCCTCTGCACGCTCAGCTATGACAGAGTCTATTATTATGGCTTCGCCAGGGGCTCCCTCAGAACTGCCCTACTTCTCCTCGAAATGTTTCTGACAGTGACTGCGGTATGGACCAACCCTCAGGGGCGATTCATAGAGGTAGAGGGCATTCCTGCTGGAAAGCAGCACAACGTCCTTTGTGTATACCTGCCCCCACGGCTGCTGACAGTCTTCATCAGCCATCGGAACCGCCCTGATGGCCTTCCCATACAGCACCATCATAGACAGGTACTTTAATGCCCCCCCCCCCCAAAAAAAAAAACTGGATATGGATGCTGCTGCAACTTCCACAGCATCCAGCACACAGAAGGCCAAGCAACTAAGAGATGGGAAGAATTCTCTGGGCCTCTGTGATGCATGGGAGTCCTGGCACCCAGAGACAGAGAACACACCCACACCTCCATAATACATACAACCCTCTTCCACACAGGCTTGCTCCTAATACCAGTGACCAACTCCCCTCAAACCCAATCCATTTTCATCCTCCCTAAAGGTATATCAGACCACTCCCCACTGACTAGAATCTCTGGGGCACCCACCACAGCTCGGCAGCCGATCTGGTGCCTCAACAAGTGGTACCTTTTGAATGAACAATGCACAGACTATCTACACAAAGAGATTATATCACACTATGGCACGATCTAAGGCACAGTGGACTCTCCTGGCACCATATGGGCTGCGGGAAAAAGCCACTATTAGGCAGTGGCAGAAGCTATATTCGACACAAAGAACATGACACACCACTAGATCACAGAATTTGAAACTCAAATTCGAGACTTGAAATAACACTCCTTGAACCGAGATCCTGAGGTGCTATGCTGCCACCAAACACTCGTTAGAACTGCACTGTGACAAATGGCATTAGGCAAGATCCACCAATGCTGGCAGGCATCGGTATGCACTCTCTATCAATACTGGGGTGTTGCTCTACTGATTGGCCACCGGAGACATGGCCTCCAGAGTTGTCTAAGGGATCTAGGACTCCTCTGGTCAAATGAAACAAACCCAAAGAAACCGTGGAAGTCCTTGCTAACTATCATCATCTCCATGCTTCACAGCCACGCTTCTGCAGAGTGCAATCAACCCCTAATGGAGGACATACCCCTTACCTCACTGTCAACACCTATGTAGTGTGTTAGGCTCCCCCTATCGGTATAGAAGAGAAAGAGAAGGCAATACAAGGACTGCACTCCGGGTTTCCTCTCAAATACTACTGTACCTTTGGGAACACCCTTCCCCCTCATCTGCTTACACTAAACTGCAAAACACTAGACAAAGGAGCCTTCCTAACCCCCCCCCCCCCAAACTTGACACTGCAACCAAATCTAACCCCCTCCGCCAACCTGCACAGCTTACAGACCCATTTCCCTCATAAACCATGTGATTAAAATATTTTTTGAAATTCTTCATAGGCTTCAGGGGGTCCTTGCTACTATGATCCACCCAGACCAATGCAGCTTTATGCCTGGCAACAGCACTCATCATTGTATTCGACTTGTCCACATAGCTCAGGCCTACATACACAAACTCAACAACTTTGAGAAAACATTTGACTAGTCCTGTTTGCATCAGGTTCTTAAGGGTTTCAGATTCCGTAGGTACATACAAATCCTTTAATCCGAACCTTCTGCATGCATATTGGTGAATGGCATGCTGGCCAACACCTTCTCTATTCGAAGGGGAACCCAATGGGGATGCCCATTGACCCTGCCACTATTCGTCCTAGCCACTAAGCCTGTCTGCCTGCTGATGCCCAGGTGGAGGTAGGAGAGTGGACAACTCTATGCAGACGATGTGCCCCTATTCCTCGAACATCCCCACTTCTCTGGGCTCCGCTGCCTATGACTTCTGGATTTCTATGAGGAAGGCTCTGGCTTCAAACTCTATGCAAATAAATCCCTCTTGGTCCTGCTCGGAGGAGAACATGAGATCACACACTGGCAGACCTCTATACCTGAACAACTTAGCTTCTGATATCTAGGTATCGCCATAGCACTCAAAGCTACTCTAACCTGAATTCTGAACTTTGGCATCTATGAATTGTACCTTCACACGGGCAGACTTCCTCACCACTCCCCTTAACACTTAGCCCTTGATGAATGCTCTCAATCGGTCTATGTTGTGGGCATAGGGATAGAAGACCTACAGCTATATTACCACACCTTACAAACGCTGGTGATCAACTACCGGTTCTGTGGAGGGAAGGAACGACTCAGCCTACCAGGCTGAACTCTCCCTCCTCGATCTGGACAAAATCATGGGCATGCTAAACCTTATTCCCAAATCCCTACCAGAGATCACCATATTGATCCTTGCAAACTGGTGACTGGCCACAAGCATGATTGCAGGGACACTACTTACAACAGAACTCTAGGGTTTCTATAAGTGAGATAAAAATGTAATCACTTCATAGTAAGAAAGATGTCAGGGAGGCATCATTTGCACATTTCAGAACTTGTAGACTCACTACCACTTGTCACTGACTCACTTTCACTAATATCTCCAATTGACGTACCTCCTTTCTGAACACAAAGCAGACATGATTGGCCTACATGACTTTAATCCCCTAGAAACTAAGTTCCTGATGGAACGTCTGGGGAGGTGTGGTATCTCCCAGATCTACTGCACTGTAGTCATGAATGCATCAGATCGGTCTGCTGCCCTCCTCTAGAGGAAGGCCTGCTTGATGATATGGACTGGCGGGACGCCCATATGCCCTTCTGAGAACTACCTATGTCCTTGTACCTCTAACTAACAAAACGTAACTACCTCCACCCCATGTATTATTCTCCTCCCTGCCTATGGCCAAAATCCCCACCCTGACCTGCTTTTGCTACACTTTTTCAGATGCATACTTCTACCACATTATTTGGGCTTGCCCAGCTATTGTCGATTATGGTCACCATTGATAGCTAAAGTGGCTCTCCAAGGCATTATGGGGGACCTGGGTGAGACACAGAGCGATTGCATCCTGGTGAGAATGGCTACTGTGGTTGCCCGCGGATGGAAATTACCAACACTCCCCTCACAGGCAATTTGGCATAAAGTTATGGACTGGAATCCACAGGAGGAAAAGCTAATATACAGAGCCAGTGGGTGTCCAACAACCAGAATCTGGACTAAATAGCTAAAAATGTTTGAACTGGGTTCGTAGGGTATCACAATGTGTACCAAGTTAACATTATTCAAATGGTGCGGTTATCATCTTGATCAGATCATGTCACCATGTACCAGCTTAACTGTTCATCGCAACACACTCAATAAAACTAGTTATTACACACACACACATATATATATATATATATATATATATATATATATATATATATATATATATATATATATATATAAATAAATAGAGAGAGAGAGAGAGAGAGAGAGAGAGAGAAAATGTTACTTACCCAGCGTACATCTGTTTGTGGTATGTAGTGCTGCAGATTCACATGCTACGCATAGCTTCCTCCATCTAGTGTTGGGCTCGGAGTGTTACAAGTTGTTTTTCTTCGAAGAAGTCTTTTTTCAAGTCACAGGATCGAATGACTCCTCCCCTGGGTGATAGTGTGCATTGGCATCGACTCCTTTGTAAGACTGTTTTCCCGCAGAAGAGTTTAGGAAGGAGTGATAGAGTGAAAGAATATAAATGTACAAGTAAATGTAGTAAGTAGATAGGATGTCCATGCAAATGTAAAAAAAACTAATATATACATACGTACAAATAAATACTGCAACGACTACAGGCTTCCGGGGAGGAGGATGCATGTGCATCTGCAGCACTACATGCCACAAACAGATGTACACTGGGTAAGTGACATTTTCCGTTCAATGGCATGTGTAGCTGCAGATACACATGCTATGCATAGACTAAAAAGCAGTCCTTCTCCCAAACAGCAGTGGCTAGCCTGTAGGAGTTGAAGTAGTTTGAAATAAAGTTTTAAGAACAGCTTGACCAACACATGCCTGTTTAGGAAATACAGCCACACAGTAATGTTTAGTAGATGTATGTGGAGTGGACCATGTGGCAGTTTTACATGTGTCTGCCATTGGTTTGTTACCTTAAAAAAGTTACGGAAGCACCTTTTTTTCTAGTGGAAAGTGCTTTAGGTGTTATTAAAAGTTGTCTCTTAACTTTAATGTAACATTTTTGGGTGCATTTAACTTGTTTAGAGATAGGATTTCCTTTATGTGGTTGTTGAAAAGCAACGAAAAGCTGTTTAGTTTTCCTAAACTCTTTTGTTCTATCAACATAATACATCAGAGCTCTTTTAAGGTCAACAGTATGAAGAACTCTTTCAGCAGTTGAGTCTGGCTGTGGGAAGGAGACTGGCAATTCCACTGTTTGGTTAACATGAAAAGGAGAAACTACCTTAGGCAAGGAGTAGTCCCAAGTACAACTTTATGCTTGTGTACTTGGAAAAAGGGTTCCTATCACTTAATTTCACTAACTCTTCTTAATGAAGTAATTGCTACTAAGAAAGCAACTTTCCAAGTTAGAAATTGAATCTCACACAAATGTGTGGGATCAAATGGTGGTCCCATTAGGCTTGTGAGTACAGTATTTAGATTCCAGGAACTGGTGGGGTTCTTGGTGCAATAATATGTTTTAGTCCTTCCATGAAGGCTTTAATAACAAGAACTTTAAAGACAGAGTTATGTTGTATAGTTTTGTAGGTATGCTGCTATGGCAGTAAGATGAATTTTAGAGGAGAAAGCTACATTTGCTTTTTGTAAATGAAGTAGGTAGCATACAATAACTTGTACTGATGCTGTAAGTGGGTCTATATTTTTAGATGGACAGTAATAAACAAAACGTTTCCACTTGTTAGCATAGCATTGTCTAGTTGTAGGTTTGCATGCTTGTTTGAGAACTTCCAAACATTCTAATGGAAGTTGCAAGTATCCAAATTCTATGACTTCAGTAGCCAAATCGCTAAATTGAGAACACTGGGATTAAGATGTCTGATTTGACCTTTGTTTTGTGTTAACAAATCCAGTCTGTTTGGAAGTTTGGAGTGAGGTACTACTGACAGATCTAGGAGTGTTGTGTACCAATGTTGCTGTGCCCACGTTGGGGTGAGTATCATGGTAAGAGATGTTTGACACAATTTGTTGACCAGAAATGGAATTAGCGGGAAAAGGGGAAAAAGCATAAGCAAATATCCCTGACCAGTTTATCCGTGGAGCATTGCCCTTGGACAGAGGGTGTGGGTGCCTGGATGCAAAGTTTTGGCATTTTGCGTTTTCGCGTGTTGCGAATAGGTCTATTTCTGGTGTCCCCCACATTTGAAAGTACTGTTGAAGTACCTGAAAGTGAATCTTCTATTCGTGTATCTGTTGGTGTGTCCTACTTAGCAGTTCCGCTAGCTGATTGTGTATTCTTGGGATGTATTCTGATAGTAAGTAAATGTGACTGTGACTTGCCCATTTCCAAATCATTTGGGCTAGAAGGGACAGTTGAGATGACTGTGTCCCCCCTTTGTTTTTTCAGATAATACATTGTTGTCATATTGTCTGTTTTTATCAAGACAGTTTTGTGTTTGAGAAGGGGTTGAAAAGCTTTTAGGGCAAGGGACACAGCTAACAATACTAAGTGGTTTATGTGATAAGTACCTTGTATGATAAGGTTGTTGAGATGAGCTCCCCAACCTATCATGGACACATCTTTTGTTATTGTGGTCTGAGGCACAGGGTCCCAAAATGACCGCCCCTTCATTAAATTGTTGTGATTCCACCACTGAAGGGACTTGTGCGTTTGGCGGTCTAACGACACTAGATCTTGCAACTGACCCTGTGCTTGAGACCATTGCGGAGATTGTTGTTGTTTAAGAAAGAAGCCTCTATAAAGGTGTTGTGTATAGAGCTCCAATAGCCCTTGCAGTGTCTGAATCTTTCCTGAGTTTTTCAATTGTTGTGTCAACCTCAGGACCAAATAGGTGTTTTTTTGTCAAATGGCATATTGAGCACTGCTTGTTGGATTTCTGGTTTGAAACCAGAAGATCTTAACCATGCATGCCTACGTATGGTTACAGCAGTATTTACGCTCCTAGGTTCTGTATCTGCCGCATCAAGAGCAGACCTTATTTGGTTGTTGCTTATTGCCGGACTTTCAACAATTTGTTGAGCCCTTTTTTGATGTTCTTTTGGAAGGTGTTGTAAGAATTCCTGCATTTCGTCCCAATGTGCCTGGTCATATCTTGATAGTAAGGCTTGTGAATTGGCAATGCGCCATTGGTTAGCTGCCTGTGTACCTACCCTCTTACCAGCAGCATCAAACGCCCTGCTTTCGTTGTCAGGGGTAGCCCCTAAAGATTGGCTATTGGCCTTTTTTCTAACATCGCTGATGACGTCAGAGTCTGGTGGTACCTGTTGCGTTATGTAAGCTGGGTCTGTTGGTCCAAGCTTGTATTTTTTGTCTATTCGTGATGTTAAAATTCTAGCCTTAATAAATTCTTTAAATCTTTCATCTGCATGTCTGAGCATGCTAGGCAACACTGGCAAGCACTGGTATTGTGAATGTGTGGAGGATAATGTATTGAAAAGGAAATCCTATTCTAAAGGCTCACTATGCATCAGTACCCCATGGTACGCAGCTGCTCCTGAAACAACCTGTGTATATGCTGTGCTATCCTCTGGTGGCGAAGGTTTGGAAGGCTAGAGGTCTGTGACATTTAGTGGTATGGGACCTGGATCATACAAATCCCAGAAATCAACTGAATCACCGTGGGGATAAGTATGGGAGTGTGTTTGTGAAAGCAAAGGTGGTGGTGAGAAAGAAAGTTGTGGCGAATGTAGTGAAGAACTTGTAAAGGTAATGGTTTTGCCTTCCTTTTAAAGATTTTTGCTGGTGGTGGAGCAGTATCAAGATTTTCTTGAAAGGCCAACTTTCTTTTGGTTTGTGGAGGAGGTGAAGCAATGATCCTCCCAGTCTCTTTTTGGATATGTATCCTTGATTGCTTGGTGTCCATGATTTCGAGTATAGGCTGAAAATCTGAATCTTCAGAAATATAGTCTGATGTTTTAGGCAATTTAGAAGACTGTTCATCGAATGTCTAAGTTGTGCTTTAATCGGCTCGAAAGTCTTTGTTCCTCTGTATAAGACTATTTTTTCAGCTCCGAAGTTGACAACCTTTTCAGTCCCAAAGATACAGCCTATGGTTTCAGCTCTGAAGCTGGACGTCGAACTTTCGACCCCGAAGAGTGTGGACGCAGCTCGACTCGGATGTGGAGCTTTTAATGGATTTGCTCGACTCCGGCATCGAAACGGGTGTGGCCTTTTTCAACACCAAACCCGAAGGTCGGTCGCCGGCGATTTTCTTTCGGGTGGAACCATGGCTCTCTGGTAGTGATGCACCCAAGGCCTTAATTGGTCTTTTGGTAGTGGGCGTCGGGGCAGTTGTACTCACATACTGAGCCGCAGTGATCGGTTGACTATCTTCGTCCGAGTCTGCTTCAGATTCGGAGTCCTGAATGGAAACTGCCGCCTGGGCCTGTTCTTTTTCGACCGGAACGACTGACAAGCTTCACAGTCTTCTTCTCGATGCTCGGGAGAGAGACAGTTTACATACCACGTGTTAATCTGTATACGGAAATTTTGCGTGGCATCAAGGACAGAATCGGAATTGAGTCTGATCCATCAGGCTTCGGCGTGGTAGGCCTGAACAGGCCGAGTTGGGCTTGCGCGGACAAAAGGGCATTTTCTGGTTTTCGGCAGTACTTTGGCTCGATTATAGATGGAAACGCAATTGAAACCAGACATCACAAAGGAAACAATCTAACAAAGGAGTCGATGCCCATGCGCACTATCACCCAATGGAGGAGTCATTCGATCCTGTGACTCGAAAAAAGACTTCTTCAAAGAAAAACAACTTGTAACACTCAGAGCCCAACACTAGATGGTGGAAGCTATGCATAGCATGGTGTATCTTCAGCTACACATGCTATATATATATATATATATATATATATATATATATATATATCTATCTATCTATCTATCTATCTATCTCCACACACACTTGTTAAACATATTGAGTTAAAAAGCGTAGACGAGATCTTGTTCAAACACTATCTTTAAGCAGAGAAAGCAGAGCAACTGGGGCTCGCCTCGGTTCACAGTATTTTTAATGAGTTCTAGAAAGTGAAGTTCTATTTTGTTTTCCGTTTTTGGGACTATCTTGGATCTGGGCAACTTGGAAAAGCAGATTCTGGATGTCAGAAAGGGAGTGGCGGACAGTGAGGAAACGGGATGGGCAACGTGGAACAGCAGTATGAGCGCCCTGCATTTCAAAGGACAAATAAGCAGGATCAGCGGGTCAACTCAAATGTGATACTGAAGAGAAATGAGAAATTAGATAAATTCTTTCCATCAATGCACACATTCATTAGATTTTAAATATATCGTGAAAACATTAAGTGGAGACAGCACCCAAGAGTCTCATCAACTAATTATACAAGTGGCAACTCAGAACAGGAAAATAGTAAATCAAAAGAACACAAAGAATGATGTAATCAAGAACTAAAGAACAGGAACGCTGGATTTGTAGGCCCAAAGAAGATACAAAAGAAAATAGGAAACTCCTCTAAAGAGCCAAACACCAAAGCTAAAATGCACAAAAGAAATCTACTAGCAGCAGCCTTTAAAGGAGAATGTTGCTACACTTATGTACTTGGCAATGCAGGAAAAAAATACCATGTTCAGAAAAGACATGACGAGGATGGAGAGAAAATATATGTAAGCATGGCAAAGCTGCAGTACCCAATGTCTTCCAATATATGACAAAATTAGAAAAGAAGAACCAAAAGAGCGAACATTTTAACCGCTTGGGTGCCCCGGACGAGCTGGTCTCGCCCTCGGCTCCAGTTGCCGAGGACTAGACCAGCTCATCTGGCTATGGACCCCTGGGGGGGGGGGGGGCGCTAGCGCTCCCCCCAGATGGCCTAGCACCCCCCTCCCCTGGGCAGACATGGAAGGGGAATCGCTTCCCCTTCCACCCCCAGACGCTTTTGCGCGCTGACCTTATCAGAGGACTTCCCCCAGCGCTGCAAGCTCAGTTTCCAGCGCCCGATCGAAGGAGAAATGCAAAAGCATTTCTCCTCCGATCACGTGGAGGCCTTTACTCTCCTTTAATGTCTCTCTGAGCATTTCTGCTGCCCAATCGCATCAGCATGATGACCACTAGACACCAGGGAATTTTTACTTTTCTTATTTTAAATAAGGGGAGCGGCCCCTTGGGAACTGCCCTTAGGGGTGGGGCGGAAGAGACAGAACCACTAGACACCAAGGATTATATTTTTTTACCGTACCTGCGCATAAGGCCCCTTGGGCAAGGGCTGCTCACCAGGGGGGCAAATGATTTTTAGGCCATTTCTGTCCCCCCTGGGGGCAGATCGGCCTAAAATTATTAGCCCGATCTGCTGGGAGGGGGGGGGCCCCATCAGAAAACCACTAGACGGCAGGGATATTTTTTTTTAGTTTACTTTTATGTTTTTTTTATGCTTGGGGAGCAACCCTTTAGGCAAGGGTCGCTCCCAGGGGGCGGGCAAATTATTTTTAGGCCATTTCTGCCCCACCTGGGGGCAGATCGGCCTAATATAATTAGGCCGATCTGCCTCCAGGTGGGGCAGCAACCACAAGACACCAGGGATTTTTTTTTTCAATACTAACGCATACGGGGCGGCCCCTTTGGCAAGGGCCACTCCCCGGGGGGGACAAAATAATTTTAGACCTTTTCTGCACCCCCGGAGGCAGATCAGCCTATTATAATTAGGCCAATCTGCCCCCGGGGGGGCAGAAACCTCTAGACACCAGGGATACATATATTTTTTATTTACTTTATGTTTTTATGTATGGGGAGTGATCCCTTAGACAAGGGTCGCTCCCCTGGGGGGGGGGGCAAATTGTATTTAGGCCATTTCTGCCCCCCTTGGCGGCAGATCGGCCTATTTTTGTTAGGCCAATCTGCCCCCAAAGGGGGCAGAAACCTCTAGACACCATGGATTGGTTTGTGTGCATATGTGTGTTTTGTTTGGGGAGGGGCAGCCCCTTGGACAAGGGTCGCTCCTCATGGGGGCACATTACTGTTGGCCATAACTGCCCCCCTTGGGGGAAGATTGGCCTATTTTTTGAAGGCCCATATGCCCCCAAGGGGGGGGCAGAAAGCCCACCAGAGATTTTTTTTGTTTTTCCCAAAATAAGAGGTGGGGGGTATGGCCATACCCCCACCCGAATAAATAGGGCCAAAGTTGTTCTGCCCACCAGTGGGCATATTGGGCAATTACCCCTGATCCACACCCTGGGGGGGGACAGAAAGTCTACTAGATGCCAGGGAATAAAAAAAGAAAAGAAAATAGTGGGGTAGTGTCTACCGACCAGTATGGGCCTGGTTATGCCCCCACCCGAACTGAAGGGGCTAACAGTCTTTCAGTTCTCCCCCACACACTAAAACATCTTATCCCATGGCAAACAAGATTGGTTATTTTTGGTTTACATTTGGGCCATGAGAGCTTGGTAACTCAAAATCGTCCCACTTGGAATGGTGAGGGCTGCACTTTTATTTTATTATTTTTTTTTTTGTTTTTTTTTTTTTACTTTGGGATGCTGCCATGAAGAAAAATGCACAAGACCTAGACACAACTGAAAACTAAACATCTAGTTGATTCCAGGGTGGTGTGCTTCACATGCACCCTGCACCATTTCCTTACCCACAATGCCCTGCAAACCTGCAACTTTGCTGGAAAGCACACATTTTTCCCACATTTTTGTGAAGGAACCTTCCGGAATCTGCAGGAATCCACAAAATTCCTACCACCTAGCATTGTCTCATCTATACCGATAACATTTCTGCTACACTTGTCAGCCTAAAAATGTATTTTTTTTTTTTTTCAAACTGCCCTTTTGGACCCACGTTCGTTCCCCCTCAATTTCGATGTGTTTTTGTCTCTTTCCAGTCACAAACACTTGGCCCACCTACACAAGTGAGGTATCATTTTTACCGAGAGACTGAGGGGGAACGTTGGGTGGTAGGAAATTTGTCCCAGTGCGGTGATCCCACACAAAAATGTGGGACAAATTAGATTTTTTAGCTACATTTTAGGTTTGCTGAGGATTCTTGGTAAGAAAACATTGGGGGATCCACAAAAGTCACACCTCCCTTGACTCCCTCGGGTGTCTAGTTTTCAGAAATATCTGGGTTTGGTAGGTTTCCCTAGATGGCTGCTGAGCCCAGGACCAAAAACGCAGGTGCCTCCCCCCGCAAAAAAAAGGTAGTTTTCGATTTGATAATTTTGATGTGTCCAGATAGTGTTTTGGGGCATTTCCTGTTGCGAGTGCAAGGCCCACCCACACAAGTGAGGTACCATTTTTATCGTGAGACTTGGGGGAACGCTGGGTGGAAGGAAATTTGTGGCTCCTCTCAGATTCCAGAACTTTCTGTCACCGAAATGTGAGGAAAAAGTGTTTTTTTAGCCACATTTTTGAGGTTTGCTAAGGATTCTGGGTAACAGAACCAGGTGAGAGCCCCACAAGTCACCCCATCTTTGATTCCCCTAGGTCTCAAGTTTTCAGAAATGCACAAGTTTGGTAGGTTTCCCTAGGTGCCGGCTGAGCTAGAGGCCAAAATCCACAAGTAGGCACTTTGCAAAAAACACCTCTGTTTTCTTTGAGAAAATGTGATGTGTCCATGTTGTGTTTTGAGGCATTTCCTATCGCGGGCGCTAGGCCTACCCACACAAGCGAGGCACCATTTTTATCGGGAGACATGGGGGAACATAGAATAGCAAAACACGTGTTATTGCCCCTTGTCTTTCTCTACATTTTTTCCTTCCAGATATAAGACAGTGTGTAAAAAAGACATCTATTTGAGAAATGTCCTGTAATTCACATGCTAGTATGGGCACCCCAGAATTCAGAGATGTGCAAATAACCACTGCTCCTCAACACCTTATCTTGTGCCCATTTTGGAAATACAGAGGTTTTCTTGATATCTATTTTTCACTCTTTATATTTCAGCAAATGAATTGCTGTATACCCGGTGTAGAAGGAAAATCCACTGCAAGGTGCAGCTCATTTATTGGCTCTGGGTACCTAGGGTTCTTGATGAACCTACAAGCCCTAGATATCCCCGTAACCAGAAGAGTCCAGCAGACGTAACGGTATATTGCTTTCAAAAATCTGACATTGCAGGAAAAAGTTACAGAGTAAAACGTGGAGAAAAATGGCTGGTTTTTTCCAGCTCACTTTCAATATTTTTTTATTTCAGTTGTTCTTTTCTGTAGGAAACCCTTGTAGGATTTACACAAATTACCCATTGCTGAAGTCAGAATTTTGTCTACTTTTCAGAAATGTTTATGTTTCTGGGATCCAGCATCACACCCATTTCTGTCATTGACTAGGAGGCTGAAAGCACAAAAAAAAAAAATCGTAAAAATGGTCTATGTCCCAGTAAAATGCCAAAATTGTGCTGAAAAATTGGGTTTTCGGATTCAAGTCTGCCTGTTCCTGAAAGCTGGGCTAGCTAGTGATTTTCTCACTGCAAACCCTTTATTGATGCCAATTTCAGGGGAAAAAAACCACACGCCTTCTTCTGCAACCCTTTTTACCCATAAAAAAAAAAGCGACATTTTCACTGTATTTTGGCTAATTTCTTGATCTCCTTCAGGGGAACCCACAAAGTCTGGGTACCGCTAGAATCCCTAGGATGTTGGGGAAAAAAGGACGCAAATTTGGCGTGGGTAGCTTATGTGGACAAAAAGTTATGAGGGCCTAAGCGCGCCCTGACCCAAATAGCCAAAAAAGGCCTGGCACCGGAGGGGAAAAAGGCCTGGCAGCGAAGGGGTTAAGTTAATAGATAAAACATTAATATCAAAACGCATGGCTAGTTTACAAGCAGAAACCCAAAGGATAAATGGTGAGCTTCTAGAAAGCAATTTACCACTGTCAACCACAAAAGGATCTTTGTCAACTTTCACAATATGAAGAAGCAGTTCTTCAAGAGGGACAGGAATACAAACGCAACTTAGTGGCACTATCTTTCTTTCAATGCTTTCCATGGCATAGCACTTAAATCAGTGCTGGTGTATATGTATATATATATATATATATATATATATATATATATATATATACACACACATACACACACACACACACAATTCAAAATCTTCCAAAGACACTATGCAGCAAAATATACAACTACACAGAAATTGGAATATCTTGTTTCCTACTGTACAACATTCAGCGGTTTATACTACTACTTTACAACACAAGTGAATGCCTCTTGGGACGACTGCCATAGCCACCATCCACATTTGTAGGAGCCATCAATTTCAGAGGAGTACAAATCAAAACAATGATAGCAAAACCGCCTGCATATTTCATGTTTAATGTGACTTACTGCACACAAGTCAGTGGTATAAAAAAAGATTCACATAAATGACACCAGAGTGACAGCCTATCCAAAGCACATTTGCAACAGTCAAAATGAAATTGGAGTCGATTGTTATCTTAACACTGCAAGAGAATCTTCAAAAAGCTGAAATTGGCCACTACACGTTGGTTAACCGGCAGTTTCTTTGTAAAAGCAAAGCAAATCTAAACATTCTCAATGCAATCATGCTCTTCTGATAGCTGAACTCTGCATGCGTAACTTCAAAAAGTTGCAGGCATAACACTATGTGGACTGTGTAATCACATTTTGTTCATGAAAGCCGAACAGCCTGAACGTACTCAAGGCCCATTGTTAGTTCTGTCTTTTTGGCACTAGCTTCAACATCTGATTTGCTATAGCAAGAATGTATTTTTGACAACAAAGCCTGATGTATCTGAGAAAAAAAAAAGACCTTTCCTTTCAGCTAACACATGCCTTTATAAAGCTATCGGAAAGTCCTCACCGCCAGAATATAACCCTCCAGAGGCGCGACTGACTCCTCGTGGGTCCCATATTTAAAGAAGGTACATCACAAGTATATAGGAGACGGTACATATTACATGTCCAGACGATTATGGCAAGCTTGAAAACTCTTGGCGCCCATCTGCACTGTACACTGGGACAACATGGGAGATTTCTTCCATATGGTCTGGAAATGTTCGATTATTCAACAATACTGGCTTAGTATATTTAAAACACCCTCAGGTGTACTGGGTTATCAGATCAAGGCCTCCCCTAAAGTTCCCCTACTTGTGATGCTAGATGACTTGCAAGGCCCCAGGGGTGGACAACATCCACAAAATAAAAAGATGGACGGAGTGTTGAGATATTTCACTCACCCACCCCCCAGTCAGAGAATGTTGAAACTTTTCCAACACTCGCCCACAATCACAGATCTGGGTTTAATCCGTCGTTATTTTGCCTGCCATGTCACCCCAGTTTGGACGTTGGAAGCAGGGTCAAGACTGATTTGCACATAGCTGGGTCTAAACTGGGGTGACGTGGCAGGCAAAATAACGATGGATTAAACCAGATCTGTGACTGGGGGTGAGTGAGTGAAAAGTTTCAACACTCCGTCCATCATTTTGTGATATGTTTAGGAAGGCTACAGGCAAAGATATATTGTCAAATACTGGAAGAGGACGAATGTCCCCCCCCCCCAACCTCACTGAGAGACTGGAGAGCAGGCATGCACCTCTGTGCTAAGCTAGACGAGCCTATGTAGCACGTGGATGCCCAAAGAAACACTCCAGTGTATGGGATCGATGGTGGTCATATTATGGGATGGAGAGGGAGAATACTTAAGGTGTGGCAGAAGGCGATAATGAGGTTTGGAGATTTCCTTGCGAGACTTCTGAAGACTCGTCTCGAGGACCTGCATAGTGTGCACGTTATTAGTATTGCTACTGAAAAATCTAATCAAACGCTCTTTTTAAAAAATCGTGATTGAAAAAGCACTGTTTGCCTGATAAGTGTACCAAAATAAAGAATATGGAAAAGAGAAGTAATATGAAAAATACATAACTGGTAACTTGTGCAATATGTTCCTAAAGTGACATCGTGGCGTTCAGGTGATATTTCCAAACTAAGCTGCCTTTAGCCCTTGTGATTTATGTCATCGCCAGAACAGATTCATGGCATTACATTTATGTTTCTTCTATACACACACGTCTCAGAAGTACAACACAAGAAACATGTCTGTGCTCGGTTGTATTGAATGTATTACAATCTGTCTGACCAAAGACAGTAACTCAGTGAGCTGTCTCCTTTCCTCTAAGTACGGTCACATCTCTTAGTTCTTAATACTTCTAAACCACATTCTTGCCCCATCATTCTCACTGCTGAACCACTAACTACAATGTCTTGTCCACTTTCTGTCCCCAAGCACAATGCTACCTGTTCATGAACTCACCTTCCCAGCCACTCTAACCAGATCCATGCGCACAGGTGCATCCGTTATCACAACTCATCCACTCATTTTTAGGTCGAGCGCACATACGCGTTGACCTGCTGTAAGTATTGTGGGCCTTTCACCACTCCCACTGCACGCCCATCACTTTCACTCATTTGTGGGCTTGCCTTTCAAAAATCCATTGTTATCATTGGCAAATGCTTTACTTTTGTCCCTCCCTGAGTGGTTTTGTTACCACCTTCTAGACAGGCCCTGTTACTTGGATAAGTGCATGATTGCGAATACGTTTGACTGCAAGCAAACTTCTTTTTTTTGTGTTTCTCCTTCATGCTCATGGTGGCTATGGCACTTTGAATCGGCTCGCTTGTGTCAACTGTTTTACTTCTCATTTTCAATTTAAGTGGCAAGGAAAGTCCAAAAATTCCAGTTAGAAATTTACACAGCTAATCGCTGTAACTCGAGCAACTGCGAGACCCATTGCAATGCAAATGATTGTTCTTATATCTCCCACCCCATCATCACTTATACTATTTTAAAACTCGAATTAAATACCAGTAGTTGTAATTTTCCAGTTAAGTTAATAACTTAAAAAAAGTAAGTTGTTCTTACCAAACAACAGTAGAAAAGAAAGTCCTTCCTGTCGCAGTGAAGAACAGTTTTATTTTTATATTGTTCTGTGGTGCCCTGCAGGAAACTTAAGAGAACTATGCAAGATATGTATTAAATACTTTGACAGATAAACATTGTTAAATGTAAATATGTGAGCAAGTCAGTCTTGGTCCACTTCCAATATGAAGAGTCCAGACCATACTGCCAGACCGGATCTCCACTGGATGGGAAAACAAGCAAACCTGATTTTGGCTTGTTAGGCCTCATGTGAGTCCTATGACTAGGTGAGCACCGGGCCCATACGTAGGCATACATGTCGCACTTATGGCACCTACTGCAACAAAGTGGTAGAAGGAATACTTGAATTAATCTCAGCCACTGACAATCGTTTGGGCCGCATTCCGGTCTATGTATTTTTATTTTGCTCACTCTGACACTGTAGACAAAGACGTCTCATACAATAATCAGCCTTGGCCGTGTTTCAATAAACCCTGCTTTTCCTGTACCAATTCCAAACATACGATGTAGCAAATTGGCGCCCACCATGTGGGAAATAGGAGGATATGAAATCGAAATGATGTTTTAAACAGATTTACAGAACATAAAGAATCAAAGTTCTGTGTGCCACGAGTAGGTTGTACAAATGCCCTTTAGATTAAACATACAAGTATAATTTATCAAATTGCCAGCAAGGTGTTTATCAACTTACAGCGTGAGTGCATAAGACTGAAGTTACACCCTGCTACAATCAAACTAAATATTAGCAATTGCGCTGGGACAAATAGATCAACTTAACAAAACTAACAAGCTTTACAGGAACTATGGGGAAAAAAAGCAGAAGTACCCTTACCTGAAGCATGATCCGGTGCTCATGTTTTTTAATATGGAAAAGGAAAATGTATTAGGAATAAAAACTCTGTTGGAATTCCCACTGTATAAATGTGATGCAGATAAAAACCCTATTTGTTTACTTACACTTCCAGAAGCACAAGGACACACCAATAGTAGCAGTTCACTGGATAAATGCCTCATGACAATTCCCCATAAACGTTTTTCTCTGGTGCAGAGGAACTTTGATCTGCACATGTTTTGGAAGCTCTACTTGCTTGAAAAGCAACCCAGAGTACTAGAACTATGGTTCTCTAGCAGATAGGTTTATTTTCTTGGAATGTGGACATCTGGGTTTCAACTCAAGCTTCGCAACTTGAACAGCAAAAAAGTAGTGATGATTTTGGGCACATCACCATAACTACTTAAGCCTCAAAAGGAAAGCCAGTATAATGTAAATTGCACCATCAAAAGACCAAATGTACAATCTGCCTTCTAATACTGCCCCCATTAGATTTTCACACATCCGTCCCAATCATATCCTGGTTTGTGTAATCCAGAACAAGTTCCAAAACACTAGATTATTCTATACCCAACAAGTCACACGAGAAGACCCCACTAAAACAAATTTGTTTTTCATACAGCAATAATATGTTCCTTTCAAGAGAGGTCGATAGTATATCAATAACCCAAAAAAATAAACAATAATGCATTCACCTGGAGGAAAGGTTTGCTCATAAATATGAAGCTATGTCTGCACACTCTTGCAAGCTAATCTCAAAAACTCTTGAGCGCTCTCAGTGGGAGCTTCTAGTGCAGAGTATGGGATGCTGACTGAGCTTGGTTGCTGGAAACCTCCCATGAATAGTAAGTCATTTGCACACAATCTTTATGAGCTACTCTTGTGCTTATGAACAGGTTAAAAAATGTTCCTTGTGCAAACAAACCAATATATGTAGGCCCTGTGGGTAAAAGCTTCTTATTATTTGTTATATCCTATGTGCAAATAAACTATTTGCGAGATTTCGTACATAATGGAAATTTTGCTCCTGCTCTCTCTTCAAGTAAATATGTCACGATTATGAACCGATGTTTAAATAAACTCTCGTTCAGAGCCTCTAATGTAAACTCCAACTTTTTTCATTAACTCTTGGTGGGAGATTGTCACAAGGAGGCTCTCAGTTCATGGTTACAGGAGCCATGGGATCTACACGTATACAAAAGTAGATGGCACTTCGGGAACTTCTCAAACGAATGGAAAACATTGGTTTTATTAGCGTTTTCTTATGAACAGCTGCCACTACTTCAGCACATCCACTGTAGGACTAGCAAGCAGATATTTAAAGCTTCTCTCGTGGAAAAGAGCCGTTTATGTACTATTTCTTGGGCAAGGCTTTGCACCTTCACACGAGCAGTTTGCGCGTGCACACGCCCTACAAACATCATATATTTGATTAGGGACGCTGGGGGCTTGCATGAGCCACATGTGCCATTATTTAGGCATACCTCTGCTGGAAGTTTTTCAAAGTAATTTGTTCAGAAACTCTCACTGTGAGGCAACATTAGTGAACAGGGTGGTTCACACTCCGGTGACGACAGAGTCTTCAGGGAACAGCCAACTGTGTGTATGTGCGTCTGTCTGGAAATATACTCAGTTATAGCAACTGCTGCTTAAGCGCACCCTGGTTGGAAAGTTGTCGGACATTAAAATTAATTGGGTTTATGAGCATCAGATGAGCAAGTTTGTGCTTCAAGCTTCTTTCTTAAAATCGAACCAAAACATGGCAAACACTCACTGCCTGGGAGATTCGTGTGACGAGAGCAGATTAAGTGCCGCCTCCACTGGGAGGTTTTGGCACCTGTTCACGTGAACTCGTATGCTGGAAGACGCGTGAATCGAACGGTGTTTAAAACTGCTGTATAGGAGAATTTAAAACGGGGAATCCTCGCGAGTCCACTCGCAACAAGAAAGACATGGGAGACTAACTACGAAGCAACATTTAGTCGTTTAAATTGGCTAGGTCCCCATTCGTAAACATGTAAAATATGACTGTTATATGGGACTACGAAGAGTGTTCAACACGGTGGTAGCTTCACTTGTGACTAGGAAGCAGCGTTTGTAAACACCCACGCTAGGAGCTTCATGGGACTAGAGAGCAGGATCTTAAACACTGGCAGTGGGAACTTAATCCGGGACTAAAAGGCAGCATTTATAAGCACTTCTATTGGAAGCGTCACCCATGTAATCAGAAAGCATTGCCTCGTGCCAATTACATCGGGAGTGTAATTACTAACTTCACAGCACTTTGTGTAAGACAGTCCAACTGTGAGCTTCGTATGTGAATAGGGAGCAGTGCTTGTAAAAGCATTTGTAGCTTCATGTCCGACTATGAACCAGTGTTTGTAAACACTAAGATTTGGAAATTAGTATGTGACTATGCGGTAGTGTTAAATAAATACACTGGGAACTTCATATGTGACTGGGAAGTAGAGCTTGTAAACGCTCGCAATTGTGCTTCATTCGGGACTATGAAAGAGTAAACAAGCCGAGTTTCATAAACGACATGGAAACAGCGACCGCATGCAATCAAACTGGGATGTTCTAGTTAAAAACAAAGACTGCTTGTAAACATTTGCAGTGGGAGCTTCCTATGTGACTAGGGCGCACGGCTAATAAACACCCGTGTTGGGATTCTTATGGGGGCCACAAAGAGGGCAAAACGTGTAAGTGCTGACTCTGAAGCAAACATTCTAATGGCTTGCATGTATGTCCTTCTACTGCAAGTAGTCTGTCTGCATAGGCACACGCAAGGTGAGTTTTATGCTAGTAACCACAAATGTATACAAACACGTTTAAGATTTCATAGGTATCATGTTTTTGTCCACACGTTGTTATTCAAAGCTTAAGCCAATATAAACCTGTCTTTCTGCGCAGCCACAAGTGATGAGGCTGGACATGATACCCCAAGAACAATCATGATGGGCGCTTATCAACAGTAGCCTATGCTTGTGAGTACGCTTGTAATAGTTTACCTGAAGACACGCGTAAGTGTTCACTCTCAGCCGAACCTTACACCAATACTGATCTCCTCGTGCACACTCGTTGAGGGATCTTGAATACAAGACAGCATTTGTTTACACTAACGGGTGGGAGAGATCAACCGGACAAGTAACTAACTTTGGATACCGGTAGAATGTACTACCCCAGCACCCAGCACAGGTGTTCTCCATCTTTAGCTGCTACCAACGTGAATGCAGTTATGCACACTCGTGCAAAGAGGCGAGGTGTGTTTAAACATGCTATGGCCGAGATGCCATCAACGCAGAACTAGCACTGCACAATGTCAAGGCCATCCCCCAACATAATCTAGCGTTTGTGCTTTTTCATAACGAGCTGGTATCATAAGAGCATGTATATGTCTAGACTCGTGGCGGGGCCTGTTAATATATTCAAGCGTTTATGCACACTTAGGGGAGGTGACGTTGGCCAGTAGAGATCTGTGATCTCCTGGGGAATATATACACCAGTGATTAAAAGTGTAGCCAACAAATACATTATTGTTATTTGTACATGAGAACACCTGCACAGGCCCCACGATCCCAATCTGCTCGTATCATCCCGTTCTTCAGTTAGGATGGGCAAGCACATAGCACACTTACTTTGGCTCTCTTGCGCCGGCTGGTCCTTCTCCCCTCGGGGGTATCTGGCTGACCGCTGTCCGTGCCCCCCAAACTCCCCGGGGCTCCGGGCTCACCACCAGGCGAGGCTCGCTCCTTCTTGCGCGGGGTCCGTTCGGCCGCTGAGCCACTGTCCGAAGAGGAGGATGAAGCTACCCCAGATGGAGGCTGAGAGTCCAGGCCGTTCTCGCCCCCGCCGCCGGCGGCCGCGCCGCTGCCACTGAGGCTAAGCTCGGACTTCTTTCCGGACAGCATGGGGGCTGCTGCGATGCACAAAGACCGGGCCCGCGGGAGCTGAGCTGTGCTGCTAAAGCGAACTAGATGAGCGCTCCTGCCAGCCACTGGCTCCCATCACAGGAAGCGACGTAGAGACGCCGCTAGTGTCACGTGACATGCACGTCCCTCCAGTGCACCCCACGTGCATGTCTTTCACGCGCCCCGAATTACGCCTCATAATATGAAGTCAACCTCTGAGTGGACGGTGGTGGTTACTCGTTCCACCATTCTATTGGTCCGGGAGACTCTGGCAGTAAATCACGACTCTTTTGTGACAACAAACTTTGTGAGTGGTTCTGCCTCTTGCAGCCTTACGTTTTGATTCGTCAAAGTGGCACCGAGAGGCGGTCACTAAAAAAGGGCACGCCTCTTCACTTGTGCCAAACAGTTAACCGCAGACAGTTAATCTGTGTTGGGTATGCAGGGGGGCGTGCCTAGCGAAAGACAAAGCATTACAATTTCTAATTCATCAATAGCTTGAGGTTGACAAGTTTTGCAAGGTAGGCGCCTAATTTAAGAACGCTGCATCTTTCTTTTCCATAATCTTTGTTATAAACTGCTGGGATTTTGTTGTCTTTTTTTGGTTTGGTTTTCTGCGTGGTATTGTGGCTATATGGCCAGAGCAGCCGACCTTAGACCTTGAAACCAGCTTCCAGCCTCTGCGTTAGCTCCGCATCCTCGGAAAGGGGGAAAATCATTTAATCTCTCTGTGCCCATGTTAGCGCGACTGACCTTATTTGAATTGACATTTATTTATAATGGGACGTGTTTCTAGGTTGATGGACCTTTTGGCTCCACTTAGAGTAGTTCTCACTGACACTCCTACTACTACAAATCAATAGCAATGACAATCAATAGTATCAGTAATCATAGAAGTCAGTCATTTCCACACACCATGACCTCTTGCCCACAGACCTTCGCTGCCAGGCCTTTTCCCCCTCCTGTGCCGAGCCTTTTTTTGGCTATTTGGAGCAGTTCGCGCTTAGGCCCTCATAACTTTTTGTTCACATAAGCTACCCACGCCAAATTTGCGTCCTTTTTTCCCAACATCCTAGGGATTCTAGAGGTACCCAGACTTTGTGGGTTCCCCAGAAGGAGGCCAAGAAATTAGCCAAAAAACAGTGAAAATTTCATTTTTTTCAAAAAATTGGGAAAAATGGGCTGCAGAAGAAGGCTTGTGTTTTTTTCCCTGAAAAGGGCATCAACAAAGGGTTTGCGGTGATAAAATCACCAGCTTCCCAGCTTTCAGGAACAGGCAGACTTGAATCAGAAAACCCAATTTTTCAAGACAATTTTGGCAATTTACGGGGACAAACCCCATTTTTACGATTTTTGTGCTTTCAACCTCCTTCCAGTCAGTGACAGAAATGGGCATGAAACCAACGCTGGATCCCAGAAACCGTAACATTTTTGAAAAGTAGACAAAAATCCGAATTCAGCAAGGGGTAATTTGTGTAGATCCTACAAGGGTTTCCTACAGAAAATAACAACTGAAAAAGAAAAATATTGAAATTGAGGTGAAAAAAACATAAATTTTTCTCTACATTTTACTCTGTAACTTTTTCCAGCAATGTCAGATTTTCGAAAGCAATATACCGTTACGTCTGCTGGACTCTTCTGGTTGCGGGGATATATAGGGCTTATAGGTTCATCAAGAACTCTAGGTACCCAGAGCCAATAAATGACCTGCACCCTGCAGTGGGTTTTCAATCTATGCCGGGTATACAGCAATTCATTTGCTAAAATATAAAGAGTAAAAAATAGCTATCAAGAAAACCTTTGTATTTCCAAAAAGGGCACAAGATAAGGTGTTGAGAAGCAGTGGTTATTTGCACATCTCTGAATTTTGGGGTGCCCATACTAGCATGTGAATTACAGGGCATTTCTCAAATAGATGTCTTTTTTACACACTGTCTTCCATTTGGAAGGAAAAAATGTAGAGAAAGACAAGGGGCAATAACACTTGTTTTGCTATTCTATGTTCCCCCAAGTCTCCCGATAAAAATGATACCTCACTTGTGTGGGTAGGCCTAGGGCCCGCGACAGGATATGCCCCAAAACACAACGTGGACACATCACAGAAAACAGAGCTGTTTTTAGCAAAGTGCCTACCTTTAGATTTTGGCCTCTAGCTCAGCCGCCACCTAGGGAAACCTACCAAACCTGTGCATTTCTGAAAACTAGAGATCTAGGGGAATCCAAGATGGGGTGACTTGTGTGGCTCGGACCAGGTTCTGTTACCCAGAATCCTTAGCAAACATCAAAATTTGGCTAAAAAAACACATGTTCCTCATATTTCTGTGGCAGAAAGTTCTGGAATCTGAGAGGACCCACAAATTTCCTTCGACCCAGCGTTCCCCCACGTCTCCCGATAAAAATGATACCTCACTTGTGTGGGTAGGCCTAGCGCCCGCGACAGAAAACGCCCCAAAGCGCAACGTGGACACATCCAAATTTGTGAAGCAAAACAGAGGTGTTTTTTGCAAAGTGCCTACCTGTAGATTTTGGCTTGTAGCTCAGCCGCCACCTAGGGAAACCTACCAAACCTGTGCATTTCTGAAAACTAGAGACCTAGGGGAATCCAAGATGGGGTGACTTGTGTGGCTCGGACCAGGTTCTGTTACCCAGAATCCTTTGCAAACCTCAAAATTTGGCTAAAAAAACACATGTTCCTCACATTTCTGTGGCAGAAAGTTCTGGAATCTCAGAGGAGCCACGAATTTCCTTCCACCCAGCGTTCCCCCACGTCTCCCGATAAAAATGATACCTCACTTGTGTGGGTAGGCCTAGCGCCCGCGACAGGAAACGCCCCAAAGCGCAACGTGGACACATCCAAATTTGTGAAGGAAAACAGAGGTGTTTTTTGCAAAGTGCCTACCTGTAGATTTTGGCCTGTAGCTCAGCCGCCACCTAGGGTAACCTACCAAACCTGTGCATTTCTGAAAACTAGAGACCTAGGGGAATCCAAGGTGGGGTGACTTGTGTGGCTCGGACCAGGTTCTGTTCCCCAGAATCCTTTGCAAACCTCAAAATGTGGCTAAAAAAACACATGTTCCTAACATTTCTGTGGCAGAAAGTTCTGGAATCTGAGAGGAGCCACAAATTTCCTTCCACCCAGCGTTCCCCCACGTCTCCCGATAAAAATGATATCTCACTTGTGTGGGTAGGCCTAGCGCCCGCGACAGGAAACGCCCCAAAGCGCAACGTGGACACATCCAAATTTGTGAAGGAAAACAGAGGTGTTTTTTGCAAAGTGACTACCTGTAGATTTTGGCCTGTAGCTCAGCCGCCACCTAGGGAAACCTACCAAACCTGTGCATTTCTGAAAACTAGAGACCTAGGGGAATCCAAGATGGGGTGACTTGTGTGGCTCGGACCAGGTTCTGTTACCCAGAATCCTTTGCAAACCTCAAAATTTGGCTAAAAAAACACATGTTCCTCACATTTCTGTGGCAGAAAGTTCTGGAATCTCAGAGGAGCCACAAATTTCCTTCAACCCAGCGTTCCCCCACGTCTCCCGATAAAAATGATACCTCACTTGTGTGGGTAGGCCTAGCGCCCGCGACAGAAAACGCCCCAAAGCGCAACGTGGACACATCCAAATTTGTGAAGCAAAACAGAGGTGTTTTTTGCAAAGTGCCTACCTGTAGATTTTGGCTTGTAGCTCAGCCGCCACCTAGGGAAACCTACCAAACCTGTGCATTTCTGAAAACTAGAGACCTAGGGGAATCCAAGATGGGGTGACTTGTGTGGCTCGGACCAGGTTCTGTTACCCAGAATCCTTTGCAAACCTCAAAATTTGGCTAAAAAAACACATGTTCCTCACATTTCTGTGGCAGAAAGTTCTGGAATCTCAGAGGAGCCACGAATTTCCTTCCACCCAGCGTTCCCCCACATCTCCCGATAAAAATGATACCTCACTTGTGTGGGTAGGCCTAGCGCCCGCGACAGGAAACGCCCCAAAGCGCAACGTGGACACATCCAAATTTGTGAAGGAAAACAGAGGTGTTTTTTGCAAAGTGCCTACCTGTAGATTTTGGCCTGTAGCTCAGCCGCCACCTAGGGTAACCTACCAAACCTGTGCATTTCTGAAAACTAGAGACCTAGGGGAATCCAAGGTGGGGTGACTTGTGTGGCTCGGACCAGGTTCTGTTCCCCAGAATCCTTTGCAAACCTCAAAATGTGGATAAAAAAACACATGTTCCTAACATTTCTGTGGCAGAAAGTTCTGGAATCTGAGAGGAGCCACAAATTTCCTTCCACCCAGCGTTCCCCCACGTCTCCCGATAAAAATGATATCTCACTTGTGTGGGTAGGCCTAGCGCCCGCGACAGGAAACGCCCCAAAGCGCAACGTGGACACATCCAAATTTGTGAAGGAAAACAGAGGTGTTTTTTGCAAAGTGACTACCTGTAGATTTTGGCCTGTAGCTCAGCCGCCACCTAGGGAAACCTACCAAACCTGTGCATTTCTGAAAACTAGAGACCTAGGGGAATCCAAGATGAGGTGACTTGTGTGGCTCGGACCAGGTTCTGTTACCCAGAATCCTTTGCAAACCTCAAAATTTGGCTAAAAAAACACATGTTCCTCACATTTCTGTGGCAGAAAGTTCTGGAGTCTCAGAGGAGCCACGAATTTCCTTCCACCCAGCGTTCCCCCACGTCTCCCGATAAAAATGATACCTCACTTGTGTGGGTAGGCCTAGCGCCCGCGACAGGAAACGCCCCAAGGCGCAACGTGGACACATCCAAATTTGTGAAGGAAAACAGAGGTGTTTTTTGCAAAGTGCCTACCTGTAGATTTTGGCCTGTAGCTCAGCCGCCACCTAGGGAAACCTACCAAACCTGTGCATTTCTGAAAACTAGAGACCTAGGGGAATCCAAGGTGGGGTGACTTGTGTGGCTCGGACCAGGTTCTGTTACCCAGAATCCTTTGCAAACCTCAAAATTTGGCTAAAAAAACACATGTTCCTAACATTTCTGTGGCAGAAAGTTCTGGAATCTGAGAGGAGCCACAAATTTCCTTCCACCCAGCGTTCCCCCACGTCTCCCGATAAAAATGATACCTCACTTGTGTGGGTAGGCCTAGCGCCCGCGACAGGAAACGCCCCATAGCGCAACGTGGACACATCCAAATTTGTGAAGGAAAACAGAGGTGTTTTTTGCAAAGTGACTACCTGTAGATTTTGGCCTGTAGCTCAGCCGCCACCTAGGGAAACCTACCAAACCTGTGCATTTCTGAAAACTAGAGACCTAGGGGAATCCAAGATGGGGTGACTTGTGTGGCTCGGACCAGGTTCTGTTACCCAGAATCCTTTGCAAACCTCAAAATTTGGCTAAAAAACACATGTTCCTAACATTTCTGTGGCAGAAAGTTCTGGAATCTGAGAGGAGCCACAAATTTCCTTCCACCCAGCGTTCCCCCACGTCTCCCGATAAAAATGATACCTCACTTGTGTGGGTAGGCCTGGCGCCCGCGACAGGAAACGCCCCAAAGCGCAACGTGGACTCATCCAAATTTGTGAAGGAAAACAGAGGTGTTTTTTGCAAAGTGCCTACCTGTAGATTTTGGCCTGTAGCTCAGCCGCCACCTAGGGAAGCCTACCAAACCTGTGCATTTCTGAAAACTAGAGACCTAGGGGAATCCAAGATGGGGTGACTTGTGTGGCTCGGACCAGGTTCTGTTACCCAGAATCCTTTGCAAACCTCAAAATTTGGCTAAAAAAACACATGTTCCTAACATTTCTGTGGCAGAAAGTTCTGGAATCTGAGAGGACCCACAAATTTCCTTCCACCCAGCGTTCCCCCACGTCTCCTGATAAAAATGATACCTCCCTTGTGTGGGTAGGCCTAGCGCCCGTGACAGAAAACGCCCCAAAGCGCAACGTGGACACATCCAAATTTGTGAAGCAAAACAGAGGTGTTTTTTGCCAAGTGCCTACCTGTAGATTTTGGCTTGTAGCTCAGCCGCCACCTAGGGAAACCTACCAAACCTGTGCATTTCTGAAAACTAGAGACCTAGGGGAATCCAAGATGGGGTGACTTGTGTGGCTCGGACCAGGTTCTGTTACCCAGAATCCTTTGCAAACCTCAAAATTTGGCTAAAAAAACACATGTTCCTCACATTTCTGTGGCAGAAAGTTCTGGAATCTCAGAGGAGCCACGAATTTCCTTCCACCCAGCGTTCCCCCACGTCTCCCGATAAAAATGATACCTCACTTGTGTGGGTAGGCCTAGCGCCCGCGACAGGAAACGCCCCAAAGCGCAACGTGGACACATCCAAATTTGTGAAGGAAAACAGAGGTGTTTTTTGCAAAGTGCCTACCTGTAGATTTTGGCCTGTAGCTCAGCCGCCACCTAGGGAAACCTACCAAACCTGTGCATTTCTGAAAACTAGAGACCTAGGGGAATCCAAGGTGGGGTGACTTGTGTGGCTCGGACCAGGTTCTGTTACCCAGAATCCTTTGCAAACCTCAAAATTTGGCTAAAAAAACACATGTTCCTAACATTTCTGTGGCAGAAAGTTCTGGAATCTGAGAGGAGCCACAAATTTCCTTCCACCCAGCGTTCCCCCACGTCTCCCGATAAAAATGATACCTCACTTGTGTGGGTAGGCCTAGCGCCCGCGACAGGAAACGCCCCAAAGCGCAACGTGGACACATCCAAATTTGTGAAGGAAAACAGAGGTGTTTTTTGCAAAGTGACTACCTGTAGATTTTGGCCTGTAGCTCAGCCGCCACCTAGGGAAACCTACCAAACCTGTGCATTTCTGAAAACTAGAGACCTAGGGGAATCCAAGATGGGGTGACTTGTGTGGCTCGGACCAGGTTCTGTTACCCAGAATCCTTTGCAAACCTCAAAATTTGGCTAAAAAAACACATGTTCCTCACATTTCTGTGGCAGAAAGTTCTGGAATCTGAGAGGAGCCACAAATTTCCTTCCACCCAGCGTTCCCCCACGTCTCCCGATAAAAATGGTACCTCACTTGTGTGGGTAGGCCTAGCGCCCGCGACAGGAAACGCCCCAAAGCGCAACGTGGACACATCCAAATTTGTGAAGGAAAACAGAGGTGTTTTTTGCAAAGTGACTACCTGTAGATTTTGGCCTGTAGCTCAGCCGCCACCTAGGGAAACCTACCAAACCTGTGCATTTTTGAAAACTAGAGACCTAGGGGAATCCAAGATGGGGTGACTTGTGTGGCTCGGACCAGGTTCTGTTACCCAGAATCCTTTGCAAACCTCAAAATTTGGCTAAAAAAACACATGTTCCTAACATTTCTGTGGCAGAAAGTTCTGGAATCTGAGAGGAGCCACAAATTTCCTTCCACCCAGCGTTCCCCCACGTCTCCCGATAAAAATGATACCTCACTTGTGTGGGTAGGCCTAGCGCCCGCGACAGGAAACGCCCCAAAGCGCAACGTGGACACATCCAAATTTGTGAAGGAAAACAGAGGTGTTTTTTGCAAAGTGACTACCTGTAGATTTTGGCCTGTAGCTCAGCCGCCACCTAGGGAAACCTACCAAACCTGTGCATTTCTGAAAACTAGAGACCTAGGGGAATCCAAGATGGGGTGACTTGTGTGGCTCGGACCAGGTTCTGTTACCCAGAATCCTTTGCAAACCTCAAAATTTGGTTAAAAAAACACATGTTCCTAACATTTCTGTGGCAGAAAGTTCTGGAATCTGAGAGGAGCCACAAATTTCCTTCCACCCAGCGTTCCCCCACGTCTCCCGATAAAAATGATACCTCACTTGTGTGGGTAGGCCTAGCGCCCGCGACAGGAAACGCCCCAAAGCGCAACGTGGACACATCCAAATTTGTGAAGGAAAACAGAGGTGTTTTTTGCAAAGTGCCTACCTGTAGATTTTGGCTTGTAGCTCAGCCGCCACCTAGGGAAACCTACCAAACCTGTGCATTTCTGAAAACTAGAGACCTAGGGGAATCCAAGATGGGGTGACTTGTGTGGCTCGGACCAGGTTCTGTTACCCAGAATCCTTTGCAAACCTCAAAATTTGGCTAAAAAAACACATGTTCCTCACATTTCTGTGGCAGAAAGTTCTGGAATCTCAGAGGAGCCACGAATTTCCTTCCACCCAGCGTCCCCCCACGTCTCCCGATAAAAATGATACCTCACTTGTGTGGGTAGGCCTAGCGCCGCGACAGGAAACGCCCCAAAGCGCAACGTGGACACATCCAAATTTGTGAAGGAAAACAGAGGTGTTTTTTGCAAAGTGCCTACCTGTAGATTTTGGCCTGTAGCTCAGCCGCCACCTAGGGAAACCTACCAAACCTGTGCATTTCTGAAAACTAGAGACCTAGGGGAATCCAAGGTGGGGTGACTTGTGTGGCTCGGACCAGGTTCTGTTACCCAGAATCCTTTGCAAACCTCAAAATTTGGCTAAAAAAACACATGTTCCTAACATTTCTGTGGCAGAAAGTTCTGGAATCTGAGAGGAGCCACAAATTTCCTTCCACCCAGCGTTCCCCCACGTCTCCCGATAAAAATGATACCTCACTTGTGTGGGTAGGCCTAGCGCCCGCGACAGGAAACGCCCCAAAGCGCAACGTGGACACATCCAAATTTGTGAAGGAAAACAGAGGTGTTTTTTGCAAAGTGACTACCTGTAGATTTTGGCCTGTAGCTCAGCCGCCACCTAGGGAAACCTACCAAACCTGTGCATTTCTGAAAACTAGAGACCTAGGGGAATCCAAGATGGGGTGACTTGTGTGGCTCGGACCAGGTTCTGTTACCCAGAATCCTTTGCAAACCTCAAAATTTGGCTAAAAAAACACATGTTCCTCACATTTCTGTGGCAGAAAGTTCTGGAATCTGAGAGGAGCCACAAATTTCCTTCCACCCAGCGTTCCCCCACGTCTCCCGATAAAAATGGTACCTCACTTGTGTGGGTAGGCCTAGCGCCCGCGACAGGAAACGCCCCAAAGCGCAACGTGGACACATCCAAATTTGTGAAGGAAAACAGAGGTGTTTTTTGCAAAGTGACTACCTGTAGATTTTGGCCTGTAGCTCAGCCGCCACCTAGGGAAACCTACCAAACCTGTGCATTTCTGAAAACTAGAGACCTAGGGGAATCCAAGATGGGGTGACTTGTGTGGCTCGGACCAGGTTCTGTTACCCAGAATCCTTTGCAAACCTCAAAATTTGGCTAAAAAAACACATGTTCCTAACATTTCTGTGGCAGAAAGTTCTGGAATCGGAGAGGAGCCACAAATTTCCTTCCACCCAGCGTTCCCCCACGTCTCCCGATAAAAATGATACCTCACTTGTGTGGGTAGGCCTAGCGCCTGCGACAGGAAACGCCCCAAAGCGCAACGTGGACACATCCAAATTTGTGAAGGAAAACAGAGGTGTTTTTTGCAAAGTGACTACCTGTAGATTTTGGCCTGTAGCTCAGCCGCCACCTAGGGAAACCTACCAAACCTGTGCATTTCTGAAAACTAGAGACCTAGGGGAATCCAAGATGGGGTGACTTGTGTGGCTCGGACCAGGTTCTGTTACCCAGAATCCTTTGCAAACCTCAAAATTTGGCTAAAAAAACACATGTTCCTAACATTTCTGTGGCAGAAAGTTCTGGAATCTGAGAGGAGCCACAAATTTCCTTCCACCCAGCGTTTCCCCACGTCTCCCGATAAAAATGATACCTCACTTGTGTGGGTAGGCCTAGCGCCCGCGACAGGAAACGCCCCAAAGCGCAACGTGGACACATCCAAATTTGTGAAGGAAAACAGAGGTGTTTTTTGCAAAGTGCCTACCTGTAGATTTTGGCCTGTAGCTCAGCCGCCACCTAGGGAAGCCTACCAAACCTGTGCATTTCTGAAAACTAGAGACCTAGGGGAATCCAAGATGGGGTGACTTGTGTGGCTCGGACCAGGTTCTGTTACTCAGAATCCTTTGCAAACCTCAAAATTTGGCTAAAAAAACACATGTTCCTAACATTTCTGTGGCAGAAAGTTCTGGAATCTGAGAGGAGCCACAAACTTCCTTCCACCCAGCGTTCCCCCACGTCTCCCGATAAAAATGATACCTCACTTGTGTGGGTAGGCCTAGCGCCCGCGACAGGAAACGCCCCAAAGCGCAACGTGGACACATCCAAATTTGTGAAGGAAAACAGAGGTGTTTTTTGCAAAGTGCCTACCTGTAGATTTTGGCCTGTAGCTCAGCCGCCACCTAGGGAAACCTACCAAACCTGTGCATTTCTGAAAACTAGAGACCTAGGGGAATCCAAGATGGGGTGACTTGTGTGGCTCGGACCAGGTTCTGTTACCCAGAATCCTTTGCAAACCTCAAAATTTGGCTAAAAAAACACATGTTCCTAACATTTCTGTGGCAGAAAGTTCTGGAATCTGAGAGGAGCCACAAATTTCCTTCCACCCAGCGTTCCCCCACGTCTCCCGATAAAAATGATACCTCACTTGTGTGGGTAGGCCTAGCGCCCGCGACAGGAAACGCCCCAAAGCGCAACGTGGACACATCCAAATTTGTGAAGGAAAACAGAGGTGTTTTTTGCAAAGTGCCTACCTGTAGATTTTGGCCTGTAGCTCAGCCGCCACCTAGGGAAGCCTACCAAACCTGTGCATTTCTGAAAACTAGAGACCTAGGGGAATCCAAGATGGGGTGACTTGTGTGGCTCGGACCAGGTTCTGTTACCCAGAATCCTTTGCAAACCTCAAAATTTGGCTAAAAAAACACATGTTCCTAACATTTCTGTTGCAGAAAGTTCTGGAATCTGAGAGGAGCCACAAATTTCCTTCCACCCAGCGTTCCCCCACGTCTCCCGATAAAAATGATACCTCACTTGTGTGGGTAGGCCTAGCGCCCGCGACAGGAAACGCCCCAAAGCGCAACGTGGACACATCCAAATTTGTGAAGGAAAACAGAGGTGTTTTTTGCAAAGTGCCTACCTGTAGATTTTGGCCTGTAGCTCAGCCGCCACCTAGGGAAGCCTACCAAACCTGTGCATTTCTGAAAACTAGAGACCTAGGGGAATCCAAGATGGGGTGACTTGCGTGGCTCGGACCAGGTTCTGTTACCCAGAATCCTTTGCAAACCTCAAAATTTGGCTAAAAAAACACATGTTCCTAACATTTCTGTGGCAGAAAGTTCTGGAATCTGAGAGGAGCCACAAACTTCCTTCCACCCAGCGTTCCCCCACGTCTCCCGATAAAAATGATACCTCACTTGTGTGGGTAGGCCTAGCGCCCGCGACAGCAGACACCCCAAAACGCAACGTGGACACATCACATTTTTTCATTGAAAACAGTTCCTACCTGTAGATTTTGGCCTCTAGCTCAGCCGGCACCTAGGGAAACCTACCAAACCTGTGCATTTTTGAAACCTAGAGACCTAGGGGAATCCAAGATGGGGTGACTTGCGGGGCTCTGACCAGGTTCTGTTACCCAGAATCCTTTGCAAACCTCAAATTCTGTCTAAAAAAACACATTTTCCACACATTTCGGTGACAGAAAGTTCTGGAATCTGAGTGGAGCCACAAATTTCCTTCCACCCAGCGTTCCCCCAAGTCTCCCGATAAAAATGATATCTCACTTGTGTGGGTGGGCCAGGTGCCTGCAACAGAATAAGGCCCAAAACTTGTAGAGATAGAGGGGATAGCACAGCAAGTTTATAAGGACATATTCTTTTATACATCTTTAGACTGACTCTGCTTTGGGGACCCACATAAGTGAGGTGTCATTTTACTTGGGAGACTGAGGGGAACACTGGGGAGTAAGAATTTTGTGCTGGAGTGGTGATCTTACGAAGAAAAGTAAGGAAAATATGCTTTTTTAAGCACATTTTGTGGTTTACAGAGGAGTCTGGGTAAGAAAATGTTGGGTGATCCACGCAAGCCGCACCTCCCTGGACTCCTTGGGGTGTCTAGTTTAAAAAAATGTCTGGGTTTGGTAGGTTTCCCTAGATGAAGGCCGCACACAGGACCAAAAACATAGGTGCCCTCTCCCCCCCAAACACAGGTAGTTTTGTAATATATCGTTTTGATGTGCCCACATACGTCCGTGATGTGCCAAACACTAAAAGTTTGAAAAGAAACACACTTAGGTTATGTGAAAAAGACCCCTCATCCACCAACCAAGTTGGTGGCATGCTTCATCATTGGGGTCCCACCTGAGGCACCTAGCGTGTCACAGGTGTGCTGCGACGCCTGATTACAGCTGAGCAGGTTTTGTCATTTTTACCACACATACTGGTTGGATTTGGCACGAGGGTGAGTGATGGTTCAGTGGATCAAATTTTACTAACAGAAGAGCTTTCACAAAAATGAAATGCACGGTTAGTAACTGAAAGGCAAAAAACTGAACCAATGACTCACAGCTCGTGAGCTGTAAAGCCGCGACAAGGCACCAACCGCTTTACAGTCCATTCACACAACTTTCATACATGACACACACAAGGCCATTCACACCGCCAGCCACGGGCCCAGCACATTACAACACTCACATCGACAGACAGCGCCACTCAAGGGCCCATCACTTACATACGCCCACATGCCTGATACAACAATCACACCAGTTGATGGGAGTGTGTGGACTGGTGTTTGGCTGGCAGTGTGTTGCAGTAGCCAACAGCAAGTCAATATGTACACTCTCAGCCAAGCCCCACTCCACACACAATGGCATCATTTTTTTTTTTTTTAACAGAGGCACCCCTAACTAAGTAGAAAGAATTACAAAACTAAAAACACAAAAGCTCTAACTAAGAACATGACAGAAATGCTAACCATGAAACTAAACACATGAAAATACAAAACAGACATGAGTTTACACTCATGGTTGTTCCCAGAAATTCTTCTGGGTGTGGTAATTCTTAAAACAAGCACCAACACACAGCCCAGGCTTTGAAGGACAATCTGGGCAGTACATTCGAGTCTCCCTCCGGATACCTCTTCGAAAACACACTCTACATTTCTTAGCTGGAAAGTCTTTTTTGGGTGTGGGAGGAATGTGCTCAGCAAAGTGGCGATCTTTCAATCTAGCCACATCCTCCACCACTGCTTCTCTAGGAACTCTGGCCTGTTCCACCACAATAAGGCTCTCTATCATTGACTCCTGAAATTTCACAAATGTCATCTTTGACTCTGGAGACCTATCCCTAAACACAATAAAAGCATTGAAGGTTGCTAAGTGGAAGAGGTGAAGTCCTAACTTCTTATACCAAACGTAAGACTTACGAATAGCAGTATAAGGTTCCAACCTCTGGTCAACTCTATCTACACCTCCCATGTGCTTTTTATAATCTAAAATGCACACAGGTTTGCCCACTTCAGCAACCTGGCCCCAAACAGTCACAGGGGAAGTACTCTCATCATGGATGGTACTTAGCATGTAGACATCCCTCTTGTCTGAAAATTTCAAAGCTAGCAGCTCCTCGTTCCGCAAGGCACAGCACTGTCCTCTCTCAAGTTTTTTACAGACAAGCTCCCTTGGATAGCCTTTCCGGTTAGAACGGATTGTGCCACAAGCAACTGTGTCCACTCTAAACAATTCCTTGAACAATTGCACACCAGTGTAGAAGTTATCTACATACAAATGGTGACCTTTGTTGAACAGTCGTCTACCAAGATCCCACACAATTTTCTCAGTAACTCCAAAAGTGGGAGGACAACCAGGGGCGTCAATATTGGAATCCCTACCAGTGTACACACGGAAACTATACACATATCCTGTCCTACTTTCAGACAGCATATACAATTTAATTCCATATCGTGCCCTTTTGCTAAGAATGTACTGCCTAAAAACCAAACGACCCTTGAAGAGGACCAAAGACTCGTCCACACTTAACTCTTTGCCTGGAACATAGACCTCCGAAAACCGATCTACAAAATGATCAAGTACAGGACTAATCTTAAAAAGACGGTCAGAATCTGGGTGATCTCGTGGCAAGGCTAATGCATTGTCAACAAAATGCAGCATCCTAAGAAGAAGCAAATACCGATTACGACTCATGGTCGCTGGAAATATAGCTGTTGCCATCAAGGGACTAGTAGACCAATACGAAGCCAGTGACGGCTTCCTTATCAACCCCATCAAAAAAGTCAAACCCAAAAACTTTTTTAACTCCTCCAAATTTGTGGGAATCCACTGGGCAGCTCTAGAGTGTGGCCTAAGTCTAGCAGCGTTGTCCCTCAAATGCTGCTCCGCATACAAATTAGTCTGCTCAACAATCTCTTCCAAAAACATATCATCCATGAATAACTCAAAGAAATTGATAGGCATAAAGTTCTCTGTATTGGCGTTACACCCCGGGAGACCAGTAAAGGCAGGCAACTCTGGCTGCTCCATGTATGGGGCAACCCAGACATCAGGTCTTATAACGGGAAACCTTTCAGCCCCAGGTTGCTGCACTATTGGCACATCAATGTCCTCCTCTAAAATAGGCCCTTTATCTGCACTGAGTGTGGCTTCATCATCAGAAGATTCCCCTCCAACAGAAACATCACTGCCAGAATCTCTGACTTCCTCCTCTGCCTCAGATGCAGAGTCCGCCTCATAGTCATGATCAGACTGTGACTCAAAAAGCATACCAACCACCTGCTGAGCGGTCATCCTGCGGCTAGCCATAATCTCTCCTGCTAAAATTAACTGGACAAATTCACCACCAACAACCAGCACTGTGTAAGACAAGTAACAAAGTGTAGCTTTGTTAGAAAGAGTTATAAACTCACAAACTATACCGCTCACTTGCCTGAAAAAGCTTGATTCACCAGCAACTACACAGCAATCACCAATGATATCCCACTAAAAATAAAGAAAGAAAGGCAAATTAGAAATAAGACAAAACAAATATCATTGTGCACAAACCTAAGGACAATTTCACACACAATCCTGCATTTAGTACACCCCCTACAAACATGTCATTCATGCATTGCAACAATACTCCTTTGGAGTAAATTGTTTTTACTTACCTAAAACATGCAACTGTGCAAACTGCAGGTCAACCACCGCCAAAACCGCAAGGAGCCACAGCAAATAAAGCAAAAGCTTTGAACTAGAACAAAAAGGAAGAAAACATTTTTTATCACAAATGCAAAGACTTCTTCAGTTGACAAACTCCCCACCATCAAACATTTAGAAATTGGTGCCTAAGTGGATTCTGCCATAGGGGCAGATGGGCCTACTAAAAGAATAGGCCTGTCTGCCCCAAGGAAGCCAGAAAATACCTTTAGTAGTGTGTCCCCATGGAGAGCGACCCTTGCCAAAGGGGACAGCCCTCAAACAAACAAAAAAACACACACAACACTATCCCTGGTGCCTAAGTGGCTTCTGCCCCCCTTGGGGGCAGGTGGGCCTAAGAAAATAGGCCCATCTGCCCCCAGGGGGTGTAGAAATGGCCAACAGGTCAATGCCCCCCTTGGGGGGGCACCCTGTGACCAAGGGGACACCCCCCCCCCCACAAAAATAAACAAATTTAAAAAAATCCCTGGCGTTCTAGTGGTTTCTGCCCCCCTTGGGGGCAGACCAGTCTAAAAATAATAGGCTGATCTGTCTCCAAGGGGTGCAGAAATGGCCTGGGTACATGTGCCCCCAAAGTGGGGGGCGACCCTTGCCAAAGGCCCCCCCCATCCACTAACACACACACACACACACACTATCCCTGGTGTCTAAGTGGCTTCTGCCCCCTTTGGGGGCAGGTGGGCCTAACAAAATAGGCCCATCTGCCCCCAGGGGGTGTAGAAATGGCCAACAGGTCAATGCCCCCCTTGGGGGGGCGCCCCGTGACCAAGGGGACGCCCCCCCCACAAAAATAAACAAATTAAAAAAAATCCCTGGCGTTCTAGTGGTTTCTGCCCCCCTTGGGGGCAGACCAGCCTAAAAATAATAGGCTGATCTGTCTCCAAGGGGTGCAGAAATGGCCTGGGTACATGTGCCCCCAAAGTGGGGGGCGACCCTTGCCCAAGGCCCCCCCCATCCACTAACACACACACACACACACACACACACACTATCCCTGGTGTCTAAGTGGCTTCTGCCCCCCCTTGGGGGCAGGTGGGCCTAACATAATAGGCCCATCTGCCCCCATGGGGTGTAGAAATGGCCAACAGGTCAATGCCCCCCTTGGGGGGGGGGGCACCCCGTGACCAAGGGGATGCCCCCCCACAAAAAAAAACAAATTAAAAAAAAACCCTGGCGTTCTAGTGGTTTCTGCCCACCTTGGGGGCAGACCAGCCTAAAAATAATAGGCTGATCTGTCTCCAAGGGGTGCAGAAATGGCCTGGGTACATGTGCCCCCAAAGTGGGGGGCGACCCTTGCCCAAGGCACCCCCCCCCATCCACTAACACACACACACACACTATCCCTGGTGTCTAAGTGGCTTCTGCCCCCCTTGGGGGCAGGTGGGCCCACAAAAATAGGCCCATATGCCCCCAGGGGGGAGCAGAAATGGCCAACAGGTCAATGCCCCCCTTGGGGGGGGCGCCCCGTGACCAAGGGGACGCCCCCCCACAAAAAAAAACAAATAAAAAAAAAACCCTGGCGTTCTAGTGGTTTTTGCCCACCTTGGGGGCAGACCAGCCTAAAAATAATAGGCTGATCTGTCTCCAAGGGGTGCAGAAATGGCCTGGGTACATGTGCCCCCAAAGTGGGGGGCGACCCTTGCCCAAGGCCCCCCCCATCCACTAACACACACACACACACACACACACACTATCCCTGGTGTCTAAGTGGCTTCTGCCCCCCTTGGGGGCAGGTGGGCCTTACAAAATAGGCCCATCTGCCCCCAGGGGGTGTAGAAATGGCCAACAGGTCAATGCCCCCCTTGGGGGGGCGCCCCGTGACCAAGGGGACACCCCCCCCCCCACAAAAATAAACACATTTTAAAAAATCTCTGGCGTTCTAGTGGTTTCTGCCCCCCTTGGGGGCAGACCAGCCTAAAAATAATAGGCTGATCTGTCTCCAAGGGGTGCAGAAATGGTCTGGATACATGTGCCCCCAAAGTGGGGGGCGACCCTTGCCCAAGGCCCCCCCCCATCCACTAACACACACACACACTATCCCTGGTGTCTAAGTGGCTTCTGCCCCCCTTGTGGGCAGGTGGGCCTAACATAATAGGCCCATCTGCCCCCAGGGGGTGTAGAAATGGCCAACAGGTCAATGCCCCCCTTGGGGGGGCGCCCCGTGACCAAGGGGACGCCCCCCCACAAAAAAAAACAAATAAAAAAAAAACCCTGGCGTTCTAGTGGTTTCTGCCCACCTTGGGGGCAGACCAGCCTAAAAATAATAGGTTGATCTGTCTCCAAGGGGTGCAGAAATGGCCTGGGTACATGTGCCCCCAAAGTGGGGGGCGACCCTTGCCCAAGGCCCCCCCCCCCCCCATCCACTAACACACACACACACACACTATCCCTGGTGTCTAAGTGGCTTCTGCCCCCCTTGGGGGCAGGTGGGCCTACAAAAATAGGCCCATCTGCCCCCAGGGGGGGCAGAAATGGCCAACAGGGCAATGCCCCCCTTGGGGGGCGCCCCGTGCCCAAGGGGACGCCCCCCCACAAAAATAAACACATAAAAAAAAATCCCTGGCGTTCTAGTGGTTTCTGCCCCCCTTGGGGCAGATCAGCCTAAAAATAATAGGCTGATCTGCCCTCAAGGGGGGCAGAAATGGCCCTAAAAGACATGCCCCCCAAAGGGGAGCGACCCTTGCCCAAGGGGGCGCCCCCCCATCCACTACACACACAATCCCTGGTGCCTAAGTGGCTTCTGCCCCCCTTGGGGGCAGATGGACCTAAAAAAAATAGGCCGATTTGCCCCCTTGGGGGGCAGAAAAGGCCAACAGTTCTCTGCCCCCTTGGGGGGGGCGCCCCTTGCCCAAGGGGGCACCCCCCCCACATAAATACACATAAAAATAAAAAACCCTGGTGATCTAGTGTTTTCTGCCCCCCTTGGGGGCAGATCTGGCTAAAAAGTAGCCAATCTGCCCTCAAGGGGGGCAGAAATGGCCCTAAAAGACATGCCCCCCAAAGGGGAGCGACCCTTGCCCAAGGGGGCGCCCCCCCATCCACTACACACACAATCCCTGGTGCCTAAGTGGCTTCTGCCCCCCTTGGGGGCAGATGGACCTAAAAAAAATAGGCCGATCTGGCAGAAAAGGCCAACAGTTCTCTGCCTCCTTGGGGGGGCGACCCTTGCCCAAGGGGGCACCCCCCACACATAAATGCACACAACAATATAAATCCCTGGTGATCTAGTGTTTTCTGCCCCCCTTGGGGGCAGATCTGGCTAAAAAGTAGCCAGATCTGCCCCCAAGGGGGGCAGAAATGGCCTAAGTAATTGCCCCCTAAAGGGGAGCGACCCTTGCCCAAGGGGCCGCTCCCCGCAAGGCAGAAACAGAAAGTACAACAAAAAAAAACAAATCCCTGGTGTCTAGTGGGCATTCCTGCTGCCCGATCGCAATGCGATCGGGCAGCAGGAATGCTCAAAGAGACACCGGGGAAAAGGAAAAGCCTTTCCTTTTCCCCGGTGCCTCTTTAGCCCCAACCCCCCACCCACCGGGAAGAGGAACTCACCTCTTCACTCGTCGCCGCACAGGAAGCAAATGGCTTCCTGTGCGGCGAGAATCCCATAATGAAGTCAGCGCGCGATCGCGCGCTGATGTCATTATGGGGGGGTGGGGGGGGTCGGGAGTGGATGGGGAAGGGCTTCCCCTTCCATCCCTGACTTTGGGGGATGGGGGGGAAGCACACAGAGGGAGCGAGAGCGCTCCCTCTGGGCTGTGTGCCGAGGACGTAGTGGTTACGTCCTCGGCACAGCAGCACTGTGCCGCGGGACGTAACCACTACGTCCGTGGCACAGAAGGGGTTAAGTACAATTTAGAATGTTTATTTTCCTATAAAAACAATGCTAATATCACATAACTTAGTCTCAAAATCAAATGATAAGCATACAGAAACAATACTGGCTGCCCAAATCTCCTAAAGAATCACAATTTAATCAAGGCTTGGGCCACTACCCATTCTAAGGTTATTGTACATATCAGTAGCAAGAATAGCTGTGCAAATAAAATGGCATACATTTAGATTTAGCAAAGAAAAGTAATCAACTGTTATTACGTTTAGCGACCACCATCAGTGAGTACCCTAACTAACCCTCAGATTAGAACAGAATGTTTGGGTGTCATGAAAATTTTAAGTCAACACAAATTTGGAAAAACATTTAACTATGGCTCTATCAAAATTAGCGGTTGATATTGCTAGTGCTCCTGGTCCTTAGTAAACTTACAAGGGGACGCATATAAGCCGATGAACATTTTGAATCACATGGAGTATCCTAGCTATGTAGTAATTGATGAAAATCAATTATCAACGTAATCAATCAATAACCACTAAGAGAATCATTAAGCATGAGACAATATATCAACATTTAGTGAATAACCAAAACTTAATTATACGTTTTATCAATTTTATCCCCCTATTAGTTACAATACTAAGTCATACGGTTAATTCAAACCGTATTCAGTTAGCTCAGAATTAGTTCATTAATGACCACCAATAATATAATATAATTAGAACTTGAGAAAACATATGCTCGAATGCTTCAGCACAAGCCATCAAAGATGAATATAACAGTATTAATAGCAGAGTTCAGCAATCAATTCGTCAATCATTTGTCACTGTCAGCATCTCCCAAAGAATCCTACCTAACCCAAATTAGCATTTAGCATGTGGCACTTCATTCAAAAACAATTTAGAACATGAATTTGGAAAACATCTAGCTAGTAGATAGCCTATAAAAACAGCACAGTTGGTACCTAGAAAGAAAGGCACAAAAGTTAATCAGTCACATTATCATAGCTACTGTTAGAATTTTCATCCTTGGCGTGGTCTTCCTTAACTTTTTGCCTCTGTTCCCCAGGTTGTTGATGCGTGCTGGACTCTGATTTGACTGTTTTTGTTACTCTGGGCACTTTACCACTGCTAACCGGTGCTAAAGTGCAAGTGCTCCTGTTTAAAATGTGTACGTAATTGGTTCTACATGATTGGCATATTTGTTTTACTGTTAAGTCCCTAGTAAAGTGCACTAGAGGTGCCCAGGGCCTGTAAATCAAATGTTACTAGTGGGCCTGCAGCACTGGTTGTGCCACCCACACAAGTGACCCTGTAATCATGTCTCAGACCTGCCACTGCAGTGTCTGTAAGTGTATTTTTACACTGTAAATTCGACTTGGCAATTGTACCCACTTGCCAGGCCTAAACCTTCCCTTTTCTTACATGTAAGGCACCCCTAAGGTAGGCCCTAGGTAGCCCCAAGGGCAGGGTGCAGTGTATGGATAAGGTAGGACATATAGTAATGTGGTTTATATGTCCTGACAGTGAAATACTGCCAATTTCGTTTTTCTCTGTTGCAAGGCCTGTCTCTCTCATAGGATAATATGGGGGCTACCTTTAAATATGATTAAAGTGTAGATTCCCCTAGAGAGTAGATGGACATGTGGAGTTTGGGGTCCCTGAACTCACAATTAAAAAATACATCTTTTAGTAAAGTTGATTTTAAGATTGTGCGTTTGAAAATGCCACTTTTAGAAAGTGAGCATTTTCTTGCTTAAACCATTCTGTGACTGCCATGTTTGTGGATTCCCTGCCTGGGTCAGTTTGACAGTTGGGTTGTTTTTCACCTCACACCAGACAGTGACACAAAGGGAGCTGGGGTGTAACCTGCATTTCCTGATTAGCCATCTCTGCTAGGAGGGAGGGGTGGAGTGGTCACTCTCATCTGAAAGGACTGTGCCTGCCTCTGACAATGCTGGCTCCGACCCCCTGGTGTGTGTCTGAGGCCTTGCCTGGGAAAGGCAGGATTTCACAAGTAGGTGTGAGTCCCCTTTGAAGAAAGGTGACTTCAAAGACTAAAATGGGTATAAGAAGGGCACCCAAATCTACAGACTTTAGAAACACTTCTGGAACCAAGAGGAACCTCTGCCTGGAGAAGAGCTGATAGCTGAGGAAGAAGTGCTGCCTGTGACTGTGCTTTGTGGAGCTTTCCTGCAATGCTGCTTCTGCCAGAGTAAGAGGGCAAAGACTGGACTTTGTGTGCCTTCCATCTTGTGAAGAAATCTCCAAGGGCTTGAGTTAGAGCTTGCCTCCTGTTGTTTGAAGTCTCAGGGACAGCAAAGACTTCTCTCTGCCAGCACCTGGAGTCTCTGGAGAGACTCCTGCCCCGACAAGTGGTGCCCTATCCAGTCCCTGGGCCCTTGAAAGGAAAGCTGGTGGAATCCAAGGAAATCGACTTCGGACGACTTCGGACCGACACCGCTGCTGAATCCGGTAACGCCGACTGCACCTGACGCCGTGACCTTCGCTGGAACGCAACGCTCTTTGCAGGCCCGACGCCGCTGCAGCCCCGCTGAAGTCCGCAACTCTGTGGAATTCGCCGCACCACGTCGTGACCGACGCCGCTCGAGGTGCACGGGTTCAACGTTTCGCACAGACGCCGCGATCCCCGACTTCGTGCATCGGCTTGTTTTCACTCTTCACCAAAGGTACTGTACTTGGGGGTCTACACAACTCCGTGTCCGGCGCCGCTGGTGTCGGCTTGTTCGGAACAACTCCGTCACAACGCCGTGTTAACATCTCATCGAAGCATTTTTTGTTTCTAAGCGCTGTTTTTGAGTTTAATCTCTAAAAATTCATAACTTGACTTGTGTATGTCGGAGTTTTGTCGTTTTGGTCTTGTTTTGTTTAGATAAATATTTCCTATATTTCTAAACTGGTGTTGTGTAGTGTTTTCATTAAGTTACTGTGTGTGTTGGTACAAATACTTTACACCTAGCGCTCTGAAGTTAAGCCTACTGCTCTGCCAAGCTACCAAGGGGGTAAGCAGGGGTTAGCTGAGGGTGATTCTCTTTTACCCTGACTAGAGTGAGGGTCCTTGTTTGAAAAGGGGGTAACCTGACTGTCAACCAAAGACCCCATTTCTAACAGCTACTTATCCACAGAATGGATCAGCAACAAAGCCAGCCTTCATCTTCAGGTCATCAATCGATCAGTAACGCATCAGGCTCTCAAGAGCATGAGCCCAATGACATAATCTCGAATCGCGTTGTCTAGCATCAGCATTTCATCCCTCGCATACCCCCTCGCATCAGAAGTTTTAGCCCCTTGTCATTACTTTTTATTAGAGTTTTTCAGTCCATCTCCCTAATGCCTAATTGGTCAGTCAATCAGCAGTTATGACTCTAACCTATAATATTATTTTTACATATCTATGAGTTCTAATATTTACCATCCCCGATTAGTTGATTGGTTCACCGTACGATGTCCTCATCACCCGGCTCATCAGGTATCGAAAATGTTGCATCTTCTTCTCCAGTCAGTGCTTCTATTGTTCAAGTCCTGGGAAAGTACATCGAGTCTGGCTTACACCAAACTTGTTAGATTTCCTAGTTCCTCATCTCCTGTTTCTTGGTATATTGCATAAAATTCTAGCTAGGCAGATTTTATTAACGTATGCAGCTCAGGGACAGTTCAACACACCAGCTTCTCTGCAGTGCGCTAGAAATTCAGCTTCTGTTTGAGGCCTTGAAAACTAGGACACAACTTCGACTAAGTTAACTTTACAATATAATGCAAAACATATGTTATAAATCTTAATATGACATACTACAACATTATTATTATTATGCATTTTCTTTATTTTACACATTTTTATTCCTTTTAGTACAAGTTCGTATATGTGGCTGACATTCCCCATGGGCACATTTTCAAACATGCACATCCATTTTTCTCTATGATTAATTTCTCTATGAACCTTTATAAACCATAACATTTAAGCATTTATTAATAATTTCTAATTAGCATATCTGCGTCAGCAATACCTAGGGACAAAAGCAAATAAACGTAACAGTCAGTAACATCTTCTGATATGTTGCCTCAATATAATTCAGCAAGCTGTGACAGACTTCGTCAATTGGACATCAGTTCAGTCAGCAAGGCATCGAAATTCAGCATTAAATTTCAGGAAAGGAAGGTCTCTTCATGCAGTTTGGAAAGAATGATAACTAAACACTCAAGAAGAATGGGGAGAATGGCGCGCCGCCACTCGGTGCAGTCTGGCTAAGTTAGATGTGCTAAAACTACTTCCCACCTTGCTATTAGTCAAATAATCGTATGCTTACGTTTAGTCCAATGAAAGTAGAACCCCAAATTTAAGAAGTTACTAGTTCACTGTTCACATGGTGATGATTGGCTCCTCTTCTCCTGTTCCCGTCGTTGGGCTCACCAGGTAACAAATTTGTATCAGCTTATACTCCAGTCAGTGCATCCAATGTCTGCTCCTGGGAAGGTCATCCTTACACACACTATATTATACAATGTATCCCTAGCTAGTACAACATATTCTAACAAGCAGTTCTCATGGGAAAGAATTTTAGCTACTAACATTCGGTCCATAGAATGGAAAATCACAATTTAATTCTCTAAGCAGCCATTTTATAAATCGCCTAAGCAATGCATCTTGGCATGAGACTATGCAACTAGGTCCAAGACCTCACTAAGTTAAGGCCTATGATTATTAAAGCAAATACATAAAACATTACCCTTAATATGACATACTACTACATTAATCCAAACATGAGCTCAACAATTTACATTAATAAGCTGTTAATAAGTACATTTCGTGATTACTGGTGGTCACTCAAGTAGGCACAATTTCAATTGCGTACATTATTTTCTATGATAACTCTTTTTCTATGCAAATTCAACATTCATAGTACATGAATATCCATTAGTAAAAATTCAGCGTTAACTATCCCTCCTCTGATGACTCAATGTGTCATCACATCTACATCTTCCCACACAAATTTTCTGCTTCAGCTAAAATTTGTCATTTCCATCCCCCTTAATCTTAGTTCACTCATCAAATTTTCCCTAAACTATTTTTCCCTTGTCATTTTTTCCCTCCTCTGATCACTTTTCATTTTCCTTCATTTAATCATGCTACAGAATTCACATGTTCCCCATGCTCCAAATAGGCAGATCCAAATAATCAATATCTCTTGTATTATTTTCAATATTATCCCTTTCCCAATGTTACTGAGCCAATTTCCCACTGAAGGAAAACCTTTGCCAACTTTCTCCCAAACACCTGGGGCCAGATGTAGCAACCCTTTTGCGAGTCGCAAACGGCAAAAATCGCCGTTTGCGACTCGCAAACGTGGGTTTGCAATGCACAAATGCATATTGCGAGTCGTTACCGACTCGCAATATGCATGTGCGACTCGCAAATAGGAAGGGGTGTTCCCTTCCTATTTGCGACTCGCAATGGTATGCAATACCATTTGCGACCGCATATGCGGTCGCAAATGGCATCGCAGTTACCATCCACTTCAAGTGGATGGTAACACAATCGCAAATTGGAAGGGGTCCCCATGGGACCCCTTCCAGTTTGTGATTGCACCCAAAAATAGTTTTTCAGGGCAGGGAGTGGTCCAAGGGACCACTCCCTGCCCTGAAAAAACCGAAACAAAAGGTTTCGGATTTTTTTAAAATGCAGCTCGTTTTCCCTTAGGGAAAACGGGCTACATTAAAAAAAAAAAAAACCTGCTTTATTGAGCAGCAGGTCTCTAACATGGAGGCCTGCTGACGTCAGCAGGCCTCCATGTTAGCGAGTGCCCATAGTCGCTATGGGGCCGCAATTTGCGACCCACCTCATTGATATTAATGAGGTGGGTCTTTGCGACCCCATAGCGACTTGCAGAAGGTGTCTGAGACACCTTTCTGCATCCCAAATTGCGACTTGCAATTTGCGAGTCGCAGAGACTCGCAAATTGCGAATCGCAATTTGTTTTTTTCGTACATCTGGCCCCTGGTTCTTTCAATTCATTCAAATCAGCATTTTCATTAGTTAAATTAGTAGTAAGCTTCTAATTTCTTTCCTATTATCAGGAATATATGAGCAGCAATGCTTAAAATTAAGCATTTTGCAAACTCCACCATCCTTTGATAAAATAATGTCTAACGCAAGGCGGTTCTGAAGTCACAGATCTTACCACAGTCATTTCTGTATCCCTAAGGATCATGGCTCCTGAAAAAGTTGTCAACATGTTATCTACAGTAGTAGACAACTTTCAAATCTATATGGAATTCAGAACAACTCCTACTGAAGGAATCATAACTCCAAATATATCTACCACATTACCAGAAGGAGACTCCCTTTTTTGTTTAATGTAATGTAATTCAGTCATTTTTGGTAATCTTTTCAAGTCCTCAAGTTGAAATATCTTTGGAAAAACTATCCCTAAGTAACATGTCCCATACCATCCTCTTGGAAGATGGTAATAAGCATTTGGCCCACAGATGTAATAAACTCCAGGAATCGCTGGATCCTGTCCATTCAACATAAATGTCTATTAACTCTGAAACAAAAACACATGTCTACGTTCACTCGTCTCCACAAACATAGGCCCTCATCATGACATTGGCGGTAAATCCAGCTTAGCTCCACCGTGACGGCCGCCAAAATACCGCCTCAGTGGCGAATATCCGTTCGCCATATTATGACACACACACACCAATCTGACAGAATACTGCCACATAAACAAATCTGCCAGTCCAAAGGTCAGTGTTAAACTGTTGGTACCAACACCCATACCGTTACGCCAACAAAACAACAGCCACTAAATCATGACCCACGAATCACCACAGCGAACATTCACTGGCGGTAAACCATTGACAGTGCACACTGGCGCGTTCAGAACGGCCACCCAAATACTAAACTACACAACATTGGCCAATACCAAATACACACACCTGACACTCATACACACACCACACACACCCCCCGCAGCGCTATAAAACACACACCCACATCACCCGCAAACATTTATGAATACAAATTATTGCCACCAGACTGACATCAAGACCACTGCAACAACTAGACACACACACCCATACATCCCTCACGCACCCCACTATGCACATCCAACCACAGTACCTAACACCTACACACTTACACACAACACACATGTCCCCACAAAGGCACCCCCGTTTCACAGATGAGGAGTTGCGGGTCATGGTGGAGTAAATAGTCAGGGTAGAGCCCTGGAGCACAGGTCCAGCAAATATCCATTGCCAGGAAGATGGAGCTATGGCGGAGAATCGTGGAGAGGGTGAACGCCGTGGAACAGTATTCAAGAACAAGGGACGACATCAGGAAGAGGTGGAAAGACCTACGGGGAAAGGTACTTTCCATGGCAGCAAGGCACCAGCTCGCCATATAGAGGACTGGCGGTGGACCCCCGCCTCCTCCCCCACAGCTCACAGCATGAGAGGAGCAAGTTTTGTCAATACTGCATCCTGAGGGACTCACTGGAGTTGCCGGAGGACTGAACATGGGTGAGTCAACATTTACTACTTACGACCCCCTATACCTGCATGCCATCTCACACCCTCACCCTCACTCCGATCATTCCACTCCATCCCACACACTGCACCTACACATATGACTGACCCCAATCCCAAGCCCTGCATGCTATACCAATCCATGGACAGTACTCCGAGCCCTGCATGGACACCCATCACCAAAGCATGCACAGCATATGGGAACTAACAATCCCACAAAATATCACCATACACAATCAAAGGTGGCAGGGCAACAGTAACAATAGAGGGGAAGCAAGGGATGTACAATATGTCACAGGCATGAAGCATAATACATCACTTACATCCCGCAGGTGCCCCAGCCAATATTTGTGGAGAGGAGGTGCCACGACTATCCAGTCCCCCAACAGAAGATGCCCCCAGTGGTGACAGTAACTCTGGACATCATGATCGGGATCAACAACCTGGCCTATCAGGGACCACTGGACAGTCGGTCACCCCAGCCCACTCCCAACCCACCACAGAGCCCCCCCCATCAGTATCTAACACCATAGCACCCACCCAGTGTCCCCACACCTCTCTCCCCAAGACACATCAATCAGCAGTGTGCCCACCTGTACAGGGACCCCAGTCTACACCTCACACCCAAGACAATCAGAGACCTGGGGTCAGTGGCAGTGGGCACACCGTTCAGGGGACAGGGACACTGGGAGGACCGCTGTGCACCAAGGGGAGGACAGGCCCAGGGAACCAACTCTCCAGGAGGCACTCACCAAGATCCTGGGGGCCTACCAACAATCCCAGGACACGATTGGCCAGGTCCTTGACAACATGTAGAAGAACAAGCGGCTACAGGAGGAACACCATCAGGAGATCCGGGAGGACTTGCAAGCCCTCAACACCACCATGATCTCCATAGCAGGGGTGCTGGCAGACATGGCCAATCTCATGAGGGAATTAGCAGCACAGCAGAGGGCCCCTACCACTAGCCAGTCTATTGATCAGCCCTCCACGTCTGCTGCAGTTAGGGGACAGGAGGCTCTGCCACAGGACCCACAGACCACCAGCACCCCTCCCCCTGCAGAAGGTGAACCACGCCATAAATGTTCCCTGCGACCCAGACAGAAACCAGAGACACTTGCTAAGACTAAGACCACCCCCTTGTGTCCAACCCTGTCACCTTGTCCACTTTGAACTGCCTTTGCTCCCCTTCCTATGGCCCCTTGGACACTGGAACTGTGCTAAAAACAGACTGGAACAGTACCCTGGACTTTCCTCTACCATCACCCCATTCAATTGCACTTTTCCCTCAATTTTATAGCACTACAATAAACACCCTTGAACCCAGCTTGACTGATAGTATTTTATGTGTTGAGAATGTGCATTTAGGGTAACAGTCACACCTAGTGCAAATGACCTGATGATCAGTATAGGAAAAGGTGCAGAAGACATTGTGGCACGAAGGGTTAATTAGCTTGAGCAGTGTAGATGAGCGTGATGCCTGCTGAAACCCCCAAACAACGTGGAAAAGTTCATGATATTACTTTCAAGCTTGTTTGTGTAGGAGACTCCGTCTCAACCTTGAGAACGAGAGTACAGGGAGAAGATGGAATGAAAACAAAGGCTGGGAAAGGGCAGAGCAGCCAAGAGAAAAGTACTGATAACATAGCTAGAAAATGCCAGAAAAATCCAAGCTTCGAGTTATTTAATCACTGAAGTGCGGGTGAGAGATTTGAAGCTTGCAGATGGGGTTGTGAAAGCTGCCATGGCCCAGCGCTGCCTCCCTGTTTTGCTGTTCAGAGACCGTGACGCTTGAGGAGGAGAGAGGTCCAAGCAGGCGGTAGAGGGCTTCCCAGCATTTCGTGGACTAAGTTAAGTTCCACACAGGGATGAAAGGCCTTTGTTTCTCTGCTCTATTATTATGATTGATTATTATGCTTGTACTGTGTTTATAATCTAATGTATTCAGCTCATTTATATTTTGCTTTCTGAACGTTGTAGTGTGAGCTTGCTGCAGTAATTGAAACATGCATTTTGGTATGCAGTAAATCAAAGCTTATCTGAAGCATTCAACTCGTTTATATTTTGCTTCCTGAACATCGTAGTGTGATGCATTTTGGTATACAGTTAATCAAAGCTTTTATCTGTCAATGAACGTGTTGCTTATATATATGCATAGATGCTCTTTGTAGTGTACTCATATATAAATAAATGCTTTTCATTGCTATTCTATTCTACTATTGTTGATGTGCTAAATACATATACTCACCTGAAATTCTAGGAAAGCTAAATTGTATTCATAAGTGGCGTGTGGTCCTTCATTGAGCGTCCTTATTGACTTATACCGAACAGGTGTCAACCAGTCACCTGAATAAGACACCTGAACACTGTGATAGCATACAATTAATGGCCTGTAACTGTCTGTAGTAATCACATCAGGACACTGTTCTCATATCACCAACATCTGTAAAATGACAGGCCATAGTTGACAGTAAGTTGAGATGCAAAGGAAGTGAATGCCATCATGCTACAGTCACACAGATGAAATTAGTAGTCAGAGCAATGATCAGTTCCACGGTCTCACCTGTGTGTCATTGGAAGTATTGACATATAACTGATGTCCTGTTATCCACATCCTCATCCTATGCCTCGTCATCCTCACTGTCCTCAGCGTCCACTGCTGCCACAGGGGCATCTCCAGTCTCCTCCTCTTGCAGAAAAGGCACGTCATCTGAGGGCCAGGTTGTGCAACATGCAGTATGCCACTACTATCTGGCAGACCTTCCCGGGTGAGTAGCATAGGGATCCACCTCTCAGATGGAGGCACCTCAGTCTGGCCTTCAGGAGGCCGAAGGTCTTTTCAATTATTCTTCTCGTTCGCCCATGTGCCTCATTATAACGGTTATCAGCCCCTGTCCAGGCATTCCTTACAGGGGTCAGGAGCCACAATAGGTTTGGATAGCCAGAGTCACATGCAAGTATTTAGGGACAAACATTAGCCTGACACAATGCTATGGGAATAACACCTGAAGGCATACACTGATATACAGTGGGTGGGGACTCTGGCTCACCTATTAGCAACACCCTGTGCCTCTGTAGTTGGCCCATCACATTTGGGATGCTGCTATTCCTTAGGACAAAGGAATCATGCACCGACCCAGGATACTTGGCAGTGACATGGGAGATGTATTGGTCCGCCAGGCACACCATTTGCACATTCATTGAGTGGAAACTCTTCCAATTCATGAACACCTGTTGATTCTGTGCCTGTCCTCCAGTGTAGCCAAGTCCACAAGGGGTCTGTATACAGGGGTTGTCTCCTCCTCCTATTCATCCGCAGCGGTAGGTTTCTAAGGGACACAAGAGTGAGTAGGCTGTCACAATTTGAACAATGGAACTACCACCTCTATGTACATACAGCATCAATGTGATGGGACAGTGGGAATGGCAATGTATGTGCAATTCTAGGCAATGACGCAGTTATGGATAATCTGATCATTGTCCACCACCATGAAATGGCGACCACCTGTCCTGTATCTTAGGACAGGTGGAAGTGAGGTAACGTGGCGGAAGGCGGTCTTGCACAGCCGTGCAATTCCTCATTGGCTAATATGGGGCTCTATGGAGTACAGTGGCCAATGGGGATCAGCGCTGGCGGTGACGGTTATACACCGCCGCGGACGTGACCACCATTTTCTATCTAAATCTTCACTTGTTGCCTGACTTTCCACAGGACAACACCTACACTGCGTATGCTGCTGTGACCTGTGTCCGGGGAAAAGGCCCCCTGCCTTCACTTCAGAGGAGTTGGAGCGACTGGTGGATGGGGTCCTACCCCAGTATGGACAACTGTATGGGCCTCCAGACCAACAGGTGAGTACACCTTGGGCACAATGCATGTGGGAAGGATGCATGGAGATGTGTGTGCGAGTATCGTGTCATCAGGGAGGGGGGATGTCTGGTGGTAGTGTATATGGTGGGCGCCAGGTGATGTGTGTGCCAATAGAGATGGAAACAGGATTGGTGGGCCATATGTGTGACAGGCTGGATTGTATGTGTAATGAGTCCTCCCGTCTGTATCACTTCTGCTGGTGAGCGCCCATCAAAAGAAGGGATTGTGGCGTGCCATCGCCAAGGACATGCGGACCCTGGGGGTCTACAGCAGACGGAGCACCCACTGACGGAAAAGGTGTGAGGCCCTCAGACGCTGGGCACGGAGGACCACGGAGGCCCAGCTGGGGATGGCCTCCCAACGAGGAAGGGGTGCTCGTCGGAACCTGACCCCCCTGATGGCAGGCATACTGGCGGTGGCCTACCCAGAGCTAGATGGGCGCTTGAGGGCATCACAGCAGCCACAAGGGGGTGAGTACAGTGGGAGTTACAACAATAATTGGTAGTTGGCATGGGATCCAGGTGGCGGTTGTGAGTTAGTGGGTGCCCCTTAATGCCAGGCCAGACTTTGCTGCGTGATCCATCTCAAGGGTAATGGGTGTATAGCAAATCCAGGTAACCTGGCTAGGTTGCATTCCATGTCAGACAGGGCTTAGTGGGTCCCAGGAGGGGTGCAGTTGGCGGTGGTTGGCCCTCATCTTGCTGTGGCATCTAGCCAGTTCAATGCCAGTGCAATGCACCGTGCTCAATCCTGATCCCTGTGTGTGATGGTGCTTTGTATGCCAACTGTGGTGTTGGTGCTGCAATTGACCCAGTGCTCCCTTTCTCTCCCTGCCCCCTTTTCTCCTTCTGTCATCCTGTCCATGTGTGCATTAGCATCATCTGGTGGAGGATCAGGGGCACCAGCGACAGAGAGAGCTGCACCCCACAGGACCCAAAAGGCAGAGTCTACCAACGCCAAGGGAACCAGTGGGACTGAGGACGAGGGGAGCACCACGGCGGAGACAGGAGGTGACAACACTGACTCAGATTCCTCCTCCGATGGAAGCTCCCTGGTGGTGGCGGACACCTCTGTGGCCACCTCAGCTGCAGGTACAGCCGTCACCCCGTACTAGCACTGCCCTTCCAGTAGCCCCTCAGCGAGTTGCCTGTGCCCGCTCTCCCAGGAGGGTAGGCATCTCCTTTGCCCCAGGCACCTGAGGCCCTGCCCCAGTGAGATCTGCTGCCCTGAGTAAGGAGGCTGTTGTCCTCCTAAGATCCATCTCTGTAGGGCAGTCAGCCATTGTGAATGCCATTCAGGGGCTGGCATCCCAGATGCAGCAATGCAATGCATTGCTGGAGGTCATCCACAGTGGATTGGCGGCCCAACAGAGATCGATTCAGGCTCTGGCCTCCTCTCTGATGGCAGCCATTGTCCCTGTTCCTACCGCCCACCTCAAATTACCTCTTCCCAGTACCAGTCTCCTCAACCCCAACCCATCCCATGCACACATACAGACGAGCATGCACACAAGACATCACACAAGAGTGGCACAGTCAAACACAGGCACCACACTTCAGTCCACAAGTACTCACACAAATACCAGACAGTTGCATAAAAAACCACAGCCATTGTCCTACACTGTCTCCCCCTCCTGCTCCTCCGCCTCCCTCACAGTCACATCCACCCTCACACCTGCATGCACTGCTTCAACATCCACCACCAGCATCACCACACCAAGCAGCACACACACCTCACTAGCAGACACCTCCACAACATCCATCCAAGCGTCCCCTGTTTCCTCTCCCACCCTATCTGTCCCCCCCTCCTAAACGACACAAACGCAGGCACTCAGACACCCAAAAGCCAGCACACTGTCCATGCACCTGCACCCAAGTCCAGCAGACGTACTCCTCCAACAACCACTCCCTCAACATCCACTCCCATCCCTCCTCCCTCATCCTGTCCCACCATCCCTAAGAAGCTTTTCCTTGCCCAACTTGACCTCTTCCCTCCCCCTCCTCCTCCTCCCGTCCTGCGCGTAAGAGCAGGGTCCCAACGATCCAGCCCAGCACCTCAGCCAAACAGTTCACGGGGACAGTGGAGAAACCTCCTGGTCGTGGAGGCAAGACAGTGAAGGATCCCACTCCTTCAGCCAGGAGGGGGAAGGATCCCATTCCACCACCCAGGAAGGGGAATGATCCCACTCCACCAGCCAGGAAATGGAAGGATCCTACTCCACCAGCCAGGAAATGGAAGGATCCTGCTCCACCAGCCAGGAAGGGGAAGGATCCCACTCCACCAGCCAGGAAGGTGAAGGTTCCCACTCCACCAGCCAGAAAGGGGAAGAATCCCTCACCTCCTGCCAGGAAAGGGAAGAAGCCCTCACCTCCTGCCAGGAAAGGGAAGGCACCCTCACCTCCATCTAAGACATAGCAGAGGCTTCCCAGGAGGCACCTTCCCCTGCTGAGACACTGCAGTTCTCACCTCCTGCAGAGGCTGGCAGAGTACCAACACCACCACCGCCAGTGAGCACGGGGCCCCCATTCCCTGCTGAGACACAGCAGCCCTCACCTCCCACAAGGCTGGCAGGGTACCAACACCACCACCACCAGTGGGCACAGGGCCTTCATCCGCTGCTGAGACACTGCAGCCCTCGCCTCCAGCAGAGGCTGACCAGGAGGCACCTTCCCCAGCTGAAACACAGCAGCTTTCACCTCCAGCAGAGGCTGGCAAGGTACCAACACCAGTGGCCACAGAGCTCTCACCTCCAGCTGAGACAATGCAGCCCTCACCTCTAGCAGAGGGCACGTAGGCCACCCTCTAGGGACTGCTGTACAAGGTGCCCCCTCCAGAACCAGTGGGCAGGCACCCCACCTAAGAGACTGTGACCTTGTACTCCCCAGCAATGAGTAATGGGCATGGAGCCCCCTCCAGGATCAGTGGGCAAGTCCACCGACCCAGAGACTGTGACCTTGCACTCCCCAGCTATGAGTAATGGGCATGGCACCCCCCAGAACCAGTGGGCAAGTAACCCACCTGAGAGACTGTGACCTTGCGCTCCCCAACAAAGAATAATGGGCATGGAGCCCCCTCCAGAACCAGTGGGCAAGTACCCCACCCGAGAGACTGTGACCTTGCACTCCCCAGCAAAGGATAATGGGCATGGAGCCCCCTTCAGAAGCAGAGGCAAGTTCAGCTGAGGTGCCCCCCGCCCCCCTTCCCCTGAGGTGCCTGCCCACTTCCAAAATGATGCCCCTGCAGAGTTCTGTGCGGATGTTCTCAGGAAACAAGTTGGGCCTTGGACTGTGCACTGCGGCCATGAGGGTCCTTTGGACTGGGCATTGTCCGTTTCAGGACAATTGTACATATCTCTTTGTTATCCAATTGGTTCATTTGGTGGCTGTTCCCATTCAATACATTCTCAGTACTGCCTTACTGTAGTCCTTACATTATTATGCTGTGTGTCCTGTGCCATTGGTTTACGTCTGCTGCTGGTTGTGTGTATGGTGTGTGTTGTGCGAGTGTGTGTGTGTGTCACTCTCCTTTTCCTCCCTCCCTCCCATGTGTGCTAGGTGGCTGTACTCACCATCGTCGTCTTCGTCGGTGTTGGTTTTCCATGTGGAGCATTGCATAGAAGAGCCTCAGGAAGACTTGCAGTTCCGGTTCCATGACGCCGTTGATCTTCTCTGTGGCTCTGATGGTGAGTCTTTCGTTTTCTCTGATGTGTTTCCGCCAGGCTTTTGATGCCGTTGGTACCGGCCCGGAAATCGTGGCGGATTGCATTGTCATGATATGGTGGGCGGCACCTTGTCTTCCGCCTGGCTGTTGGTGGCTACCGCTGTGGTGCGTGGTGTTAACTCCCTGGCGGATGGTGTGGTACATTGGCTGTCTATGGGAGTTCTCACCGCCATGGTCTTAATTTGACAGTAATTACCGCCAGCCTGTTGGCAGTATAACCGCCACTTTAACTATCACCGCCAATGTCATAATGACCACCAAAGTGTCAGTACTAGATTTAGGCCTATATATACAAAGCTTTCCTACGTGTTGCGCATCTAAAGCTAACCTCCCTTGTATTTTTATTTCACTAAAAGCGTAATCATTTCTAAAAGTCCTTTTCTCTAAACCCTATTCTAACTTCTCCTTTAATGCCTTTTTCCTGTCGTCTGTCTGATCTAAAAAGCTCTATTCTAGTCGTGTAAGCAAGCATGTCGTGTTATTTTTGAGAGCATATGCCTGGCCAAAAGTTAATGAAGGCTCAAAGAATCCTCTCACTTATTCTATATTGTTCTGCTTAGCTACTCTACTCAAGTACTGATTTATGGGGGCAAACGAAAACATAACGTTGTGGTTGGAATAGAACTACTGAATGTACTCCTGGTTATAGAATCTGGTTAGTAACAGACTATAGCTTATCTGATAAGTGAGGGGCAAACTATGATAGGTAACTCCTTTGACTGATGAAGGAACCTGTGTGCATACATAACAATTTCTCACATCTATCGTCTCAACATACTCCTTCAATAAGCGATAGAAAACATTAGAAGAAAGTTATCCTTGTGCATTGTCTACGTGCAGATACTTCTCATCTAACCTGAACTTCTCTATTTCTGTTAGTGTGATAGTTGTCTCTAAAGCTGAAGTATGATTGGCTTTACTCTTGTCAAGAACAGTCATTCCCACAATCAATATCAGGCACAATACCACACACACAATTACCAAACCATTACTCATGTATTTACAACACCTATTCTTCCTACCCTGTTGGTTAAGTGTACTTGTAGAAAGTTGGCTCTGTATGTGCTATTTCAAAGTAAGGAATAGCATGCACAGAGTCCAAGTGTTCCCCTTAGAGGTAAGATAGTGGCAAAAAGAGATAATACTAATGCTCTATTTTGTGGTAGTGTGGTCGAGCAGTAGGCTTATCAAAGGAGTAGTGTTAAGCATTTGTTGTACATACACACATGCAATAAATGAGGAACACACACTCAGAGACAATTTCAAGCCAATAGGTTTTTGTATAGAAAAATATATTTTCTTAGTTTATTTTAAGAACCACAGGTTCAAATTCTACATGTAATATCTCATTTGAAAGGTATTGCAGGTAAGTACTTTAGGAACTTTGAATAATCACAATAGAATATATACTTTTTACATAAAACTCATATAGCTATTTTAAAAGTGGACACAGTGCAATTTTCACAGTTCCTGGGGGAGGTAAGTTAATGTTAGTTCTTGCAGGTAAGTAAACCACCTACGGGGTTCAAATTGGGGTCCAAGGTAGCCCACCGTTGGGGGTTCAGAGCAACCCCAAAGTTACCACACCAGCAGCTCAGGGCCGGTCAGGTGCAGAGTTCAAAGTGGTGCCCAAAACACATAGGCTTCAATGGGGAAGGGGGTGCCCCGGTTCCAGTCTGCCAGCAGGTAAGTACCTGCGTCTTCAGAGGGCAGACCAGGGGGGTTTTGTAGGGCACCGGGGGGGACACAAGTCAGCACAAAAAGTACACCCTCAGCAGCACGGGGGCGGCCGGGTGCAGTGTGCAAACACGCGTTGCGTTTTCAATAGGTTTCAATGGGAGACCAAGGTGTCTCTTCAGCGATGCAGGCAGGTAAGGGGGGGGATCCTGGGTGTAGCCACCACCTGGGCAAGGGAGAGGGCCTTGTGGGGGTCACTCCGGCACTGGAGTTCCGATCCTTCAGGTCCTGGGGGCTGCGGGTGCAGGGTCTTTTCCAGGCATCAGGATTTTAGAGTCAGGCAGTCGCGGTCAGGGGGAGCCTCGGGATTCCCTCTGCAGGCGTCGCTGTGGGGGCTCAGGGGGGACAACTTTGGTTACTCACAGTCTTGGAGTCGCCGGGGAGTCCTCCCTGTAGCGTTGTTTCTCCACCATTCGAGTCGGGGTCGCCGGGTGCAGTGTTGCAAGTCTCACGCTTCTGGCGGGGATTGCAGGGGTCTTTAAAGCTGCTCCTCTGGAAACAAAGTTCCAGTCTTTGTTGAACAGGGCCACTGTTCTCTGGAGTTTCTTGGTCTTTTTGAAGCAGGGCAGTACTCTGAGGATTCAGAGGTCGCTGGTCCTGTGGAAAGCGTCGCTGGAGCAGTTTTCTTTCGAAGGAGGGAGACAGGCCGGTAGGGCTGGGGCCAAAGCAGTTGGTGTCTCCGTCTTCTCTGCAAGGTTTTTCAGCTCAGCAGTCTTCTTCTTCTTAAGTTGCAGGAATCTGATTTCCTAGGTTCAGGGGAGCCCCTAAATACAGGATTTAGGGGTTTGTTTAGGTCAGGGAGGGCAGTAGCCAATGGCTACTAGCCCTGAGGGTGGCTACACCCTCTTTGTGCCTCCTCCCAAGGGGAGGGGGTCACATTCCTATCCCTATTGGGGGGATCCTCCATCTGCAAGATGGAGGATTCCTAAAAGTCAGAGTCACTTCAGCTCAGGTTGCCTTAGGGGCTGTCCTGACTGGTCAGTGACTCCTCCTTGTTTTTCTCATTATCTCCTCCGGCCTTGCCGCCAAAAGTGGGGCCGTGGCCGGAGGGGGCGGGCAACTCCACTAGCTGTAATGCCCTGTGGCGCTGGAACAAAGGGGGTGAGCCTTTGAGGCTCACCGCCGGGTGTTACAGCTCCTGCAAGGGGGAGGTGATAGCATCTCCACCCAGTGCAGGCTTTGTTACTAGCCACAGAGTGACAAAGGCACTCTCCCCATGTGGCCAGCAACATGTCTCGAGTGTGGCAGGCTGCTAAAACCAGTCAGCCTACACAGGTAGTTGGTTAAGGTTTCAGGGGGCACCTCTAAGGTGCCCTCTGGGGTGTATTTCACAATAAAATGTACACTGGCATCAGTGTGCATTTATTGTTCTGAGAAGTTTGATACCAAACTTCCCAGTTTTCAGTGTAGCCATTATGGTGCTGTGGAGTTCGTGTTTGACAGACTCCCAGTCTATATACTCTTATGGCTACCCTGCACTTACAATGTCTAAGGTTTGGCTTAGACACTGTAGGGGCACAGTGCTCATGCACTGGTGCCCTCACCTATGGTATAGGTCACCCTGCCTTAGGGCTGTAAGGCCTGCTAGAGGGGTGACTTATCTATACTGCATAGGCAGTGTGAGGTTGGCATGGCACCCTGAGGGGAGTGCCATGTCGACTTACTCGTTTTGTCCTCACCAGCACAAACAAGCTGGCAAGCAGTGTGTCTGTGCTAAGTGAGGGGTCCCTAGGGTGGCATAAGATATGCTGCAGCCCTTAGAGACCTTCCCTGGCATCAGGGCCCTTGGTACCAGGGGTACCAGTTACAAGGGACTTACCTGGATGCCAGGGTGTGCCAATTGTGAAAACAAACGTACAGGTTGGGGAAAGAACACTGGTGCTGGGGCCTGGTTAGCAGGCCTCAGCACACTTTCAATTCAAAACTTAGCATCAGCAAAGGCAAAAAGTCAGGGGGTAACCATGCCAAGGAGGCATTTCCTTACACAACCCCCCCCTCCCCCCAAACGAAAGAGGATGAGACTAACCTTTCCCAAGAGAGTCTTCATTTTCTAAGTGGAAGAACCTGGAAAGGCCATCTGCATTGGCATGGGGAGTCCCAGGTCTGTGTTCCAATATAAAGTCCATTCCCTGTAGGGAGATGGACCACCTCAACAGTTTTGGATTTTTACCTTTCATTTGCATCAGCCATCTGAGAGGTCTGTGGTCAGTTTGAACTACAAAGTGAGTACCAAAGAGGTATGGTCTCAGCTTCTTCAGGGACCAAACCACAGCAAAGGCCTCCCTCTCAATGGCACTCCAACGCTGCTCCCTGGGGAGTAACCTCCTGCTAATGAAAGCAACAGGCTGGTCAAGACCATCATCATTTGTTTGGGACAAAACTACCCCTATCCCATGTTCAGAGGCATCTGTCTGCACAATGAACTGCTTGGAGTAATCTGGAGCTTTTAGAACTGGTGCTGTGCACATTGCTTGGTTCAGGGTGTCAAAGGCCTGTTGGCATTCTACAGTCCAGTTTACCTTCTTGGGCATTTTCTTGGAGGTGAGTTCTGTGAGGGCTGTCACTATGGATCCATATCCCTTCACAAACCTCCTATAGTACCCAGTCAAGCCAAGGAATGCCCTGACTTGAGTCTGGGTTTTTGGAGCTGCCCAGTCCAGAATAGTCTGGATCTTGGGCTGGAGTGGCTGAACTTGCCCTCCACCTACAAGGTGTCCCAAGTAAACCACAGTTCCCTGCCCTATCTGGCATTTGGATGCCTTGATAGAGAGGCCTGCTGATTGCAGAGCCTTCAAAACCTTCTTCAGGTGGACCACGTGAGACTGCCAGTTGGAGCTAAAGACAGCAATATCATCGAGATAAGCTGCACTAAAGGACTCCAAGCCAGCAAGGACTTGATTCACCAACCTTTGGAAGGTGGCAGGGGCATTCTTTAAACCAAAGGGCATAACAGTAAACTGATAATGCCCATCAGGTGTGGAGAATGCTGTCTTTTCTTTTGCTCCAGGTGCCATTTTGATTTGCCAGTACCCTGCTGTTAAGTCAAAGGTACTTAAGAATTTGGCAGCACCTAATTTATCAATCAGTTCATCAGCTCTAGGAATGGGATGGGCATCTGTCTTGGTGACAGAATTAAGTCCTCTGTAGTCCACACAAAACCTCATCTCTCTCTTTCCATCTTTGGTGTGAGGTTTGGGGACTAAGACCACTGGGCTGGCCCAGGGGCTGTCAGAGTGCTCAATTACTCCCAATTCCAGCATCTTGTGGACTTCCACCTTGATGCTTTACTTAACTTGGTCAGACTGTCTGAATATTTTGTTTTTGACAGGCATGCTGTCTCCTGTGTCCACATCATGGGTACACAGGTGTGTCTGACCAGGGGTTAGGGAAAAGAGCTCAGCAAACTGTTGCAGGACCTTCCTGCAGTCAGATTGCTGTTGGTCAGAGAGGGTGTCTGAATAGATCACTCCATCTACTGAACCATCTTTAGGGTTTGATGAGAGGAGATCAGGGAGAGGTTCACTCTCAGCTTCCTGGTCCTCATCTGTTACCATCAACAGATTCACATCAGCCCTATCATGGAAGAGCGTTAGGCGGTTCACATGGATCACCCTCTTGGGGCTCCTGCTAGTGCCTAGGTCCACCAGGTATGTGACCTGACTCTTCTTCTCTAGCACTGGGTAAGGGCCACTCCATTTGTCCTGAAGTGCCCTGGGAGCCACAGGCTCCAAAACCCAGACTTTCTGCCCTGGTTGAAATTCAACCATTGCAGCCTTTTGGTCATACCAAAACTTCTGGAGCTGTTGGCTGGCCTCAAGGTTTTTACTTGCCTTTTCCATGTACTCTACCATCCTTGAACGAAGGCCAAGCACATAGTCCACTATGTCTTGTTTAGGCTCATGAAGAGGTCTCTCCCAGCCTTCTTTCACAAGAGCTAGTGGTCCCCTTACAGGGTGGCCAAACAGAAGTTCAAAGGGTGAGAACCCTACTCCCTTCTGAGGCACCTCCCTGTAAGCGAAGAGCAGACATGGCAAGAGGACATCCCATCTCCTTTTGAGTTTTTCTGGGAGCCCCATGATCATGCCCTTTAATGTCTTGTTGAATCTCTCAACAAGGCCATTAGTGTGTGGATGATAGGGTGTAGTGAATTTATAAGTCACTCCACACTCATTCCACATGTGTTTCAGGTATGCTGACATGAAGTTGGTACCTCTGTCAGACACCACCTCCTTAGGGAAACCCACTCTGGTAAAGATACCAATGAGGGCCTTGGCTACTGCAGGGGCAGTAGTCGACCTAAGGGGAATAGCTTCAGGATACCTAGTAGCATGATCCACTACTACTAGGATGTACATATTTCCTGAGGCTGTAGGAGGTTCAAGTGGACCCACTATGTCCACACCCACTCTTTCAAAGGGGACCCCAACCACTGGAAGTGGAATGAGGGGGGCCTTTGGATGTCCACCTGTCTTACCACTGGCTTGACAGGTGGTACAGGAGACACAAAACTCCTTGACTTTCTGGGACATGTTGGGCCAGTAGAAGTGGTTGACTAGTCTCTCCCACGTCTTGGTTTGTCCCAAATGCCCAGCAAGAGGAATATCATGGGCTAAGGTCAGAATAAACTCTCTGAACTCCTGAGGCACTACCACTCTCCTAGTGGCACCAGGTTTGGGATCTCTTGCCTCAGTGTACAGGAGTCCATCTTCCCAATAGACCCTATGTGTTCCAGTTTTCTTGCCATTGGACTCTTCAGCAGCTTGCTGCCTGAGACCTTCAAGAGAGGGACAGGTTTCTTGCCCCTTACACAACTGTTCCCTTGAGGGTCCCCCTGGGCCTAAGAGCTCAACCTGATAAGGTTCCAACTCCATAGGCACAGTTCCCTCAGAGGGCAGAACTTCTTCCTGAGAAGAGAGGTTCTCTTTTTCTTGTTGTGTTGCAGCTGGTTTCCCAGCTGTCTTTCATTTTCTCTTGGTAGGCTGGGCCCTTGTTCCAGACTCCAGCTCTACCTTTTCACCCTGAGCCTTGCACTGTGCCCTTGTCTTGACACACACCAGTTCAGGGATGCCCAGCATGGCTGCATGGGTTTTCAGTTCTACCTCAGCCCATGCTGAGGACTCCAGGTCATTTCCAAGCAAACAGTCTACTGGGATATTTGAGGAGACCACCACCTGTTTCAGGCCATTGACCCCTCCCCACTCTAAAGTTACCATAGCCATGGGATGTACTTTAGTATGATTGTCAGCATTGGTGACTGGATAAGTTTGTCCAGCCAGGTATTGACCAGGGGAAACCAGTTTCTCTGTCACCATGGTGACACTGGCACCTGTATCCCTCAGGCCTTCTACATTTGTCCCATTAATTAAGAGCTGCTGCCTGTATTTTTGCATGTTAGGGGGCCAGGCAGCCAGTGTGGCTAAATCCACCCCACCCTCAGAGACTAATATAGCTTCAGTGTAACACCTGATTTGCTCTGGGCACACTGTTGATCCCACTTGGAGACTAGCCATTCCAGTGTTAGCTGGAGTGGAGTTAGAAGTAGTACTTTTCTTGGGACAGGCCTTGTCTCCAGTTTGGTGTCCAGGCTGATTACAGCTACGACACCAGGCCTTTTTGGGATCAAAGTTTTTACCCTTGTACCCAAAATTGGTTTGTGAAGAGGCTCTGAGCCCACCCTCCTGTGCAGGTTTTTGGGGGCCTGTAGAAGACTCTTTACTATTTTTGTTTTTGGATGTCTCAACACCTTTCCCCTGGGGAGGCTTTGTGACCCCTTTCTTTTGGTCACCCCCTGTGGAAGTCTTGGTCACCCTAGTCTTGACCCAATGGTCCGCCTTCTTTCCCAATTCTTGGGGAGAAACTGGTCCTAGGTCTACCAGATGCTGATGCAGTTTATCATTGAAACAATTACTTAATAGGTGTTCTTTCACAAATAAATTGTACAGCCAATCATATTTACTTACACCACTGCCTTGAATCCAACCATCCAGTGTTTTCACTGAGTAGTCTACAAAATCAACCCAGGTCTGGCTCGAGGATTTTTGAGCCCCCCTGAATCTAATCCTATACTCCTCAGTGGAGAATCCAAAGCCCTCAATCAGGGTTCCCTTCATGAGGTCATAAGATCCTGCATCTTTTCCAGAGAGTGTGAGGAGTCTATCCCTACACTTTCCAGTGAACATTTCCCAAAGGAGAGCACCCCAGTGAGATCTGTTCACTTTTCTGGCTACACAAGCCCTCTCAAAAGCTGTGAACCATTTGGTGATGTCATCACCATCTTCATATTTAGTTACAATCCCTTTATGGATTTTCAACATGTCAGGAGAATCTCTGACCCTATTTATGTTGCTGCCACCATTGATGGGACCTAGGCCCATCTCTTGTCTTTCCCTTTCTATGGCTAGGATCTGTCTTTCCTAAGCCAATCTTTTGGCCATCCTGGCTAACTGGGTGTCCTCTTCACTGGAGTTATCCTCAGTGATTTCAGAGCTGTTGGTCCCTCCTGTGAGGGAAGCAGCATCTCTGACTAGTATATTTGGAGACAGGGCTGGAGTGGCCCTGTTCTCCCTAGTTAGGACTGGTAGGTGGGAATTTTCCTCCAAGTCACTATTCTCATCCTCTGTGTTGCCATCTTCAAAGGGGTTGGCTTTCTCAAACTCTGCCAAAAGCTCCTGGAGCTGTAGTTTGGAAGGTCTGGGGCCCGTTGTGATTTTCTTTATTTTGCAGAGTGACCTTAGCTCCCTCATCTTAAGATGGAGGTAAGGTGTGAGGTCGAGTTCCTCCACATTCACATCTGCACTAGACATTATGCTTCTAAAAGTTGGAATACTTTTTAAGAATCTAAAACTAGTTCTAGGTTCTAATTCAAACTTTTACAAAACTTTTAAACTCTAAAAGAAATGCTAACAGGGACTAACACAAGGCCCTAGCAGGACTTTTAAAAATTTAGAAAAATAGTTCAAATTGCAAAAATCAGTTTCTAATGACAATTTTGGAATTTGTCGTGTGATCAGGTATTGGCTGAGTAGTCCAGCAAATGCAAAGTCTTGTACCCCACCGCTGATCCACCGATGTAGAAAGTTGGCTCTGTATGTGCTATTTCAAAGTAAGGAATAGCATGCACAGAGTCCAAGGGTTCCCCTTAGAGGTAAGATAGTGGCAAAAAGAGATAATACTAATGCTCTATTTTGTGGTAGTGTGGTCGAGCAGTAGGCTTATCAAAGGAGTAGTGTTAAGCATTTGTTGTACATACACACAGGCAATAAATGAGGAACACACACTCAGAGACAATTCCAAGCCAGTAGGTTTTTGTATAGAAAAATATATTTTCTTAGTTTATTTTAAGAACCACAGGTTCAAATTCTACATGTAATATCTCATTTGAAAGGTATTGCAGGTAAGTACTTTAGGAACTTTGAATAATCACAATAGAATATATACTTTTTACATAAAACACATATAGCTATTTTAAAAGTGGACACAGTGCAATTTTCACAGTTCCTGGGGGAGGTAAGTTAATGTTAGTTCTTGCAGGTAAGTAAACCACCTGCGGGGTTCAAATTGGGGTCCAAGGTAGCCCACCGTTGGGGGTTCAGAGCAACCCCAAAGTTACCACACCAGCAGCTCAGGGCCGGTCAGGTGCAGAGTTCAAAGTGGTGCCCAAAACACATAGGCTTCAATGGAGAAGGGGTTGCCCCGGTTCCAGTCTGCCAGCAGGTAAGTACCCGCGTCTTCGGAGGGCAGACCAGGGGGGTTTTGAAGGGCACCGGGGGGGACACAAGTCAGCACAAAAAGTACACCCTCAGCAGCACGGGGCGGCCGGGTGCAGTGTGCAAACACGCGTCGGGTTTTCAATAGGTTTCAATGGGAGACCAAGGGGTCTCTTCAGCGATGCAGGCAGGCAAGGGGGGGGCTCCTCGGGGTAGCCACCACCTGGGCAAGGGAGAGGGCCTCCTGGGGGTCACTCCTGCACTGGAGTTCCGATCCTTCAGGTCCTGGGGGCTGCGGGTGCAGGGTCTTTTCCAGACATCAGGATTTTAGAGTCAGGCAGTCGCGGTCAGGGGGAGCCTCGGGATTCCTCTGCAGGTGTCGCTGTGGCGGCTCGGGGGGACAACTTTGGTTACTCACAGTCTTGGAGTCGCCGGGGGGTCCTCCCTGTAGCGTTGTTTCTCCACCAGTCGAGTCGGGGTCGCTGGGTGCAGTGTTGCAAGTCTCACGCTTCTGGCGGGGATTGCAGGGGTCTTTAAAGCTGCTCCTCTGGAAACAAAGTTGCAGTCTTTGTTGAACAGGGCCGCTGTTCTCGGGAGTTTCTTGGTCTTTTTGAAGCAGGGCAGTCCTCTGAGGGTTCAGAGGTCGCTGGTCCTGTGGAAAGCGTCGCTGGAGCAGTTTTCTTTCGAAGGAGGGAGACAGGCCGGTAGGGCTGGGGCCAAAGCAGTTGGTGTCTCCGTCTTCTCTGCAGGGTTTTTCAGCTCAGCAGTCCTTTTCTTCTTAAGTTGCAGGAATCTGATTTCCTAGGTTCAGGGGAGCCCCTAAATACAGGATTTAGGGGTGTGTTTAGGTCAGGGAGGGCAGTAGCCAATGGTTACTAGCCCTGAGGGTGGCTACACCCTCTTCGTGCCTCCTCCCAAGGGGAGGGGGTCACATTCCTATCCCTATTGGGGGGATCCTCCATCTGCAAGATGGAGGATTCCTAAAAGTCAGAGTCACTTCAGCTCAGGTTGCCTTAGGGGCTGTCCTGACTGGTCAGTGACTCCTCCTTGTTTTTCCCATTATCTCCTCCGGCCTTGCCGCCAAAAGTGGGGCCGTGGCCGGAGGGGGCGGGCAACTCCACTAGCTGGAATGCCCTGTGGCGCTGGAACAAAGAGGGTGAGCCTTCACCGCCAGGTGTTACAGCTCCTGCAAGGGGGAGGTGATAGCATCTCCACCCAGTGCAGGCTTTGTTACTAGCCACAGAGTGACAAAGGCACTCTCCCCATGTGGCCAGCAACATGTCTCGAGTGTGGCAGGCTGCTAAAACCAGTCAGCCTACACAGGTAGTTGGTTAAGGTTTCAGGGGGCACCTCTAAGGTGCCCTCTGGGGTGTATTTCACAATAAAATGTACACTGGCATCAGTGTGCATTTATTGTGCTGAGAAGTTTGATACCAAACTTCCCAGTTTTCAGTGTAGCCATTATGGTGCTGTGGAGTTCGTGTTTGACAGACTCCCAGACCATATACTCTTATGGCTACCCTGCACTTACAATGTCTAAGGTTTGGCTTAGACACTGTAGGGGCACAGTGCTCATGCACTGGTGCCCTCACCTATGGTCTAGTGCACACTGCCTTAGGGCTGTAAGGCCTGCTAGAGGGGTGACTTATCTATACTGCATAGGCAGTGTGAGGTTGGCATGGCACCCTGAGGGGAGTGCCATGTCGACTTACTCGTTTTGTCCTCACCAGCACACGCAAGCTGGCAAGCAGTGTGTCTGTGCTGTGTGTGGGGTCTCTAGGGTGGCATAAGATATGCTGCAGCCCTTAGAGACCTTCCCTGGCATCAGGGCTCTTGGTACAAGGGGTACCAGTTACAAGGGACTTACCTGGATGCCAGGGTGTGCCAATTGTGAAAACAAAAGTACAGGTTAGGGAAAGAACACTGGTGCTGGGGCCTGGTTAGCAGGCCTCAGCACACTTTCAATTCAAAACATAGCATCAGCAAAGGCAAAAAGTCAGGGGGTAACCATGCCAAGGAGGCATTTCCTTACAGTACTCATGATCTGTAAAGAATCAGAAAGTAGAAGAGAAAAACAATAACTATGCAGCAAAATCAAAACAAAACTTTCAGTCTTCGTTTAACTCTTATTTACAGCTTTCAGTCTCACTTCCAGGATCCTTTGTCAAAATCGGTTTAGCAGCTTGACAAATCAGGTTATTTTGTGAAATCAGGTTTTCAAAAGTATTTTCCAGTTACTTTCAACAGTCTCTTTTCTTTGTACCTTTCTCAATTTGCAGTTTCAGCGATTCAGTTCATTAGTTTCCTTTAAGTAACAAAATATTGACCTGGCATGTCTAGATCAAAACAAAAAGACAAAAATTCTCTTTGCCATTCACTTGTTGTTGCATACGCCCATTCACGACCTGCGTACCTTCGACTTGCTATTCTCTTTCTTTTCAACTTTCAATCTCCATTCAATTCTTCTTCACTCAGATCTTCTCTCCTTGTCATATTTACTTCTTCCTCAATTGTTGTCACAACAATTGCTTCCTTTCTCTTTGCTTGTGACTCCGGCCACTTATCGTCTTTCAGTGGACCGTTTGCCAATGCTCTTTTCAGTGTTGAAATTAAGACTTCTTCTTGCTGTGCAGGATTTTTTCTCTTGACGGACATGTGACCAGTTCAGGAGGAGTCAGTCCACATTGGCTTTGATCCACCTCAATTCCCTCCACCTCGGGGTCTGCCATTTGCTCTGTTTGTCTCTCAAAATCATCTACTTCTGGGAGAACCCTCCTCTGACTAGACTCTCCTGCTCCCTCAATTGAGATTGGCTCACTGTCACTTTCCTGTAGGTCTTCTCTTTCGTCTCTCACAGAACTGACTGAACCGTTCTCAATGTGCTCAGATCTGGTCTCAGTTCCTCTTTCTTCTCATTCCGGCTCGGGGGTAGGTCCAGTCGTTGTTGGTACTCTCAACAGCTTCTCTTCATCATCCAGAGGACATGCCACTTTTTTCGTATGGTTTGCGTGGATCCAGTTTGGAACTCCATCGCACTTCACAGCTGTGGTAGTGATCAAAATTATCTGGAAAGGGCCTTTCCACCGAGGCTCCAAACGCATCTTCCTTACGTGTTTTCTGATCACAACCTAGTCACAAGCTCTCAGGTTGGGCCCTTGATCTTGAGATGGTTGCAGTGTGGTGGCTTCCACCTAATGAGAGAAAGAGCGAACCACATCAGCCAGACCCTTTCAGTACTCCAACACCATATCATCTGTTATAGTCACAAGAGCATTTGCAGGAACCGCTGGCAACCTCATTGCTCTGCCAATGAGGATCTCATGCGGTGACAATCCTGTGTATCGGGTGTATTTCTCATTATCATCAGAACTAACAGTAGTGTATCTGGCCATTTCAGATGTGTGGACATGCATATTTTCGCCGTTCTTGATTTCAAGGTGCCATTCATCTGTTCCACAAGTCCTGATGTTTCAGGGTGGTAACTACAGTGCAACTTCTGCTCAATGTTTAAAGCTGCACATAGTAATTTAATTACTTTATTGTTGAAGTGACTTCCTCTATCTGATTCTAAAGAGATCTGAAACCCAAAATGTGGTATCAGTTCCCTAAGCAGTCCTTTCGCTACTGTCAGTCTGTTATTTCTTCGTGTAGAATGATCTTCACTCCAGTGACTAAAGATGCAGACAATCACCAACACATATCTCAATCCTCCACACACAGGCATCTCAATAAAATCCATCTACATTCTGCTGAATAGACCTCCTGCTCTTCCAGTGTGGCTCAAATTGACCACTGTCCCTTTTCCCGCATTCATTTGTTGACAAATGACACAACAATGGCAAACTGCTTCAGCAACTTGTCTAAATTTTAGATTGAACCAATTCTGCTTGAACAGTCGAATCATGGCATCCTTCGCAACATGCCCTTGACCATGATAATATCTAGCCATTTGAGTAAGCAAACTGATCGGCAAAACCAACTGACCCTCTTTTGAAACCCACAGTTCATCCTGTTGCTGTACACATTTAAGTTTGACCCATGACCGTTTTTCCTCCCTCTCAACATTATTTTGCAATGTTCTCAGTTCTTCCAAAGGATCTATAAAATCTAATGCATAGCTTGGACATTTTTCATCTTCTTCGGGTACAAATTCCCACTTTTCCTTGAACGAAAGACAGTCCAATGTACAAAACATTGCGACTTGATCCGCATATCCATTTCCCATGGACAAAAAAACTTGCGATTTGAGATGTGCACTGCATTTTACCATGGCAATCTTCTCAGGCATTTGGATAGCTTGCAACAACTCTTTAATTCTCTTACCATTTCTTACTAGTGAACCAGAAGAGGTCAGGAAATCACAACTGGCCAAAATCATGCACTATTCCATATCCATACTGGCTATCCGTATAAATGGTAACTTTAAGCTCCTCAGAAACATCGCACGCTCTAGTAAGGACTACCAGTTCCACTACCTGTGCAGAATATACTCCTCGAAGTCAGGATGCTTCAAGTATACCAGAAATTGTGCACGCAGCATATCCTGCTCTCAGTATTCCTGTATTGTCCCTTACACAAGAACCATCAACAAAAATAATTTGGTCATTCTCTTCCAATCGGGTGCCTCTGATATCAGGTCTCAGTTTTGTGCACAAATCAGTTACTTCAAGACAATCATGCTCAATGTCTTTCAGCATTTCAATTTCAACATTTTCATTTAGGAGTAACGTTGCCGGGTCATGCATGTTACATCTTTTAAATGACACACTAGGCGACCCTAAGATGCTCGTCTCATAGCAACTCAATCTGGCACCTATCAGGTATTGCGTCTTGGTCCTGGTGAGTAAAACGTCAGTGGAGTGAGGGACCATAATAGTCAGGGGATGTCCCATCACAGTGCCTTCACACTGTGCGAGGCTCTGTCCAACCTCTGCAACTGAACACAAACAGCCTGGTAAAGTTGCTGCAGCTGAGTCCAGAGTAGCTGAAAAATATGCTACTGGGTGGTTTACACCTCCATGGACTTGCGTCAAGACAGACAAAGAACATGCATCACGCTCATGACAAAACAACATGAAGGGCTTTGTGTGGTCAGGCAATCCCAAAGCTGGAGCTTTGTACAAACTCTCTCTCAGTTCAGAAAATGCTTTCATACAAGCCTGAGCTAATACTAGGGGATCAGTGACTTCTTTGTGAGTCAACTACTGCTATGGCTTTGAAATAACCGGAAAAATTGGGAATCTATTGGCGACAGTAGCCTACCATCCCTAAAAACAACCTGACATCTGTCTGTGTGGCTGGGGGATTCATCTGCAATGTGGCTGTGACCCTTTCTCTGAATATTTTCCTTATTCCCTTCTGAATCTGGTGACCCAAGTATTTAACTTCTTTTTGACAGTTGTAATTTAAGTGGGGACACTTTATGACCATTCTTTCCCAAATAGTTCAGAAAGGCAATCATATCATACTTGCACTCTTCTTTCGTTTTGGATGCAATCAACAAATCATCAATGTACTGTACCAATGTCAATTGGAAAGGCATTTCCAATCACTCCAGGTTCTTTTTCGAGATCTGATTGAAAATGGAAGGTGATTCTGAAAACCCTTGAAGAATTCTACACCAACAGTAAACTCGATCTAAAAATGTGAAACAAAAGAGAAATTGACTATCCTCACGAAGAGGCACAGAAAAGAAGGCTTGTGACAAGTCTATGACGGTGAACCATTCAGCATCACATGGAATCTGAAACAAAATCACGGATGGATTTGGTACTAGGGGACAACATTTGATCACAATGTTATTTATTTATCTCAAATACTGGACAATCCAAACTTTCCCACAGAGCTTTTCACAATCCCATTATTGGTGAATTACATGGACTGCTCAACACTTCTTCCAAGACCCTTTAGTCTACAAATGCTGCAGTTATGAGAGCAACCTTCTCAGTGATGTCCTGTGGCATGTGGTACTGGGGAAATTAGGGGAAAATTGCATTTGACTTTACTGGAACTTTAACTGGCTCAACTCCCTTTATCAGACCAATGTCTTTCCCCATCAAATACCACCCTTTCTCTTTAACTGTTCCTTGCAAGTCAGAAGGAAGATCCTTTACTGTAAAAACTAGAAAGAAACTAATCAGGGGTATTCCTCATTTTTTATTTCACACACTGTCTCTGGAGCTGGGTCATCCCCATCATCACTGTTCATCTGTATCTCGATTCCGTCATTTGAGCAAGTAATTGAGCATCTTGTTTTACACAGCAAGTTGCTTCCCAATAGGGAAACTGGACTGGAATCGCAGACTATGAATTTGTATAATCCTTTAAAGTTGCCAGTTTTAACCTGGACCGGTTCTGTCACTGGATTGGTCAAAAACAAATTTGCTACTCCTACAATCTGAACTGTTTTTCCTGAAAGGGGCAAGTTTGTGACTTCTGCAGTTCTCACTGTAGAGCGTGTAGCTCCTGTGTCAACCAAGAAGGAAACTTTAGGACCCATTACTCTTCCCTTCACCTAAGGACCTTTCTGATCTACCTCCAAAGAAGCTGCAAGCACACATTCCTCTTCATCAGAACTCTTGCTCAACCAATCATCATTTATTCCATTCTCACTGTGTAACAGGAATTGGTGTACTGTAGTATTACTTTGCTTAAACGTCTGACTTGTGACCTGTTGAGGAAAGATCACCTGCTGCTGTTCCATTGGGGCTTGATGTATTTGGATTAGCTGTCTAGGCACCATTTAAACCTGCTGTTGCAATGGGTGCGACTGTGTCATCTGCACATGTGGCATTTGTACCTGCTGTATGGGTTGAACATTTTGCATCTAAATCACATTGTTATAGAAATTTGGATTATGACCTCTCATTCTCAGACCTCTCATATTTTGGAACAAATTGAAGTCACTTGTTTGCCGAACAACACCTTCCTGTACCATCATCGGACACTCCCGCTTCCAATGTCCGATTGCCCCGCAAGCGTTACATGGCAACAGTCCCTTCATTCCCTGCACATCACTCTGAACCACTACAGTACCCAAATCATGACTATGGTTTCCGTTTCCCATTCCTCCTCAACCTCTGCCTCTCAACTGATTTTGAAATACCACACTTCCCTGCTGCTGTTGTGAAAAACTTCCCTGCATCCCTGTTTGTGCCGCTCTAATCTACATCACTATTGCCTTTTCTTTCAGTTTCCTCTGCTTCAACTCAATCTTGTTACTACAGTACTTTGCATACCTCAATACCTCATCAATCAGCTTTGTTTGCAAGTAAAGCAAATGACATGTAATCATCTGGCTAATTTCAGGTGTTAGTCCTTCCACAAATCTAAACACAAAACAAATCATGTCTTTCGTCTCAATCGTTTCTGTACCACTGGAATGCTTAAATGCCTGCAACAATCTCTCATAATACATATGTATTGACTCTTTCACTTCCTGAGCTGTCCTGTCTATTCTCTCCCAGTCAATATTTTTGGGTGAAATTCTTGTTTTCAGAAATTCAATCACTTTGTAGTAATATTTCATTACCTCTGGAGAAGGTGCACCTGTAATCGGATCCTTCTATGGTTCCTTTGTCGGCCAATCTATACTGCTCTTGCACTCCATCATTAAATCAGCTGAAACTACTATCTCTAATAGAGTGTTCAAGTCCTCCTACAGGCATTTTGCAAGTTTCACAAACCTGTCTGTCTGCTGGTACCATTCTACTGGTTTCTCTCTCAACCTGGGATAGTCATTTGTAAAGGATAGAATGTCACTTCTGCTCCAAGGGGATTGAAAAAAATTCCCTCCTAGAATCTCTTTCATTGCTAAACTTTTCACTGGACCCTCACCGTGCTGCACATTTGCAGTAAGATTTGCGGAATCCATTTTCCTTTTATCTCTCTTCTTTACCTATCTGCCTTCCCACTTGTCTAATGCTCCCCATGTCTGGACACTTTGGTATAGTTCTCTAAGGTGTGCCTTCATTCCTGCAGATCTCATGTGTTCAAAATCTTTTGTGTCAAAGTCTAACCTGAAACTCCTCTTCAAATGTTTTGTTTTCTCTAGCTCTGTGCCGTACTTCTCTGCCAGCTTTTGATGTACATTCCTCGCTTCCCTTGTAATTTTCAGTCACAAGTATCTCAGTTCTGCTTCGGTGTAAGATTCAAGTCTGTTCACACCCGTAGTTCCTTCAATGAGCTCACTCGCTTCCATCCCCAGCCTAGTATAGTTCAAGTATTCCTCTCCGTTAGGGGCACTCTGCAGGGTATTCAGCTTATCTAACCATTCAGTCAACTTTTGGGCAGTCAAGCTTTGCAGCGAAATATTGTTAGGCTGAGCATTAGGCAACGGTCGCACAACTACATTTGGGGAATGCGGTGTCAGTAATTTCAGGCTACGACTGATGTTCGACCCTGTGACAGTATCCAGAGGAACTCCGAATGAACTAAGGTCTAGCAATGATCTGGTTCCATCAAAGGGCTGTCCTACAAGAGAGGCTATGTGAGTATTCTCATTGAGTCCTCCCCTCTGCGAATTCTGACTCAGGACTCCCTGTCCATTTGTACTGTTACTTTCCTGTGCAAACAAAGGTATGACAATACCAATGGTGACAGGTACAGATACAGCACATGAGCTTGGTCTAACATTCGCGTTCCGTGGGTGCCTAATTCCCATACCCTGGCTCATCAGCACAGACATATCTGTCTGCGTCCCCGTTATAGGAGTGTACTTTGGCATTACTTGTAGCTGCACTTGGGGAAGTAAGAGTGGAGTTGGTTCTCTCTGAACCAGTGTCGGTTTCAGGAAAACCTGTCCTGTTGGCACTATTAAGTTTGTAGCAGTTTCCACAATGGGTACTTCAGGATTAATTCTTGGGACACTTGGCTGTGGCTTCTGATTTTGTGTTGCCCCTGTAGTAGGCGGATTAAGACTGCTCTGCATTGTGCTCTGTGTCATGCGAGGATTAATCTGTATTAGACTTGTTGTTATGTTAACCGGTGTCGGTGCTGAAGCGTTTCCGCTAGTGTTTGGATTGCTCTCTTGGGCTGCATAAGGTGGGGGATGATTTCTTAATAACTGTAAAATGAATTAATCGTCATCTAACTCTTCCTCAAGTCTAAAATATATCCTAGACTCCTTTGATCCCCGCTCCCTACTCTCAGAAGGGCTTCTGTTTGTCTTTCTAGTGATTTCCTTCCTTCTCTCTCGCTGTCCTGAGTAATTCCAGGAGACAATTTAATCCCCTGTGAAGTCTTCGTTCTCTAAAATCTCTGATCGTTGTCCCATTTAGCCCACACTAGTGTCTTCTCTGCCTTTCTCATTCTCCTCTCAAATTTCTGTTGCTATTGCTGTCTATCTATTTATTTCCATGATTGATAATGCCTCGAATTGTGCTGGTCTTGGAGGAGGTTTCAAGTCATATAGCACCCTCCTCAAATTCTCTATGTTCCTCAAATTAAATGTTCAATGGGAAGGAAACGCTGAACTCCCATCTTTCTCAGTCACTTTGCACCATTGTTTCAGCCAAGACATGGCGCAGCACCCTTTTCCTCAATTATAATGTAAGTTGGTGTACCTTCTGGCGGTGCATATCCCATATACTCATTGTAATGTGCTTATTCCCTCTTAAAGCACTCTTTAAATCTTTGAAAAATTTAATTTATGTGTCCTTTCTGTTATTCTAAATCAAATCAAGAAGTGACTTTTAATCCCAGAGTCCTCTTCGCCAACCTTCTCAACCAATTGCGCTTCATGGTTGTCCGCCAATCCGTGCACGACCCTTCTCACTAACCAACCCATCCCAGCACAGCTCCAATGACGTCACACTCACGTATTGTGGCTGACAAAGTCTTGTGGCTTGTCCTCCTAAACTCAGATTCACACTAGACTAATGCAAAATTATTGCGAGCACTAAACAAAATCAAAACCCAATTTGTCCATTTACCAAAGGTAGGGTAACACAATGGTTTCACCTACGGCATTTCACTATAGTAGCTATTTCTTCTTTCTCAGTTTCCCAGATTCGCAAGCAAAAATCGACCCCCAAATTTTACTCTTAACTGATCAGTGCATCTGTCCTGGTGCACAGAGGACTCGCCAGATCTCAGTCGAAAAATTAATTCGCTCACGTTGACTCTGACTTGTCGACCACGCTGGATCAACCTATTAAACCAGACAAATTACAACAAAAAGCAAGTGTCTCATACACTTTTCAATATATTCCGGATTCTTAGACCACGCAGGGTCCGTATACCAACAACCATGTGGACAATTGTTTAGCACAAATCGCCACACACATGTGAAGTTCATCGGCTTCCCTACTGTCACACTTCAGAGTATGCACACTCCTTCTATGACTTCATTTGGAGTACGCAAACTCCCTAAACCCTCACGACATCACAGTTCACCTGCGATTTGCATAAGCTGTGCAGACGCAAACCCTATTTCATTCATACTATCACTAGAATGCCAGGACCATCCTCAAACAATCATTGAAAGCTCCAAGGTTCTGGGAAAGTCATTCTAATTACTTAGGGGCACATTTTCTCTCCACTTTGTATCATCAAATCTGAAAAATCTAAACTTTCTTCAAATGTTCTCTTTTTTGGGCCACTTGTGTACGGGGTTCTCTATGATGGGCTTTTAAGGAAACTAACCACCATACTCTGCTACCATCTCTGTTAGCGCGTCTGAACTTATTTGGTTAATTTACATTAATTTATAAGGGGACGCGTTTGTAGGTCGATGGACCTTTTGACTGCGCTTAGAGTACTTTCCACCATGAGACTCCATACCAATACAAATCAATAGCAGTGACAATCAATAGCATCAATAATCATAGAAGTCAGTCATTTCCACACACCATGACCTCTCGCCCACAAATAATCACACCTTTATGTAAAAGTTAGAATGTTTATTTCCCCATAACAATGCTAATACCACATAACTTAGGCCCTCATTACAGCCCTGGCGGTCAGTGATATAGTGGCGGTAATACCGCCAACAGACCGGCAGTAATAAATATAAAATTATGACCACGAATGAAACCGCTCAGACAGACAGCCACTTTAACACACTGACCGCCAGGGTGAAATCAACAGGCACCATGGTGGTAACCACCTACAGCCAGGTGGAAGACAATGTTCCGCCCACTGTGTAATGACACACCAATCCGCCACCTTTTCCGGGGCGGTTCCAACAACATCAAAAGCCTGGCGGAAACACTGCACAGAAGGGAAACGACTCACCTCTGGACGCTCAAGGAAGAACCACACCGCCATGGAGCCCGAGTTGTATGTGTTCCCCATGCTCTTCTACGTTCTGCTCCACTACTAACACTAATGCTGGTGAAGAGGACCACGGTGAGTACTTCCGCCTAGCACACAGGGGAGGGGGGAAGGAAAAAGAGAGTGACACACACACGCAACATGCAACATCCCCACCCCCAACACCATACACAATACCAGATGCAGTAATATTACATATTCACCCCGTGCCCCTCAGGAATAATGCAAGGACAAAATGAATTGATTAAAGTGAGTGTAATAAGATAAAATAGTAAAAATATGTGCATCCAAATCAACAATTATATACATATTTACAAATGTAGGGACACTGCCCAGTCCTCAGTGTCCGTGGGCCACAGTGCCACATCACATAGTCCAAGGCCCCACCTCACTCCTGCAACAACACAGAGAGAACACTGCAGGGGCTTCAGGTCGAAAATAGCCAGGCACCTCAGGGGGACAGGGAATGGGGGTGCACCTCAGTCAGAAGGTAGAACCATGCCACTGGTCATGGAGGGGCCAACATGCCCTGTGCTTCTTCCTGGGGAGTGCAAGGCCACCTTCTGTCAAGTGGGTGACTTCCCCACATGCTCTGGAGGGGGCAACATGCACTGTGCTTGGCCCTGGGGAGTGCAAGACCATAGTCTCTCAAGTGGGTGACTTGCCCACTGGTTCTGGAGGGGGCATTGTCCCCTGTGAGCTTCATCCTGGGGAGGATGGGGTGAGTGGATGGCTTCTCCACTGGTTCTGGAGTGAGCATTGTGCCCTGTGAGCTTCATCCTGGGGAGGATGAAGTGAGCGGATGGCTTTGCCACTGGTTCTGTAGGGGGCATTGTGCCCTGTGAGCTTCCTCCTGGGGAGGATGGGTTGAGTGGATGGCTTCTGCACTGGTTCGGGAGGGGGCATTGTGCCCAGTGAGCTTCATCCTGGGGAGGATGGGGTGAGTGTATGGCTTCTCCACTGGTTCAGTAGGTGGCATTGTGCCCAGTGAGCTTCATCCTGTGGGGGATGGGGTGAGTGGATGGCTTCTCTACTGGTTCTGGAGGGGGCATTGTGCCCTGTGAGCTTCTTCCTGGGGAGGATGGGGTGAGTGGATGGCTTCTCCACTGGTTTAGGAGGGGTCATTGTGCCCATTGAGCTTTATCCTGGGGAGGATGGGGTGAGTGGATCGCTTCTCCACTGGTTCTGGAGAGGACATTGTGCACTGTGAACTTCCTCCTGGGGAGGATGGGTTGAGTGGATGGCTTCTCCACTGGTTCAGGAGGGGGCTTTGTGCCCAGTAAGCTTCATCCTGGGGAGGATGGGTTAAGTTGATGGCTTCTCCACTGGTTCTGGAGGGGGCTTTGTGCCTAGTGATGCAGATCTTGGGGAGTGCAAGGTCACAGTCTCTCAGCTGGGTGTCAGACCCTCAGGATTTGCAGGGGCCAGGCCGCACAACAGCCCATGGACGCAGGACTACACACTGTCCGCTGGCGGTGATGGCTGCTCAGTGGTGGCAGTTGTGCTGCTAATGGTGGGGGGAGGCTCCAGCCCTTCCCCTGCAGCCTTGGATGGCTGCCCATGGGGCTGCTGCTGCTGGTGGCGGTGCTGTCAGTGGTGGGGGAGGCTCCAGCCCATCCCCTGCAGCCTCGGACTGCTGCCCACTGGGACTGCTGATGCTGGTGGTGGTGCTGGCAGTGGTGGGGGGAGGCTCCAGCCCATCCCCTGCAGCCTCAGATGGCTGTCCACTGGGGCTGCTGGTGGCGGTGCTGGCTGTGGTGGGGGGAGTCTCCAGCCTATCTCCTGCAACCTCGGACGGCTGCCCACTGGGGATGCTGCTGCTGGTGGCGGTGCTGGCAGTGTTGGGGGAGGCTCCAGCCCATCCCCTGCAGCCTCGGACGGCTGCACCACCATGGTTGGTGGTGGGGGTTCCGACTGAGTCCCTGCATCAGGCCCCTTGTCTCCACTGCCTGCTGTTGCAGACTCCTTGCCCCTCCTTCCTGCAGCTGGGGCTTCCTCCTTGCCCTATCTTCCTGGAGCTGGGCTGCCTCCTTGCCCTTCCGTCGTACAGCTGGGGCTGCCTCCTTGCCCTTCCTTCATGCAGCAGGGGCTGCCTCTGTCAGGAATCCACAAGGTGCCTCCTGCGTTATCTGTCAGCATCCCCAGGGATTAGGGTTAAATCATATCTCTGTTCTTTCATAATTTGCTGTGTTACACAATTGGTTATATCAATGCTTGTTTTACCAATGCTTGTTTGCTAATGTGAGCAGGTGTAGACATGTGCTTCTAATTGGGTGTGGTGTAGACATGTGCTTCTAATTGGGTGTGGTGACTCATCCACATGTGGAAACTCAATTGCCTTCCTGATTGGCTATAAATAGCAGAGTGAAGCATGCCTCCCTGCTTGGCTTTGTTTTGCTTCCTGATCTCAGCATCTGATTGGGCAATCCTGCCCCTGCTGTCATCCACGTATTCAGGACTTTTGAGGCAATTCTTTTCTTCGTTCCTGTACCAGCTGACACCAGGCATTCCTCCAGCACTCCAGAATAGACTGCAGCTAAGTGACTAGTATTCTCTAGGGAGTTTGTTCTTTGAGCGCTGCGCTTTCCTAGAACAGCTGGTGTATTTCAGACCCCGTATTTTGGCAGCATGCTTATCTTGAAGAGACAAATGCATTTCTGAACATTCTACATTATTATTGCAGTTACTTGCCTAAATGTGCTTCAGAAAATCTGCTTGAGCTCAAGTACTACAAAAAGTGACAGTGCAATTTTAAAAGAGCATTTATGTGACTTTTCTTTCTCTAATCCATAACTCTTGGATTTAAATTGTGTCATTCATGCCTGTGTTTCAGGTTTGAGGAATTTGCTTTTGAAGGGTTTTTCACACACACAGTGAAACCAAACCAACCTGTGCCACCCTAACTGTTTAAACCCAGAGTGGGCATTTGTATTTCTTGGATAGTTTTTGTTCCTTTTAGTTTAACCCTATTCATGCAGGAATGTTATACGTCATATAATTAATGCCCTTGTTTGTCTTTCTTGTGCATGATAAGTGCCACCACAGGTCTAATTGTAGTGTGCAACAGTGAATCTCTGTGAAGCCAGCCCCAGTATCTCAGTACTTATTGTTATGGTAGTCAGTTTGGGTTTTTGGTAATGCAGGGTTTGTAATTTTCCCAACAGTCATTATTATCCAAGAAAAGTGCTGGAGCATCCCGGTGTTTTTCTACCGCTTCCGTGCCCATATCAGAAAGAGAGATTCAGTTTCAAGGAAGTTGAATACACTAACTCTACTATCACTCTGTCAATGGCGACCTGCCCCCTGAAGATACAGGGTGCCTGGCTGGACTGGCAAGACATGGCAGTGTTTTGTCACTCCCCTTTTCCTTTTGGGACACCTGCCGGGGTTTCTGTGTCCACCAGGAAGTGCCAAGAGGTATTCCAGAAGGTCGGGGGGCATACCATTGCCCTCGAAGACAACCTGATTTTCAGGTGAGTGGCCCATCTCGACAGCCTCCTTGCCCTTCTGTCCTGCAGCTGGGGCTGCCTCTCTGCCCTTCCTTCCTGCAGCTGGGGCTGCCTCCTTGCCCTTCCTTGACGCACTTGGGGCTGCCTCATTGCCCTTCCTTGACGCACTTGGGGTTGGCACCTTGTCCGTCTGGCTGGCTGGTGGTTTGGGATCCTTTCCCACCTGGTGTAGTTGGGGACACTACTGTGCCCGTGGACTGGGTGGCTGAGGTGCTTGCCTGGGTTTTGACCCCCCTGGCCTGACGTAAGGGACGGGGTGGGTAGGTTGAGAAGAGGCCAATGTTGGCAAGGAAAAGCTTCATAGGGACATTGGGGCGGGAAGAGGGAGATGGTTTGGGAGTGGAGTAGGAGGGAGTGGTGGTAGGAGGTGTCAGTCTGCTGTGTTTGGGTGCAAGTGCATGGCCTGGATGCTGTTGTGAGGTGGATTGCTGTTGGGTGTCTGAGTGCTTGCGTTTGTGTACTTTGGGAGGAGGGGGCACAGACACAGTGGGAGAGGACACAGGGGACGTGTGCGTGGATGTGGTGGTGGCTGCCAGTGAGGGGTGTGTACTGATAGGTGTGCTGGTGGCAATGGATGAGGATGTGGTGCATGCAGGTGTGAGTGTAGACGCAACAGGGAGGGAGGCGGAGGATGAGGAGGAGGGGAGGCACAGTGGAGGCTGTGGATGTTGGTATGTCTGATTCTGGATGGTGTTTGTGTGAGTGCCTGTGGGATGAAGTGTGGTGCTTGTGTTTGCCATGTCCACTCTTGTGTGTTGTCCTGGGTGCCTGCTCGTCTGCCTCTGTGCTTGGGATAGGTGGGGGGTTGAGAGGAATGGGATTGGGAAGAGGAAGTTGGAGGGTGGAAATAGGGACAATGGCTGCCATCAGAGAGGAGGCCAGACCCTGGATTGATCTCTGTTGGGCCCCAAAGCCAGTGTGAATGCCCTCTAGGAATGTATTTATCTGTTCCATTTGGGCTGCCAGCCCCTGGATGGCAAAGCAAAACACAAACGCTATGGGATAGCGTAACTGGATGGACGGAATGCGGAACCAATCAAACATTCACCCCCAGTCACAGATCTGGGTTTAATCCATCCATTATTTTGCTCACCATGCCACCCCAGTTTGAACCCAGCCATATGCAAATCAGTCTTGACCCTGTTCCTCATGGGAACAGTCCAGCCCGAACTGCCAGGCCAGGTTCTCCCTGGACCGGAAACAAGCATCCTGGGACCGGTTTCGGGGTTTCACCCCTCATCAGCCAGGCTAGCTTGAATCCAGTGGCACAGTGAGCCTGGGACCCACGTCTGGGCATACCCGGCGCACTTAGGGCGGCAAAAGCAAAGCAAAACACAAACGCTGTGGGATAGCGTAACTGGATGGACGGAATGCGGAACCAATCAAACATTCGCCCCCAGTCACAGATCTGGGTTTAATCCATCCATTATTTTGCTCACCATGCCACCCCAGTTTGAACCCAGCCATATGCAAATCAGTCTTGACCCTGTTCCTCATGGGAACAGTCCAGCCCGAACTGCCAGGCCAGGTTCTCCCTGGACCGGAAACAAGCATCCTGGGACCGGTTTCGGGGTTTCACCCCTCATCAGCCAGGCTAGCTTGAATCCAGTGGCACAGTGAGCCCGGGACCCACGTCTGGGCATACCCGGCGCACTTAGGGCGGCAAAAGCAAAGCAAAACACAAACGCTGTGGGATAGCGTAACTGGATGGACGGAATGCGGAACCAATCAAACATTCACCCCCAGTCACAGATCTGGGTTTAATCCATCCATTATTTTGCTCACCATGCCACCCCAGTTTGAACCCAGCCATATGCAAATCAGTCTTGACCCTGTTCCTCATGGGAACAGTCCAGCCCGAACTGCCAGGCCAGGTTCTCCCTGGACCGGAAACAAGCATCCTGGGACCGGTTTCGGCGTTTCACCCCTCATCAGCCAGGCTAGCTTGAATCCAGTGGCACAGTGAGCCCGGGACCCACGTCTGGGCATACCCCGCGCACTTAGGGCGGCAAAAGCAAAGCAAAACACAAACGCTGTGGGATAGCGTAACTGGATGCGGGACCGGTTTCGGGGTTTCACCCCTCATCAGCCAGGCTAGCCTCATAAGCACAGTGTACTCACCTGTTGGTCTGGAGGCCCATACAGCAGTCGGTATTGGGGTAGTACCCCATCCACCAGTCAGTCCAACTCTGCCAAGGTGAAGGCTGGGGCCCTTTCCCCAGTAACACGAGCCATGGTCGGTTCCAGACAAAGGTCACAGCAGCACATGCAGTGTAGGTCCTCTCCTGTTGAAGGTCAGGTAGCAAGTGAGTGCACAGATAGAAAATGGCAGTCACGTCTGTGGCGGTGCGTACCTTCACTGCCGGCGTACATCACCATTGGCCACTGTACCCCATAGGGCCCAGTGTTAACCAATGAGGAGTTGCACAGCAGTTCTCGACCGCCTCCCACAATAGCGTACAACGTCAGTGGAATTACCTCATTTCCACCTGTCCCTCCATCCAGGACAGGCGGACGCCATTTCGGGGTGGGGGGGGGGCCATGGCTCCTAACTGCGTCACAGTACACAAATGCACCGTTTGGTCCTCTCAAACATAATACTGTTACAGTCACAACATGCATTAAACTGTAGTGGTTGAAATGTAGAGATAATGACCAGCTGCTTACTCTTTCGGCCCATAGATTGCAACCGCTTCGGATGAATAGGAGATGGAGACATCCCCCGTGTAAGGCCCCCTGGTGGACTTGGCAACAATGGAGGACAGGCACATTATCCTCACCTATAGACTTGTCAGGGCCACAATCACTGAACTGTATGCCCAATTGGAGCCTGACCTAATCTCTGCTATCTGTCACCCCACCGGGATCCCCCCTCTTGTGCAAGTGCTATCAGTGCTCCATTTCCTGCCAACTGGCTCCTTCCAAGTGACAGTGGGCTTGGCAGCAGGAATGTCACAGCCAATGTTCTCAGTAGTGCTGACCAGAGTTTTGTCTGCCCTGATTAAACATGTGTGCAGCTACATTGTTTTCCCGCAGGTGGAGGATTTGGCCACAGTGAAAGCTGATTTCTGTGCAATGGGACATATCCCCATCATTATTGAGGCTATTGATCAAACACATATTGCATTTGCCCCCACCCCCGGCACAATGAACAGGTGTTCAGAAATCGAAAGAGCTTTCACTTCATGAATGTGCAGATGGTGGGCCTGGCGGACCAGTACATCTCCTACTTCAATGCTAAGTATCCTGGGTCTGTGCATGATGCCTTTATCCTGAGGAATAGCAGCATCCCAAATGTTATGGCTCACCTCCAGCGGCACAGGGTGTGGCTAATAGGTGAGCCCTGGTTCCCATCCAGTATATGTTGGTGTATGGGTATGGTGTGGGCCCTAAGGGTTAGTGTGTGGCTAACAGTTATCCCTTGATATTTGCAGGTGAATCTAGTTGCCCAAACCTCTCATGGCTACTGACCCATGTGGGAATGCCAGGACAAGGGCAGAGGAACGTTACAATGAGGCACATGGGCAAACAAGGAGGATTAAAAAGAGGACCATTGGCCTCCTCAAGGCCAGGTTACGTTGCCTCCATCTAACAGGTGGATCCCTGTGCCACTCACCCAAGAAGGTCTGCCAAATCATTGTGGTATGCTGTATGTTGCACAACCTTGCCTTGCGTCGCCATGTGCCTTTTCTGCAGGAGGAGGAGGCTGGAGATGGCCGTGTGGCAGCACTGGACCCTGTGGACAGTGAAGATGAGGAGGCAGAGGATGAGGATGAGGACAACAGAAGTGCAATTATTCGTCAATACTTCCAATGAGACACAGGTAAGAGAGTGTTGATACACATATAATTCACAGTTTGATGTGTGACATTTTCACTGGCAGGCTGTGTATTCCTACTTCTATGCCCACTCACTGTACCCTTTGGCATCTCTTTTTGCATATTTTCGTGCCCCACCATTGCTCCTGGTGTGTTCAGTGCAGCCAACTACAGGTCTTTCCAATGTAAACATTACTGTACAGTTGAATTGTAATGTTTGAACCTTTGTTAAACAAATACCTTTTGAAAACATCTGACATACGCCATTGTTGTATTTTATCAAAGTGTGTTTATTGCAGTGCTCTGAAGAAGAGGGGGTAGTGCAACGGGCTGGGGTGATGGTGGAGGAAAGTCCAGGATAGAGTCCAGTCTATTTGTATAACAGGTGCGTTGTACAAGGGGGCATAGGAAGTGGAGCAATGGCAGTTCAAGGTGGACAGGGTGACAGAGTGGGACACAAGGGTGACAATCAGGAGAGTCTTATTTCCTGGCAGGGGTCTTGGCAATAGTCTTCTTCTGCCTGGATCGCAGGGAACGTTTGCGGGGTGGTTCTCCTTCTGCAGGGGAGGGGTGTTGTTCCTTTGGCAGGACCTCCTGTCCACTAGTGGCAGTGGAGGTGGAGGGCTGTTCAGTGGTTTGGCTAGTGTAAGGGGCCCGGTGGTGTGCCACTGCCTCCCTCATAGTGTTGGCCATGTCTGCCAGCACCCCTGCAATGGAGACCAGGGTGGTGTTGATTTCCTTCAAGTCCTCCCTGATCCCCTGGTACTGCCCCTCTTGCAGCCGCATGTTCTCCTGCAACTTGTCCAGTATCTGGCCCAGCATATCCTGGGAATGTTGGTATTCTCCCAGGATCGCGGTTAGTACCCCCTTGAGAGTCAGTTCCCTGGGCCCGTCCTCCCCCTGTTTCACAGCAGTCCTCCCAGCTTCCCTGTTGTCCTGTGCGGCTGTCCCCTGAACCGTGTGCCCACTGCCACTGACCCCAGGTCCCTGATCGTCCTGTGTTTGTGGGGTGGCCTGGGGTCCCTGTAGTGGTGGACACACTGCTGATTAACTTGTCCTGGTGACAGAGGTATGGGTCCGCTGGGTAGGTGCTGTGGTGGTGTTTCCTGAGGGGGGAGGCTCTGTGGTGGTGTGAGACTGTGCCTGGGTAACCGACTGTCCAGGGTTCCCTGATCCCTGATGGGCCAGGTTGGTCATCCAGATCCAGGCGACCAGAGCTGCTGTCATCACTGTGGGCCTCTTCTGTGGGGGGACCGAATGTTGCTGGCACCTCTTTGCCGGTGACATTGGGTGGGTTACCTGTGGGGATGTAAATGCAGTGTTATTGTTTCTGCGTGTGACATATTGTGCATGGGTGTGCTGCCCTCTATGGTTGTTGTTGCCCTGACAGCATTTCCTTGTGTGAGTTGTTATTTGGTGGACTAGGTGATTTTCTCTAGTGTGCATGCTGTGGTGATAGGTGTCCATGCAGGTCTGTGAGGGGTGTTCATGCATTGGTTTTGCATGCAGGGCTTTGTATTGGGATGAGTGGCTTGTGATAGTGGGGTATGTAGTGGAGTGATGCGAGTGAGGGTAAGGGTGGGGGTATGTGATGGCATGCAGGTTGGGGGCTGATAGTAATAGAGATTTGACTTACCAGAGTCCAGTCCTCCTCCAACTCCTGCCAGGCCCTCAGGATGCATGATTGCCAAGACTTGCTCCTCCCATTTTGTTAGTTGTGGGTGAGGACGTGGGGGTCCACCGCAGGTCCTCTGTACTGAGAGCTGGTGTCTTGCTGCAATGGAACGTACCTTCCCCTGTAAGTCGTTCCACCTCTTCCTGATGTCATTGCTTGTTCTTGGGTGCTGTCCCACGACGTTGACTGTGTCCACGATTCTCCGCCATAGCTCTATCTTCCTAGCAATGGATATCTGCTGCACCTGTGTTCCATATAGCTGTGGCTCTACCCCGATGATTTCCTCCACCATGACCCTTAGCTCCTCCTCAGAGAACCTGGGGTGTCATTGTGGTGCCATGAGTGCGGTGTGGGTGGTATGGGTGAGGATGTGTGGTATGATGTGTTGGGGTGTGTGCCGTAAGGTGCGTGGGTGGTGTATGTGGCTCTGGTTGTGTGGGTGCTCTTGCTGTCTGTCTCTCTGTTGGCAATGGTTTGTCTTCGTAAAGGGTTGTGGGTAATGCGGGTGTGTGTTTTATAGTGGTGTGGGTGTGGTGTGTGTATGGGTGTCAGGTGTGTGTAGTTTGAATTGTCCAATGTGGTGTTGTATTGTTTGAGTGTGTGCATTTTGAGCGCGGCGGTATGTACCGCCAATGGTTTACATTCACTGAATGTCTGCTGCAGTGATTCCTGGGTCATACTTTTGTGTGCGTTGTTCTGTTGGCGTAACGGTGTGGGTTTGTATATCGCCAGTTTATCACTGACCTTTGGGCTGGTGGACTTGTGTGTGTGACTGTATAGTGACGGGTTGGTATATGTGTGTCATAATATGGTTGGCGGTTATCCGCTGCCGCGGCGTTATGTTGGGGCAGTAGGCATAGCAGTACGTGGGATTTACTACTAATGTCATAATGAGGGCCTTAGTCTCAAAATCAAATGATAAGCATACAGAAAAAAACACTGGCTGGCCAAATCTCTTAAAGAATCACAATTTAATCAAGGCTTGGACCACTAAACATTCTAAGGTTACAGTACATATCAGTATCAAGAATAGCTGCGCAAACTAAATGGCATACATTTAGATTCAGCAAAGAAAAGACATCAACTGTTATTACATTTAGCGAGCATCATCAGTAAGTACCCTAACTAAGCCTCAGCTTAGAATAGCATGTTTGGGATTCATACAAAACAATTTTTAGTCAACACAAATTTGGAAAAACATCTAACTATGGCTCTATCAAAATTGATGGTTGGTACCTGGCGACCAAAGCAAATAGACATAACAGTCAGCAACATTGTCTTATACCTTGCCTCAGTATGGTTCAGCAAGCTGTGAAAGTCTTCTTCATTTGGACATCAGTTCGGTTAGCAAGGCATTGGAATTCAGCATTAAAGTTCAGTAAAGGAAATCTCTTCATGCAGTTCGGAAAGAATGATAACTAAACACTCAAGAAGAATGGGGAAAATGCCGACCCTCCACTCGATGCAGTCTGGCTAAGTTAGATTTCCTAAAACTACTTCCCACGTTGCTATTGGACAAAGAATTGTACGTTTATGTTTAGTCTTATGAAAGTAGAACCCCAAATCTAAGAATTTACTAGTTCAGTGTTCACATGTGGATAATTGGCTCCTCTTCTCCTGTTTCCGCCTTGGGTTCGTCAGGTAACAAATTTGTATCAGCTTATACTCCAGTCAGTGCATCCATTGTCTGCTCTTGGGAAGGTTGTCTTTACACACACTAAGTTATACAATGTATCCCTAGCAAGTACAACATATTCTAACAAGCAGCTATTAACATTCGGTCCATAGAATGGGAAATCACAAGTTGATTCACCTAAGCAGCCATTTTATAAATCGCCTAAGCAATGCATCTTGACATGAGGCCGTTCAGCTAGGCCCAAGACCTCGCTAAGTTAAGACCTATGATTAATAAAGCAAATACATAAAACATGACCCTTAATATAACATTCTACTACATCAATACAAAAATGAGCTCAACAATTTACATCAATAAGCTGCTAATAAGTACATTTCGTGATTACTGGTGGTCACTCAAGTAGGCACAATTTTAAGTGCATGTATTATTTTTCTACGTTAACTCATTTTCTGTGCAGTTTTAACATTCAGAATACATCAATATTCATAGTAAAAATTCAGCGTTAACACCCATCAAAAATGAATGTGTCCTTGTCTAATGTAACTGGTGCTGATGTAAAACGCTCCAATACTGTTAAGCAGTATTCGGGAGACATCCACAAATTATAGTCTTCTTCTTTCCAGCATCATATTAAGCATGGCTCCAATATGTCTTCATTTCCCAACTGCTACTCCCTTTCACTGTAACCAGGTAAGCTCAGGGCATCATATAGAATACCTGAGTGTCATGATTGACCCAGCAAAGGAAAAGTTACAACACATCTCCCCTTTTACATATGATACAAAAATGGTACAGTGCAAAAACAAACTAGAACTATTATTGAAATCAACAACATACTAAACATAAAATTATAATGAGTCCATAAAGCATAGTTGTATAACTGTATGTTGCACTATAAGAAAGAATAAGAGGGAAATCATGGTAAAGTAGCACACAGTACTACAACGTGAAATAGTATAAAATTGTAATATATACCATAGAGTATAAGAAGTACATTTACTTTAAAATATGCAAATTCAACAGAATAATACTCCTCCATTATCTACCACAACATTTTTCCTTACTTGGATTTTATGTTTCGGATCCAGGAATATAGATTTACCTTTCAGGACCAAACAGGACTCTCTGTGAAAACCACATCTTCCACACACCACTCACGACCATGTGCCCCATGTTTGTAGTTAAATAGTCTCTTGTAATTCTGTTGGTGAAGCCTAACAGCCTGGGAGGCAATTTCCTGTGTCTGTTTCTTGAAATCCAACCAAGAAGGGTTCATCTTGCTACCTGCTAACCTGCCCCTTAAGTACACAAAAGGAGACATCTTAGTGACCAGATTGGGTGTATTTTGATGACCCCAGAGTTTTTCCCTGAGTACTGCTCTCAGATGGATTCCATTCTCCACCTCAGTTTGAGCACAAGCTTTGACCAATTGATTCATGCTCTCCACCAAGCCATTTGCTTGGGGAGAATATAAAGCCGTGCCGTATTAATTTCAAGAGATACAAATTGCACTCCATTATCTGTTATGATGGTCTTAGGCACAGTTTCACAAGCAAACACCTCTTGTCAAAACTCAATCACATGTCTAGAGTCACAGAACTTTCACAACTTGCTGTAACCCACTTAGCAGTGTAGTCTACCAGGACTAATACAAATCTCTCAGAAGAAAGGAATCACTCAAACTGACCCACAATGTCTAAGCCTAGCTTGCTCCATGGCTCAGATGGAACCTCGAAATGGTACAGTGTAACAGTCCTGACCAATTTTGCTTCATCACTCCCAGCACATTGTATACACTCTTTGACCACACCTTCAACTTGCCTATCCACCCCAGGCCACCAACAACATTCTCCTACTCTCAACGTAGTTAGATTTCTGCCCAGATGCCACTCGTTAGCCTGGTTGATAATGTTTCCCACAAGCCAGCTGATGGAATCATATGCTTTCCTCAATACAACTCCCCACTGATGATGCATGTAGGAAGTTGGCTCTGTGTGTACTATTTCAAAGTAAGAAATAGCATGCACAGAGTCCAAGGGTTCCCCTTAGAGGTAAGATAGTGGCAAAAAGAGATACTTCTAATGCTCTATTTTGTGGTAGTGTGGTCGAGCAGTAGACTTATCAGAGGGTAGTATTAAGCATCTGTTGTACACACACAGGCAATAAATGAGGAACACACACTCAAAGACAATTCCAAGCCAATAGTTTTTTTTTATATAGAAGAATATATTTTCTTAGTTTATTTTAAGAACCACAGGTTCAAGATTTACAAAAAATACTTTAAATGAAAGGTATTTCACTCAGGTATCTTAGGAACTTTGAATCATCACAATAGCATGTACAGTTTTGGCAAAAATGGCAATGAGTTATGTTCACAGGTAAGTAAAGCACTTACAGTGTTCAAAGTTGGGTCCAAGGTAGCCCACCGTTGGGTGTTCAAGGCAACCCCAATGTTACCACACCAGCAGCTCAGGGCCGGTCAGGTGCAGAGGTCAAAGTGGTGCCCAAAACACATAGGCTTCAATGGAAATAGGGGTGCCCCGGTTCCAGTCTGCCAGCAGGTAAGTACCCGTGACTTCGGAGGGCAGACCAGGGGGGTTTTGGAGGGCACCGGGGGGACACAAGTAGGCACTGAAAGTACACCCTCAGTGGCACAGGGGCGGCCGGGTGCAGAGTGCAAACAGGCATCGGGTTTGCAATAGGATTCAATGGGAGACTCATGGGTCTCTTCAGCGATGCAGGCAGGCAAGGGGGGGGGCTCCTCGGGGTAGCCACCACCTGGGCTAGGAAGAGGGCCGCCTGGGGGTCGCTCCTGCACTGGAGTTTGGATCCTTCAGGTCCTGGGGGCTGTGGGTGCAGTGTGTTTTCCAGGCGTCGCGTTCTTTGAAGCAGTCAGTCACGGTCAGGGGGACCCTCTGGATTCCCTCTGCAGGCGTTGCTGAGGGGGCTCAGGGGGGTCCACTCTGGCTACTCACGGGCTCGCAGTCGCCGGGGAGTCCTCCCTGTAGGGTTTTCCGCAGGTCGAGCCGGGGGCGTCGGGTGCAGAGTGGAAAGTCTCACGCTTCCAGCGGGAAACGTGTGGTCTTTAAAAGTTGCTTCTTTGTTGCAAAGTTGCAGTCTTTGTGGAACAGGGCCACTGTCCTCTGGAGTCTCTTGTCCTTTTAGGTGCAGGGTAGTCCTCTGAGGCTTCAGAGGTCGCTGGACCCTGGGGGACGCGTCCCTGTTGCAGTTTTTCTTGAAGTGGGGAGACAGGCCGGTAGGGCTGGGACCAAAGCAGTTGGTGTCTCCGTCTTCTCTGCAGGGCTTCAGGCCAGCAGTCCTTCTTCGTCTTCAGGTTGCAGGAATCTATCTTCCTAGGTTCTGGGGACCCCTAAATACTCAATTTAGGGGTGTGTTTAGGTCTGGGAGGTTAGTAGCCAATGGCTACTAGCCCTGAGGGTGGCTACACCCTCTTTGTGCCTCCTCCCTGAGGGGAGGGGGGCACATCCCTAATCCTATTGGGGGAATCCTCCATCTGCAAGATGGAGGATTTCTAAAAGTCAGAGTCACCTCAGTTCAGAACACCTTAGGGGTTGTTCTGACTGGCCAGTGACTCCTCCTTGTTTTTCTCATGATCTCGTCCGGCCTTGCCGCCAAACGTGGGGGCAGTGGCCGGAGGGGCGGGCATCTCCACTAGATGGGATACCCTGTGGCGCTGTAAAAAAGGGGGTGAGCCCTTGAGGCTCACCGTCAGGTGTTACAGTTCCTGCAGGGGGACGTGTGAAGCACCTCCACCCAGTACAGGCTTTGTTACTGGCCACAGAGTGACAAAGGCACTCTCCCCATGTGGCCAGCAACATGTCTGGTGTGTGGCAGGCTGGCAAAACTAGTCAGCCCACACTGGAAGTCGGGTATGTTTTCAGGGGGCATCTCTAAGATGCGTTTTGGGTGTATTTCACAATAAAATGTGCACTGGCATCAGTGTGCATTTATTGTGCTGAGAAGTTTGATACCAAACTTCCCAATTTTCAGTGTAGCCATTATGGTGCTGTGGAGTTCGTGCATGACAGACTCCCAGACCACATACTCTTATGGCTACCCTGTACTTACAATGTCTAAGGTTTTGCTTAGACACTGTAGGGGCATAGTGCTCATGCACCTATGCCCTCACCTGTGGTATAGTGCACCCTGCCTTAGTGCTGTAAGGCTTGCTAGAGGGGTGACTTACCTATGCCATAGGCAGTGTGAGGTTGGCATGGCACCCTGAGGGGAGTGCCATGTCAACTTAGTCATTTTCTCCCCACCAGCACACACAAGCTGGCAAGCAGTGTGTCTGTGCTGAGTGAGGGGTCCCTGGGGTGGCATAAGACATGCTGCAGCCCTTAGAGACCTTCCCTGGCATCAGGGCCCTTGGTACCAGGGGTACCAGTTACAAGGGACTTACCTGAATGCCAGGGTGTGCCAATTGTGGAGACAAAGGTACAGTTTAGGGAAAGAACACTGGTGCTGGGGCCTCGTTAGCAGGCCTCAGCACACTTTCAAATCATAACTTGGCATCAGCAAAGGCAAAAAGTCAGGGGGTAACCATGCCAAGGAGGCATTTCCTTACAATGCATAACTCCTATTTGAGTCCTTAGAAAGGTTTGGCTTCTTTAACATTGTTGCTAAGACCAGCCATCCCTTCAACAACATACTGCATGGCCTGCTTCCTCACTCTATCTTTTTCGGCTTCGACCTTCCACTCAGTTTTATTTATGGCTGTCTCTTTGACCCATCTAACCTGGAGATTCACCACATCCAGTACACTATCGCTTTCTACCGGTAACCTGGACAAACAACCTGCTCGTAAGTTCCTAGCTCCCGGCAAGTATTCTAAAATTAACTCAATCAAACTTTCCACCCATCTCTCTATATGGGGGTGGTACTATCAATGTTTCTGCACCCCAGTAGCTGAACTAAATACTAATGGTCCGTTCTTAGGACAAATGGCAAGCCCCACAAGAAAAACTTGAAGTGATGCACAGTCCAAACACTGACCAAAGCCTCACGTTCAATGATGGAGTATACAGCACCAAGACCATTCACACTAGCATCAGTTGTAGGTTATGTCTTTTTAGAGGTGTTGAAATGCCCCAATTTAGGCATTTTGGCTATGTTTTCCTTAACCTCACAAAACGCCTTCATACAATCTTCAGACTGGTTAAAATTCACCCCCTACTTAAGCAGTAGCCTAATCAGTTGGATCACACTAGCAAAATTAGGGAAGAATTTAGCGTAATACTCTGCGAGACCCATAAACAACTTGACTTGGTCCTTGTTAACTTAAGTGGGTTCATCCAAAACAGATCTTACTAATTCAAGCTTAGGACCTATCCCACTCCCTGAAATTGTGTTTCCTAAGTAACAGACAGACTGATCCCAAAGTTACATTTTTCTTTTTTAAGTGTAAGGCCATTATCCTTGAGTCTTGTCAGCACCTGCCGCAGTACAAGATCATGACGCTGCATGTTCTTCCCATATACCAAAATGTCATCTTAGAAGAACATCACAGAGTCAATCCCTTTTATCACCGTTTTCATTAGTCTTTGGAAACATGCTGCAGCCGAGGTCAGCCAGGAAGGCAGCCTCACAAATCTGAAAGGTGTCACAAAAGTTGGTAATGCTTTCAAATACTTATGCAGTTGTACCTGATGGTATGCGGGGGAAAGATCCATCACACTCTACACAAAAGCATCTTTGAGCAAGAACAATGCTTCTGCTGCATTGGACAGAGGCCGGCGATCCACCCAGATATTTTTGTTCAGGTCCCTTAAGTCCACACACATTCTGTTCTTATTTCCATTATTCTTGGGAGCTCAAACAATTGGGGCCAGCCATCCTGAGGACTCAGGCCCTCATTACAAGCCAATGCGGCGCACTCCTGCGGGGTCTATTATGAGATCCCCGCTGGGCCGGCGGCAGAAACCTGGTTTTCGCACTACAGCCCAGCAGGGATCTCAGCCGCAACACGGGAGCCGGCTCCAAATGGAGCCGGCGGTGTTGCGGCTGTGCGAGGGGTGCAGTTGCACCCGTCGCACTTTTCACTGTCTGCATAGCAGACACTGAAAAGCTCCATGGGTCCGTTGCAGGGGGCCCCTGCACTGCCCATGCCAGTGAGCAGCCCCCAGGGGCCCCGCGACTCCTCTTTCCGCCAGCCTTTTCATGGCGGTTCTTACCGCCATGAAAAGGCTGGCGGGAGGGGGACTCGTAATCCCCTGGGCAGCGCTGCAAGCAGCGCTGCCCTGGGGGATTTAAACTGCCGGGACCAATGTGGCGGGAAACCGCCAGTCCCGGCGGTGCGACCGCGCGTAATTCCCCTGGAAGTACCGCCAGCCTGTTGGCGGTGCTTCCTCCAAAACAGCCCTGGCGGTCAAAGACCGCCAGGGTTATAATGACCCCCTCAATCTCCTCTATCACCCCCCATGGACAGCAACTTGTCAATTTCCTCCGTAAGGGGTTTAAACATCCTTAGGTATTCTTTTCATCTTGTGCACTATGGGCTTAGCAAGTTTTTTAAGAATGATCTTCTGTTGGAAGTTATTCAAAAAGCTTAACTCATCCTTGAATACATCCTGAAACTCTTGTATCACTGGCGAACAGCCCCCTTATATGGAGACTAAAAGAACCTGTTCTTTCAAATTAGGATTCAGTATGAGTCCTAATTCTCTATGATGTCGCCATCCCAAAAGATTATCATCATGCTTAGCCACATAAACCTTTTCAAGCGTCTCTCTCCCCTTAAAGTTGATGCTCATGACTGTATACCCTGTCAGATCTATGGTTGCTCCTCCATAACCTTCTTGTTTAGTATCTGGAGGCAATAGTTCTTTGCTCTCCTTCCTATAAACCCTCTCCCAGTTCTTGTCTCCGATAAGGGTAAATGGGGATTCAGAATCAGCAAGTAATAGCTACTCTTTTCCTCCAATGGTCATTACACATTCCAGCATTCTGACCTGTCCACCATCGACTTCTCAATCTACCTTTTTGACACTTCCTGATAGAAGACACACTTTAAAATGATTTTTGGTCATCGTCTTCTACTACTTCATACATCTCTTGTACTTTGTTGTTTTTGCACACACAAGCGTAATGTCCCTTCTTACCACAACTTCTGCACACAGCATTACATGCAAAGCAATTAGGGCCATGAGACAAATGGTTGGAACTACCATAGATGAAGCATTTGAATGTATAGTCCTTCCCTTGGACCAGTCCTATAGTCCCAGAGGATTTGTGGCCAAGTCATTTACTGTTTTCATGTTTTTTAAGGTCTTCACTAATATTCTTCATTGATCCTAAACCCCTTTCTCTCCGTACAGTGGTAGGAACTGTGCTTCTCATCTCTTCGACCCATCCAGAGTGTGTTCCATTCCCTCTACTACAGCTATAGATTCTTTGCAGGTGGGATTTTTTGGCAAATGTTTTCTTGACCTCTAGTATAATTGGTGCAATGCACAAGTTGGTCTCTGATGAGTGAATCAGATAGGTCACCAAATATACATGTGCACGCCAAACTTTTCAAGGATTCCACATAGTTGTCCACTTTTTCAGTTTTTGCTTGCACCTTAGAGAAGAACTTGTGCCTTTTCTTGACCATGTTAATGCGTGGACCAAAATGCTGTTCCAACATCATAAGTGACATTTCAAAGACATCCAGAAGTTGGCCTTCAGCATGTCCAATCATAGTTTCATCAAGAATCTCACATATATTTCGCCCTTCAATCCCTAGGTTATGCAGTAAAACTTCTTGATTTCTTGCAGCAGAAAACTTCTTACCCCTATGACAGTCAAATACGAGTCAAAATGTTTTTTCCATTTGTTCCAGGATAAAAGTGGCTCACCAGAGTCTATTAAAAATTGTGAATACTGTGACATACTAGACGTTGACATTATGACCTGTAAGGTAAGTGAACACAACAGACTAAAACAATAGCGTGAAATAAGAAGTAAAAATAATACTCTGACAAAAATTAGCTAAAACAAAAACTCTGCATTTAAAAAGTTAAAATAACAATCAAACATTATTACAAGTTCGCGCTATTTAAAAAAATACTCCTTTCTTGCCCCCTACTAGCTCTTTTTGATATTTGGCCAAGATTGTGAGGCACTATTTTGCCTCATCTTGTTTCTTCAGCAATTACTGCAATTACTGTTTCCTCTCGGAGAGTGCACGCCTCTCTTATGCCTTACAAACTGTTTTATTTGATCTATTTTCTAGTTTTGCAATATGCTAACCAAACCCGCTAGGGCAGCAGAGCATTTCATAAGAAGGGCGGCCAAAGGCAGTACCACACAGAAAGGGCACCTCTCCACAGAAACATCCTAGGTTTAATAGCACTTTCTAAACCCCACTTTCCCTGTAATTATGTAGCCACCATAATGGTTTCCCATTTCACATACTCAAGTAACACTGTATAATAGCGACAAAAACATTTTGCAGAAATTTCCATCTAGCAAATTGTGAGATTTAGGATCAGCTTGCATCTGGACATTCCCAACTGGAACAGACATTTGTAGAGCATGTCCTTGACCTACCTCTTGAAGGTGGTGTATGGAGAGATAGTTCTAGTAGAGAGGGTTTGAAGTTCCATTCTTTGAATCTACTCCCCAAAAATCTTGATTTAATGTTATTGATTTATTGGAGGCTGACATTTTCAGGAGGTAGGTTTGTGGTTTGAAGTGATCTTGAGCCACCTGAGATGTCACTTCACCAGCTAGATAACTTAGAGAGACCATGGGGGTTATTACAACTTTGGAGGAGGTGTTAATCTATCCCAAAAGTGACGGTAAAGTGATGGATATACCACCAGCCGTATTACGAGTCCATTATATCCTATGGAACTCTTAATACGGCTGGTGGTATATCCCTCACATTTGGGACAGATTAACACCTCCTCCAAAGTTGTAATAACCCCCTATGTGTATAATTTTATAAACAATACAAGCTACTTTGATAACCTTTATCACCACTATGGAGCTTCATTTGAATGAGCACAGTGTTGCAGTCAGTAGTCAGTCCCTCAGTGTTGAGGACTGCTTTTAGGGAAGAAAGGTGAGTGTTTGTGATTTGAGCCAGAAGGGAAATGTTGGGAGTTAAGTCTAGGATGGACTACAGCTACCAAAACTAATTTTAAATAATCTGCTGGGATGATGAACTTCATTCCTTCTAGGAGTTGTATTTGGTAAAACGTACTTTTGTCTATGACATTAATGAGTGTTTGCATATTGAGGTTTTTGTTGAAGGTGAACCCTAAGTATTTAGCGCTTCCCTTAATAAAAATCTTGCAATGTAGCACATTTGTTGCACTCAGCCATGCTTGAACTGAAGAGGAGTGAAACATTTCAGGGGATAAATGGGGAGAAATTCAGTCTTCAGTGAACACAGATTTCGAAGATGATGTGACAGTCAGAGCTGGAGAAGTCGTAGGATGTTCACCAAGTTGACAGTGTCATGTGAAGAGGTGACTGGCAGATAAAGGTGCAAATAAGTTTCACCTTCTAGAACATAGATGTTTTGTAGCATGCAGATCGTACCTTTGGCCAGTTCTCATATCTCTTTGTATATGCCTGCCTCTGTTTTCAGTCTTTGGTCATTTACCCTGTGTTCAGAGCTCTCAAGTTTTATAAATTCTTAGGAACAAATACTAACTTTGCATATTCAACTGTATTGCAGGAAATGACATCACATTTCCTGTGATTTCATGTAAATTACAAGAAATTACATCACATGTACTTTGACAGTCATTCCTATCATAACTGGAAATTACATCACCAGAAGCAAACATAGAACTCTGAAAACAACATTTATTTACTAAAATTAGATGAAATTGTCTGTCATATGTCACATTGTCTAAACACCACTTAAACATATGCCTACATTTGAATTTAATCAAATGTGGGAAATAAATTACCCCCACCCCCATTGGGCCCAGTCTTTCCTGAGATGCACTAGCTTCACAAATTATGGAACAATATCAACCACAAAATATATGAAGCAAATTTGTTATTGATAATTCATCAAGCTGCACTATCAATCTAGTCATCAGGGCCACTGGCAGCGCTCTTCATGTGTGTTGTAGAGGCTTCGGCAACAGTGGGCAGACAGTGCTGTTACACTCCTGTCCTGCCAGCCACCTCAACGTACTGCTTGGTTATGGGTTTAACTCTCCTCCTGCACAACAGCCAGCACAGTGAAGCCACATTGTGGAGCAGGTTTGTGAGCTCCCTGAGCCACAACAGTGACTCCTAGTAGAGATTATCCTCCCTCCCCTTCCAACCACTTACAGCCCAACCCCAAGGGCTTAGCTATCAATGATGCATACAGTCACAAACAAATGTGTAAGGAAAACAGAAGCGTCTCAACATCAACATTTCATTCCTAGCCCCATGTGGCATCCATAATAAAAGATCACATTACTCTTGTTGCAGACATCACAAGAACAATATTTCAAGAAGACATAGCCATCAGTGCTCTAGAGCACACTTTAATTGTACAGGTGAAGGAACCAAATCACTAATCCCCCTTGAGCTTGCAAGCTAATAGCCCACCTCAAACCCCCTCTTTAATTAATGTAAGACATTTATAAGTCACACACTACCCCGAGAGAGGCATCCCATGTAAAAGAACAAAGGGTGAGATATATCATTTGCTCTAAAAATGTGTGGGGTCAAACAAAATTCGACAAGACAGACAATCAGGTTTCAGGTCATGGAGAAAATAGAAATACTAATAATGAAAATTAGGACAGACCTGCTGTTATCAGTGATGACCAAACAGAAATTCTAATCATGTTCAATTCTGTAGTTTATGATACAGAGAACAACACAGTTCTCTGGAGTGTGTGAAAAAAGTAAGCTGAGGCTGAGGTACCGGGCTAAAGTAGTGCAACTGCTAATCGTAATCAATAGATCTGAACTGGGCCAACCGCCTAGAGACACAGCGCTGCAGACTCAAATGATAACACTGCTTCAACTGTATGCAGATGATATCCAACTCCAAATGTGACCGATTACTAAAGGAGAACAGTAAAACAACATTGTACATTTCCCTAAGTAACTGGATGAAGTAGAGCTGACGTTGACTAAATGGCATGAGGACTAAAATTCTCATAACTGGTGGCACCCAAGTAGGCAGTTAGCTTTTCTAATGATCAGAAGAATTTGGATCTTCTTTCGCCTCCCATAAAGCAGAAACAAAATGACAGTAAGTAGCCTGATGCACTCCAAATCGCAGCAGTCAATAAAATTAAAAAACAGCAATTAAACTAATGACATTGAGAAATATCTTTCCCATTCTCTTGTAAGTCACCACTTCAAAATTACCAAGGCCTTCGTTCTATCTTGACTAAACAATTGCAATAAAGTCTGCACTGTTGTCATGCCATGTGTTGCAGCACGACCCGCTGCTCACTCCATTGCCTCCCTGGCATCCCGCTTTATGCAGCAGGATGCCTTAAACACTTACCTGTAGCCTGGGGAGTCCTGCAAGGCCCGTTCTATGCCTCGCTTGTCGGCTGGGCTGGAGACAATCCTCGTCTTGTGGACCATATTCTTGCAGTCTGTAGTTTTTTCTTCCCAGAATTCCTGAGGAAGGGTTTTTACTTAATCAATCCATCATGGAGGCTCCTTCATGTGTTCCTGCCAGCATTTACCAATCCATCATGGCTGCCTCACTTCTTTCTCTATGTCACTTCCTGTTTTTGGGTAAATAAGAAGCAGAACTATCTTTCTACTTTGCTTTGCAACTCTTCTGGCTCCTGCTGGTGTCTTCTTGCTCCTGCTAGTGTCTCCTTGCTCCTTGTGTATCATCGCTCCTGGTGGTGTCTTCTTGCTCCTGCTGGTGATTCTTGCTCCTGTTGCTTCCCTTCTGAACCTCTCTCTTCCCCTGGTTTAGGCATTTCCACTAGCCTTATCTGCTCAGTCTGACCCTTGCTGCAGTTGTGGTCTTTTACCATCAGTACTAGTTCTCGTCAGCTTCCTGGAAGCCTTCAATCGCCATCAGAGTTTTTTTTACCTTCTGTGTTTTTCCTCGTGGGGGCTTCTTCTGGAGGGCACTATCTGCTTAGACATTCCATTGTAGGTAGCATTGTGGCTACCAGAGGGGTTCACCCCTACCTTTGGCAGACAAGGACAGTCAAAACCTGGACTTGCAGATTTTCCCATCGCTCCAAGGCTGCAAATAGATGTCCATCCACTGAGGAACCGAAGACACTGGTGCTACTTTGAAAGCCATCCAGAAATTTGAAAGAAGGACAATTAAGCAGCTAGGCTGTGCTACAGTCTTAAGAAACAATTCACATTGCCCTGAATTTGAGAGTTAACATGTTCTCCACCATTTTTAAAGGTAATCAAGGCTCAAAATACCTAGAGAAGCTGACCACTTGCAGCCGTTACCTTAGAATCAGTTAAGCCAAATATAAACCCTAAAAAAGATCCATATGGAAAACCCAAGAGAGCAGAATAACTGTTGTACTGTGTTCCCAACTTTCAAATCCACTGAGCCCATTTCTGAAGGATCAAACAAACCTGAAAGACTTCTAGCGAAACCTGACATCTTGCCTTTTCAAAGAACGTTTCACCTCACACATCAATGCCTTTGGGATCACCACATTCCAGAAGCAACCAGGCAATGAAAGTTGCATCACTTGGACATTATGTATGACATACATATCCTCACAATCATTGAATGGCATCATCCATCGCTTTTGTGGAGGAGTTACTAAAACGATTCCCACTACAGTCAATTTGAATACAGTACAAAAAGGGTGCAATTTTACAATCCAGCATTAAAAACAAAATGAAATAAATAAAGGTAACTGGAAGTACTAAAGGGGCAAAGTGAAAGAAACCAATGATATGCTAACTGGGCACACAGAAGATTGGTAACGGTGTTGGCTCCACAGGCATTATATGTCTGGTATTGGTACAAAGATCCTTGTATCCCAGGAAGGTCTACCCCAGGGATACTCAAAGTACGGCCGGCGGGCCTCATGCGGCCCCTCTGACCTTTACATGCGGCCCCTGGGGCGACAGGAGCACTGGGCAGCTGTTTGCTCCACTCTGTGCTAACAAAAATATTAAACACACACGATCATTTATTTCAAACTTAATTGGTGTTAAAGAAAGGAAGTAACTAGGGACTCCTGCACTCAACTTTAGAAACGCCTTCATTTTTAAAGACATCTTGCACCATATGTGTAAAACTAAGACTGTCTCTTCAAAATTAATTTAGTGTATTTAGTTAACATGCAGAACCTTTTCGCCTTAGTACAATTTATTTTATCAGTGCATTGAGATGTATTAATTATAAAGTGATAGTTTTCAAACATAAATTTGGAAACATTAATTATTTCCCTTACCCTGAGAATACCACCAATAGTAAATTAAAGAGTCAAGTCACTTGGTATGTGCACTTTATGGGAGGCCCCGGTTCCTATCATACATAAACAACATTATAGTTTATTAAATCAAACATAGAAGCAGGTTTTGTGCAGCGCACACCATGAATCATGTATTTCGAGGTCATCTTAAATGTGATAATGCAGAAAAAGGAGGGAAAGTGACACTAAACAATTGCCTAGAATCCCAAAATTTGGAAACGTGGGTAAGCCGGGATAAATTCCAGGTTTTCTGGTTTCCCATTGTTTATTTCACCCAGTAGATGTATATCCTTTGCTTCCACTACACCTATCTTGCCACCAATCCCTCTCGTCACCCCAGCCGACCGCCACCGCCCTGGCATCATTGCGGACCCCAGGCACGTCACAGACCAAACTTTTTGGCCCCTGGGAAAATGTTTGCGAGTACCCATGGTCTACCCAAAGTTACTTATGATGAGTTAACATGCATCACTGACCTCTGGTGTTCCTCAAAATTCCTTGTTGGATAGAAAAGAAACTCACATCTCCATCTCTATAGCCCTTTTGACCTATCATTCTATTGCAAATGTTAGTGGCCATGTTTTCTTATAACTCCCAAATCTCGCTAGCAATACTCAAAAATACAATTTTTTGAGCAATGCTACCAGCTACTAACCAGTTTTGACAATACATAGCGTGGCACTAACATTTCCAAAGAAATCATTAGGACAGATGTCGTAAATATCCTCAAAATCTGTTTGACGTAAAACCTTTTGAACTTTTGAAAAATGTTGCTGGACCAATGGACTTTCCATTTGTCAAAACTATGCTGCAAATTCTACCAATTTTCGGTTACCTTCTATAAAATCTGGTCTTGAGGATTTCCACTCAAAGGCCAGGCAGTTGTCTGCCGGATCAAACTCTCAGCAGGAACACAAAGTACCCTGACATTTCTCCAAAGTGGTTGCCTCCCTTCATCCCACATGTAAATGGTTGCTAGTATGTGTTGACTCACTAATTATAATAAATAAGAGGCTCAAAGCATAGGATGAAGACTGCCTGAGTCATCATAACATTGATTCCAACCCAATAATGCATGCAGCGCCGCCCTTATGATTACGACCTGGTTCTCCACCATCTTTTTCATGGCGGTATCACCGCAATGAAAAGGCTGCTGGAGAACAGGTATATGGGGCTACTGCACTGTCCATGCACTTGGCATGGGAGGTGCAGGGGTTCCCCTGCCCAACACCCTCGCAATGTTCACTGTCTGCTTTGCAGACAGTGAAAATGTGCACTGTCTATTGTGCAGACAGTGAAGATTGCGAGGGTGCTGGTGCACCCTGCAGGCAACTGCTTTGCCGCTAGCTCTATTACGAGCTGGAGACAATGCTGCTGCCACTTTCCCACTAGGCTGAATGGCGGAAACCTCGATTTCTACCAGTCAGCTTAGCAGAAAAGTCTTAATGGGTCCGGTGGGGAAGTAGCTAATGTGACAAACTTCTAACGAGGTCCTAAGTGTAATTCAAACAACAGACTAGTGAATTTCCTACATATTTAGAAAGGCAAGAAAAGTAATGCACATAGCCCAAAAACATATATTTTATAGGGTTTTAGACCGAAACTCCACATACATTTACCAATGAACATTTACCTTCTTTACTGCATATTAAAAAATGAGGTGTGCATAGGAAATGAAGGCAATGACATACATTGACATACATTTTTATATAATACAGAAATACAATGGACAGTTCAACTAATGAATGGTCTCTAGAAAAACCTCAAGCAAAGGACCTTGAACGTTACAGAGGCAGGAACATCCTGAACATGGCATCCTCAACAGAACACACATTAATACATTTGATTTTCTGAAAAGGAAAAGCACACAGAAGACAAGCATGCAGATAACCTTGTTCACATAAAATCAATGTGTACATTTGTTTCTGTAAAATATGAGCAGATATCAATGCAAACTGGCTAAGGCATAGTCATGCTAACCAAACCATGTTTAAATTAGACATTATTTTCAATTTAGTAAAACACTACTATAACCCCATCCCCTAATAATTTTATCAAAATAATTACTATACTAAACTAGTATATTATAGTCCTCAGTGATCATTGTTAGTTCCTTCAATTTCTTCCTCTGTAAGGCCTCGAGGCCATCATACACTCTGGATTTAAAGTCATCAAGTTTGAGCTCCTCCCTCTTCTTGCATCCAGTTATTTTCTTTACAACCACATTTTAAACCTTTTTTACAGCAAATAACATCCAAAAATGTAAAGTATAAATGTTAACCCCCATTATGATCACAGGTATTATAATTAGTGTAGTTAGTATTATTGTTTTTATAAACCATCACCAACCTCAATAATCCATTGACCCACCCCTTACTAAATTCTTTACCAATTTTGCTGAACCATCTACCAACTGTTTCCCACACACCTGTTACTTCCAAAGAATGAACTTCACTCAAAATGTTGGTTAAATTATCAATGTACATTTATTTCACAAAGGTACAACATTGCTGGACCATAACTACATGACAGACACCACCTCCTTTGCCTAAAGCATATTTAGAGCGAGCCTATTCTGAATGACCATTGCACAATGGCAAATATTTCTTCATTAAATGTGGTTATTGCCCCTGTGGTATTAGTAGCCAAATGTTCTACTAAAGTAGACAACTTTCTAATCTTAATATTATTAAATCTCTCACCAATAAGGGAATCCACAAACCAAACACATCCAAAATAGCCCGACTGAGTCCGTGTTTTTTTCTTTTCTTTTGAAATCCTAAGTTTATGATATATCTGCGAAATCTTAATTATAAAAATAATGGAACTATTATATTTAATAGAGGGATCTAATCTTACAACTTCAGGTTTACTATCTATAGAAACACTATAATCTATGTCACAGTCTTCTAAAACGTCTGGATTCCTCAATATACTAAAATAAACAGAATATGATAACCCATGTGAAAGAGAAATCTGTATATATGTGACACCTTCTGAAACAGAAGTTGACACACATACAAATGTAGCAATTAGAAACATTCATAAACAACTTCAAAGTATGAAGCAAATTAGCGTAAGTGTTTTCTCCATAACCTTTATTAAAACCAATGTCCATGATCTAAGCCAATATCTTCAGTAATGTTATTATGCTATGTATTATTTATATCAGTGGTTCTTAACCTGTGGTATGAAGACCCTTGTGGGTTTGCAAGGCCTACTCAGGGAGCCCACAACTGTTTTACTAAATTGAATAATATTAAAATGAATACATTACAATTAATCAAGTATAGGCAAATGATGCAAAATTGTATTTCATTGTGACTTCAAGTGTTTCAATATTTAAATATTTGTTTGGTATATATCTGTTTCTATATTTGTGTGTATTGATTTGAGGTTCAAATCACAAAAATTGCTGGGGGTCCCTGGCTTCTAATAATGACTCTGTGGGGGGGCCCAGATTCCAGTAATCATTCAGTTGAGGTCCACCGAAGTCCAAAGGTCAGCAACCACTGATTTATATAACTTGAAACATATCCAGCGGAAGAATATAGACTAAATATGATTCCAATTAGTATTATCAAAATAGAAATCATAAAATTATTTTAAGAGCCAAGCAATATTTTTCTTTACCCAAAGCATCCTCCTTTCTGATAAAAATACAGAATTTCAATAATCTGAATCTCAAAAACGAAATGCAAAAAATTAAAAAATTCTCCAAAAATGTTAGATCCAATATATTGCAAACGTTAACCAAAAATAGTCCCTTAAGCAACAGATACAAGCAAATATTGAAAAGATGCAAACAAATATGTTTCTTTAACAATCCATTAAAATTTCAAGATTTACAGGCAGAAAATTTCTTCAGAGCTATGCAGGGAATTTTGCATTTGGATTTGAGCAGAAAACCATTCACCTATTAGGGCATGAAAACCTATCCTTAATTATAATCTATAATGGTACAAAGGTTAGTCTTCTTAAAACACAAGCATATTCATAAAAATGCGGCCACATATAAGATTCTTAATATAGGAGAGTTATGCAAGCATGCTTTTAAATCCTGAGAAATTCAAATTTCAACAATTCTTCTGAAAGTTTTAAAGGTCCGTTCCTTTTCTTCATTGGGAAATAATTTAATGCTGTTCATTTCCAGCTCAGCTTATGTGCCAATTTGCAAAGGTTCTTTCAAAGAATTTTGAGAATCTCTCAGATCAATTTCTTTCTTCTGGCACAATTTATGTTGAATATGCCATTCAGGAGCTGTGTACGTCTTGCATGGCACTCTTACTCTTGTTATGATTACTGATTTATTCGTCTCTTTGTCATTCAAAACTGTTACTGCTTCAAATGATTATTCTTTATTTATCTTCGGACTGTAAACTCTTAGTGATATTCTCCTTCTTTCGCTCACACCTGCAGATCATTGAGCTAGAATCAACCTTTCATTTTCTTTTTCATGTCTTCAATCCGTCTCATTTTCAACTTCAACTGTCTCTTGATTTTTATCTCCTGCAATTGGAATACTGGGATGTGAGTCTGGGGCTTTTTAAAGGTTTGATTTTCTTGATTTGGTGATTCTTTTGTTGATGTTGTTTGTTTTGATCTTCTTTATATCTTTAATTTCCCCCTTTGAAACCACACAGCAAACCTGAACTTGACTCTGTGATTCAGCAGCTATGATTCCTGCTTCTTCATCTGCAGTCCATGCTTTCTTCCTGTAAGATGCATGGATCGAATATGGCAAACATCCACATGTCACAGCAGTGTTCGTCACCAGTACGACTTGATAAGGATCGTTCCACTTGGGCGCAAGACAGGACTTTCAAACATGCCTTTTCACCGTGACCCCATTCCCATATTCGAGGGCTTGACAGTGTTCTTTGCTTGCTGAAGATGTTACACACTTCACCTGGTGAACAGTAGAGCACACCATTTCAGCCAAGGATTTGCAGTAATTCAGTTTATGACCATCAGGAATATTCAGAAGCACAGCTAATGAAATACCAAGCATCCTCTTAGCTCTCCCCATTACAATTTCATGCAGTGATAACTCTGTTGTTATACTTGGGGTAGAACTACTGGAAGAGCCTCAGGCCATTTTACTGACATTGAATAACATACTTAAGCCAATTCTGCTTTCATCATACCATTACCACTCTTTACTACACCTGATGCTTCTGGATGATAACTACAATGAAAAGCCTGCTCGATTTTCAGTGCTACTCACAAGACCCTTAATATCACATTTTTAAAATGGGTTCTGTTGTCTAATTTTATAGAAGTTTGCAAAGTAAATCTTGTGAATAACTCTCTCAGTAATAGCCTGGCTACAGTCAAATAGTAGCATCTCCTAGTTGGATATGCTTCAATCCATTTTGGAAACAAACAAATGATTAATAAGATGTATTTAAGGCCATTGAAGGGTGGCAGCTGTGTGAAATCTACCTTCAGATTCGTGAAAGGACCTTCGGATTTATTCATGTGATTCATAGCCATGATGTCTTTCTACCAACATTACCTGCTGGCATATCACAACCATTTGACATGTTTTCTGCAAAATTTCAGAAATGATGAGTAAACCAATACTTTTTGAAGATACTTAGAAAAGCATTACATCCTGCATTTTTAAGTCGTTGCACGTATCTTGCCATCTGCAGTAGCACTGAATATGGCAACACATCCCTGCCATCAGTTGATCTCTTTAATCATTTTTATCTTGTGTATATTCTGCTTTTTCACAACTTTACTTTTCATCTTGTGATGCTTCACCTTACAAATCCCCAAGTTCTTCAAAGGTTTGAACTGACGTTGACAGAAAACGTTTGACATTTTCAGAATTCTCATGTGTTGTTACCTAATGAGACCATGTCATATCCACTCTTATGTGCAACACATTTTACAAAAGCAATTTGCCTGGCAACTTTAATGCATGGAGCAAGTCAAAATGTCTTGGGGGCATTTTTTACAGGGGTGCCAGCATATGTCATGAAACCCCACTGGGTCCATAACTGACCAAAATCATTTACAACTTCAGAACCATATTGGCTCTCAGCATAGATTGTAACACTCCAGCCATTGGCCACACAGCATGCCCTTACAATGACAACCAATTCCATTACTTGTGCTGAAGTTACTTTACACAAGTATGCCTTCACAATGTATGTAATATGCACTGCATACGCTCCTCGAAGAATTCCATATTGGACTCTCATACAAGAACTGTCCATAAATAAAATAAAATCAGCCAACTTGAGTGGTACATCTTGGATAGCTGGTCTTGGCTTGGTGTATAACTCTGTTACATCAATACAATCATTTTCACTGTCATCAGTCCCATCATCAGTTTCTTTCTTTAGCAAAGGAAAGAGCTTAGCAAGATTCAGGTTATTACAACTTTTTTTTTAAATGCTCTCAGCTACCAAATTACATGCTCACCCGTTATCAAGTAGCTATTTGTGAGGTGCTCAGTTTGTGTACAAGACAATAATGTGTTAATGTGGAACCAACCAACAAATGTGTACCCCATTACTATTGTCTCACTCTGAACGATTGTCAAAGCAGTAGCAGCTATATTTTTTCATGTAACATGGTAGATTTGCAGATGTGGGATCCAGAGTTACAGAAAACTATGCAATTGGTCTCTTCACAGAGCCATCCTTCAATTACGAACATCCAGACACACTTTAACTTATATGAACAAAGCCTTAAGACAAGACAATCCTACCAGAGCACAAGGGCTAAAGTGGCATGGGAAATGGACATTGAGGACCAGTTCACTGATTATTATGGGATACAGCCTGCGCACAGGTCAGGGAGATCTCCAGTAGTGCATGATATGAACTGATATAATTTAACTTTCTTCAATGCACATATATGACCCCAGTAATACAAGGTATATCCCGATAGGAAAGCTTACTGCCCAAGGTGTCATGCAAACAAGCCCACGTTTTTCCAGCTCGCATGGGAATGTCCCGCTCCATCAATATTGAATCTGTACAACAGTTTTTTCTACACTAATAACGACCACGGGTACTGCACTAGAGCCCGGCCCCATACAGACCATAATGAGAGTGATCCCTACACTAAAAGGAAAAAAGATGCACCATAAATTCCTTAGGTTGGCATTAGTGCTGACACATAGGGTAGTGGTGATGAAATGGATGAGTTTCTGCATGCTCGAACCCTATTTGTGGCATAGGGATATTCTAGAGTGGGCATTAGTGAAGGGAAAAAAATTAAGCTAAATAGGAGGTACGACAAAGTACAGGATGCTATGCAAACATGGAGAAAGCTGTTGGATGGTTTTACGGTGGGAGAAGATCCATACCCAGGGCTGTCTAGGATCACAGCACCTGGGAAACAGTAACTTTGAGATGCATCCGACCTGCACGTTCTGTGGGGCAGGACAGGGGGGATTAGACTCTTCAAACCTAGATGCTTATGTCATGCAGTGATGGAATGGTTACAGTTACAACTGTTGTCGGTGACTGGGAATCGTCGTTGTCTTAACGGTAATGTTGCTAACTGCAAAAATGGATAAAAACTCTAAAAAATAAATTCTTTAAGAAATTGGTCTCTTCACAGACCTGTGCTGTTGAGTGAGATCAGAGACTGACCACTCATCTTTTTCATGAAAAAATAAATACAAATTGTTCTCTTAATAGGCATTTCTAGAGCAGGTGTGGTACTCAATGAGTGTCTGAGCTACAGGAAGGTTTGCATACATTCATCATCCTATCATGTCATTATGCATCAATCAATACAAAATTTGGAATCCACTAATGGCACTAGCCAGTCATTCCTAAAAACACCATCTCATACTCGCATTGACTTTGCCTCGCCTCCAAATCACTACAGCAGCAAGGTATTACAACTGAAAAAGGCCCAAAACGCTGTCTGGCCATGCTGCAAACTGACTAAGACTGAACACTATTGCACCTTAACCCTTTCTCACGTAGACCATGGTCAATAAATGAAGTGGCATTGAAGAAACCACTGGTAAAAGAACGAATAAGAGATGCATTAGAACATTACTTTCAAGAAAATGTCAATGGCGTGGTTAGTCAAAGTGTCCTTTGGGGTGCTGCCAAAGCAATACGTGGGGCAAACTCATGTCCCATACCACAACATTAGCGAGGCTGAGCTAGAAGAGGAACTCTGGTGTTTAGAAGCCCTACGTATACAGAACAATTTGCTTCGCATTCCTAGAGCATTACGTAAGTTAGACCGTGAACTTGAACACCATGAGGATGCCAGATACCACTAAAAAGCTACTGTACATTAAGCAAAAGGGTGTCAAGGTTGACAGATTGCTAGCTGACAAGCTCAAGCAAGCACACACTAGAAATCGCGTTCATAAACTATGTGATGCATAGGGTATAAAACACCCAGACACCAAGGGCATATTACGTTTAATTTACTTATTACCAGATTCTCTTCATGGGACTAACCTCTCATCAATCACCCAAAATACCCATTTAGCTGTTTACCGCTGCTCGTTGGGCATGATGATTTCCTCCCACTAGAAGAAATCTCCGCAGGAGAGATAAGAGCAGCCATTCTTAATTTGCCTGGCCAGAAGGTGCCCGGACCGGATGACTTTCTAGCAGCCTTTTTCAAAGCCATTGCCATGCTTTTGGCAACCCATTCGCTGACATCCTTGCCCAGGAAAATGCCTCAGACACAATGTTAAAATCACAAATGACCCTACACAAATCTTCAAATAATACTGTTGTTATTCTGTATAATTCATTTGGAGTGTTTAATGGTAATTACACTTCCTAAACTGTGATCTTCGTATGCTTTGGACAGCCTGTGTTATTTCTATATTGCTATAATTTGGTTTTAGGCATCATTTACTTGACCTTCACATTGTCAATTTAAGGGAAATAATGTTTAAACTTTACTTAATTGGTGTGGTGTTTCATGTACACATAGGTCATGGTGTGTTAAAATTACTGACTCATTATTGTATATTTTGATTGTTTGATGGCTATTGATTCTAATTGGATGATCTCATACTACTGAGTCAAAAGATTTGAGTCGACCTAGATGTCACTGCCCTATAACGTGTCGCCTTAGACTAATATTAAGAGGCCCCACACTCACATCTCCACACATGATAGTACAAAGTCCCTGATTGTGTAATGGTCACGGTCACAGACCCTCACACTGAGAAGTGAGGGTTTTATTCCAGGTGTGCCTGAAGACATTTACCTCCTTTATACTATTTTCAACTTGAAATCTTTAAGGTTTATTCGGAAAGCTGATCTCACTCGGTTTAAATGACAAATTCAGTTTTCTTTTCACTTTGTCCTAAAATATCACATTCTAAGTACATCATTCATCAAACTCTAAGAAACCTCTCTCCATCTCTCTCACCTCCTCTCTCTCTCCAGCTCTCTTTGTCAATCTGTTTCTCACAATTTCTCTCCATCTTTCTCAATCTCTCACTTTTTGTCTCTCTCTCTCTATCTCTCTCTCTCGCTCTCTCTCTCCTCCATCCCATAATAGGATGGAAGAGAGAAAAAGAGAGATTGTTATTGCAAAGGTCTCTCACACAAATACTTCAAAAGTCAGACTAACAAGATGTTTGCTTGGAATGTTATAGTTCCGTTTTGATACAGGGCAGAACAGAGCCACTGATGCCCTACTGATAGAGGTATTGGACTGTCACTCGCAAGGTGGAAGTTTTAAATCCTAGTGTGTCATGGCAGTGTGTCTCTTTATTTACTTTTGTTTCGACTGTTAAAGCTGTTGAAGCAGAAATGCTAATTAAGAAAATTATTAATGATATATATATGTCTTTACTAATGAGAACTGTGTAGAGAAATTAATCACAGAGAAAAATAATGTGCACATTTGAAAATGTGCCCTCGGGCGTGATCACCATGTGTACTAATAGAACTGGAACTGTATGAAATAATGAAAATATATAAGAAAAATGTAATAATATGTTAGTAGGTTGATCGGGCATGGTCAACAAGTCGGTGTGTTAGATAGATGAATAAAATACATTTTTCGAATGAGATTTGGCGAGTTCTATGTGCACCAGGAAATGTGGGAGACTGAGAAAGCGGAATAGCTACATGAGCGAAACGGCCATTAGTGAAAATCTGTAAAGTCTCTGAAGCAATTGTGTCCCTTCCTGTAGTAAACCAGCAGGTTTGTTTTAGTTATTTGGTTAAAGGTGCTCACAATAATCTGCATTAGTTGTGTGAGTTATAGTTTAGGAGGACTTTGTCAGCCGCTGTGTGTGAGTGTGACGTCAGAGTGTGCTGGGCTGGGATAGGTTGGTTAGTAAGAAGAGTCGCAAGCGGATTGGCAGCCGTCCATAAGAGGCAATTGGTTGAGCAAGCGGGTGAAGGGAATCTTGGGAGTAAAAGTCATTTCATTATTGAATCGAAATAAATGAAATAGACAAAATGAAGTTTTTCAAAGCATTCAGAAGTGCGATGAAAGGTGATTCCTACATTAAGGCATCAGTTGGGGAGCCAACCCCACCAGAAAATTCTCCGGCTTATATTGTGAGGGAGGAGCGAGGTGTAGCACCTTGTCTTTGGTTAAAGCAGTGGTGTAAACTAACAAAGAAGTGAGGGTCCTTAGCGTTTCCAGAGCATGGAACATTTAATTTGAGAATTTTGGAAGAATTGCGAATGGCATTATATGAGATGAAGCTGTAACCGAGACCAGCACAGTTTGAGGCTTTACCGGTTTGGGAGCTGGTGGCCAGACAGCAACAAGAGATGAAATTTAAGAAGCGAATGAAACGAGTAGAAAAATCCTTAGCTGAAGCTTGGTGGGATTGGGAACAGAAAAGATGGAGAGCAGAGACTCTACAGGGTGTTACATTATTTCCTGCAATAACAGAGGAAGACGAGGCAGAGAAGGAAGATAATGCTAAAGAGAGTGAAAGTGCAGGAAAAAAGAAAAAGAAAAAGCCCTACGTGGACAATGAAGATTCTGATGTTGAGGACCTTATTACACAGCTATTGAGGGATCGACCCCCACCCTTTGGGACTTATTCAGGGGGTCCAAGTACTAGTGCCGTTGCAGCTGCTCCAGTAGAAGCATTGGGAACAGAAAGGGCAGTACAGATAGACAGTGGACAGATACCAGGGGTAATACAGAGTACACCCAATGCAGGGACTAGGACTGTGGTCCAAGCACAAATGCATCCACCATCAGTACAGAGAATTTATCCAGATGTGCCAATCCTTGAAACAGTTTCGAACATAGTGGTGCCAACGGAGCAAGAACTCCTGAGGCCAATGCTAGTTCGGACCGAGCCAACTCCCATGTTATTGCCTATGGCACAGCCACATGGTTTACCGCAGTTCACACCATTGACAGGAACACAGTCAGATATTACACATGTTATGAACCAGATGATGGGGATAACTTTTCCACAAGGTGCGAGTGCCAGGGCAGCTCCAGATGCAAAATCACTACAGATTACTGTTGGTCCAGCGGTGCCCTTATTCACCCAAAAGAAAGCAAGTGTGGGAGAGCAGAACAAATGTCACAGAGTCTTGTGAGGAGGGGAGTGAGTGATCCTGTGCAGGTTATGTCATCCGCAGGTCAGACTTTCAATGGATCTAGACCATTAATGGACCTTAGTCCACTTTTAGCACTTCCAAATGCAGTGAATGGCCCGAATGCGAGTCAAAGTTTGAAACTTCTGACACCGCAAACTCCAGGTGTAGTGATGCAACAGCTACCAGTGCCAAATGCGAGTAACATCTTATTACAGGGATTGTCAGCGCAGCAATTGAGTGAATGGTTAAACAGTCTAAACACACCCCAAAATACATTCAAGGGTGAAGAACAGATAAACCGTGTGAGGTTAACTACAGAAGCAACAGAGTTAGTTGAAGGAACAATGGGAGTGAATAGGTTAGAATCCTACACAGAAGAAGAGCTGAGGTATTTGTGTCCCAGGATTACAAGGGAAGTGGGTAAAATACATCAGTAATTGGCAGAGCTGGAAGAAAAACATGACATTGAGATTGAGAAAACAAAACATTTTAAACGCAGTTACAGATTAGATTTTGAGGCAAAGGATTTTGAGCATTTGAGGTCAGCTGGAATGAAGGCTCATTTGAAAGAATGATTACAGAGTGCTCATATCTGGGAAGCATTAGAAAAATGGGAAGGTAGATGGGCAAAAAAGAAGGATAAACGAAAACAAGATTGACAAGATGGGTCTGAAGTTGTTCAGAAAGAAAGGGAATCAGTAAAAATGCTTCCGATGAGAGAAATTCCAGGAGGGCAGTTTGTTCATATCCTATGGCACAGGAGTGATATATTGTCATTCTCAAATGATTACCCAAAATTGAGAGAGAAACTAGTTGAATGTTATCAGCAGACAGACAGATTTGTGAAACTTTCTAAATGTTTGTGGGAAGACTTAAACACATTGTTGGATATAGTGGTTCCAGCCAACTTAGGGGTTGAATGTAAAAGAGCAGTGGATTGGCCAACAAGTGAATGAGAAAGGGATAAAGTAACAGGTGCACCTTCACCTGAGGTGATGAACCATTACTATAAGGTGATTGAGTTCCTGAAGACAAGAATTTTGCCCAAAAATATTGATTGGCAGAGAATTGACAGAACGGTTCAGGAGTCTAAAGAGTCAATAAAGACTTACTATGAAAGATTGTTAAAAGTGTTCAAGGAGTACAGTGGCAAGGAAGCAATTGAGCCGAAAGACATGTTGCATTTTATGTTCAGGTTCGTCAAAAGTTTGAGACCAGAAGTAGGGCAGATGATTAAGAGTAATTTGATTTGCTGGCAGGCAAAGCCGATTGACGAGGTGTTGCAGTATGCAAAATACTGTAGTGACGAGATTGAATTGAAACGGAAAAAACTGAATGAGAAAGCAATGGTGTTGCAAATAAAGGCAGCTTAGACAGGAGTGCAAGGAGCTATAGTACCACCTATGCCGCCGCAGCAAACAGTTGTTATGTTTCAGCCTCAGATGCGTGGACCAGAGTTGGATACTGTAGTGGTTCAGAATGACATGCAGGGAATTAAAAATATGTTACCTTGCCATTTGTGCTGAAACGTGGGACACTGGAAGCAGAAGTGTCCTTTGATGGCACAGGATGGTGTCGTTCAGCAAGGTGGTGATGTCAGTACATTTCAAACTATGAAAGTCCCAAGAATGAAAGGATTTATTCCTAATGTTCAGAATCAAGTGCAGAATTTCTAACCTGTGCAGCAAATGCAGGTGCCACGTGCACAATTAACACAGTTACAACCAATACAGCAGCAGTTTCCTATGGTACCTAGACAGCAAATGCAGATACCTCAAGCCCCGATGGAGCAGCAACAGGTGATGCTTACTCAGCAGGTCACAGGTCAGAGACAAGACAGAAATAATGACACAGTACACCAATTTCCATTTTACAGTGAGGATGGAATAAACGAAGAATGGATGAGTGACAGTTCGGATGAAGGACCGTGTATGCTTGCAGCGTCCCTAGAGGTAGATCAGAGAGGGCCTTTTGTGAAAGGAAAGGTGATGGGTTGTAAAGTTTAATTTTTGGTGGATACAGGAGCTACATGCTCTACAGTGAGAAGCGTGGAAGTTCCAAATTTACCAATTCCGGCAGAACAGTTCAAGTTGTGGGTGTGGAGAATAGACAGTTGACAAACCCAATCACAGAACCAGTGCAGGTCGAAATTGGCAATTACCAGGGACTACATAGGTTTGTAGTGTGTGATTCAAAGTCCAATATCCCTACTGGGAAGAGAATTGTTCAAATACCGGAATAGAAGTGCAAACCAATAGTGATGACAAAGAAGAGCAGGTGGCTGAAATAGTGATCAACAATGCTAGTGAGGAATACCCATTGATTGATTTTTTCCCAATGTTTATTGTGAAAGAATTGCACGCAGACTTACAGGGAATAGTGAAGGAAGAAGTTTGGGACCTGACAGGTAGAGAAGTAGGTTAGATTAAGGGAATAGAGCAGATTAAGATCACTTTGAAGCCAAATACAGTATTTCCACAACTTCCACAATATAACATGCCACAAGATGTGCTGATGAAGGTGGCACAAATAATTGGAGATTTTCTAAAACAAGGAGTTTTGAAAGAAGTGTTAAGCAGTCCATGTAATTCACCAATAATGGGCTTAAAGAAGCCATGTGGGAAAGTACGCGTTGTGCAGGAATTGGGAAAAGTGAATGATTTGGTGGTCAAATGTTGTCCAGTGGTGCCAAATCCAGCAGTGATACTGTTTCAGATTCCTTGCGATGCAGAGTGGTTCACAGTGGTTGATTTGTCACAAGCTTTCTTTTCTGTGCCTCTTCATGAGGATAGTCAGTTTCTTTTTAGTTTCAAATTACTAGACAGAGTCTACAGCTGGTGCAGGCTTCCACAAAGGTATACAGAGTCACCATTACTGTTTAATCAGATTTTGAAAAAGAACCTAGAGTCGTTAGAATTACCATACCAATCGACTCTAGTGCAGTACATTGATGATTTGCTGATCGCATCTAGAACAAGGGACGAGTGTAAGTATGACTCGATTGCCCTGTTGAATCATTTGAGAAAGTTTGGGCATAAGGTGTCACCTGTAAAACTGCAGTATTGCCAACAACCAGTGAAATATCTGGGACACCAGATTGAGACGGGGTTAAGGAGAATCTCCAGAGAGAGAATTACCATGATTCTGCAGAGAAGTCCTCTGACTTCGCAGAGAGATGTCAGGATGTTTTTGGGAATGGTGGGGTACTGTAGACAGTGGATTCCGAATTTTGCTGAGATTGCCAAACCATTGCAGCAGCTGACACACAAAGGTGCCACAGATCCCATTACTTTAGATGAGGATCAGATGAAAGCGCTCACTGAATTGAGAGAGAGTTTGTGCAGAGCTCCAGCGTTGGGAATGCCTGATTACACAAAGCCTTTTACATTGTTTTGTCATGAACGTGATGCTTGTTCTTTGTCTGTTGTGACACAGGTCCATGGAGGTGCTTATCGCCCGGTAGCCTATTTTTCAGCTACCTTGGACCCGGTTGCAGCAGCTTTACCAGGTTGCCTGCGTGCAGTAGCCGCAGTTGGTCAAAGTCTTTCCCAATGTGAGGGGGTAGTTCTGGGATACCCTTTGACGGTAATGGTACCACACTCTGTTGAAATTTTATTGATAAGGATGAAAACGCAATACTTGACTGGTGCAAGACTGACAAGGTATGAGACGAGCATATGGGTGCTCCAAATGTAACATTAAAAAGATGTACAGTCCTGAATCCAGTGGCATTGCTTCCAAGTGATACTGTTGAAATTGAAAAAGAAGAAGAAATTGAGCATGATTGTCTTGAGGTAACTGAGCTGTGTACAAAACCAAGACCTGATATTAGAGACACACGTTTGGAAGAAAATTACCAACTTGTCTTTGTTGATGGTTCGTGTCTCAGAGATGGAACAGGGACATTGAGAGCAGGATATGCAGTATGCACAATTACAGGCATGTTAGAAGTTTCATGGCTTCCAGGTGTATATTCTGCACAAGTAGCAGAATTAGTAGCTCTTACTACAGCATGCTATGTTTCTGCGAGACTAAGAGTCACAATCTATACAGACAGTCAATATGGATTTGGAATTGTTCATGATTTTGGTCAGCTGTGGTCACAAAGAGGTTTCATGACCTCTACTGGAACACCAGTGAGAAATGGCGACAGAATAAAGGAGTTGTTGTATGCAATACAGTTACCTGAAGAAATTGCTCTGAGAAAATGCAGTGCACATCAAAAGACGCAGGATTACATTTCATTAGGAAATGGATATGTGGATCAAGTCGCAAGGTTTTGCGCATTGAACTGTATATCGTTTAAGGACAATTGGGAATTGATGCCTGAGGAAGAGAATAATTGCACAAGTTTTGCTTTAAAAGTGATTGATACTCTAGAGGAGTTGATTGGTTCAATCCTAAATTCAGACAAGCAGCAGAGGCCGTATGTCATCAGTGTGTAATTTGTCAGCAACTAAACGTGGGAAAAGGGACAGTGGTGAATTTGAGCCACATTGGAAGAGCGGGAGGTCCATTCAGCAGAATGCAATTAGATTTCAATGAGATGCCTGCATGTGGTGGTTTGAAGTACGTGTTGGTGATTGTGTGTGTCTTTAGTCATTGGATTGGATTGAAGAATATCCCACACGAAGAAATGACGAAGAAATTACAGTCTAATACCACGGTTCGGATTGCCGATCTCTTTAGAATCAGATAGGGGAACTCACTTCAATAACGAGGTGATTAAACTCTTATGTGCAGCACTAAACATTGAGCAGAAGTTGCATTGTAGCTATCACCCTGAAGCATCAGGACTAGTGGAGCAGAAGAATGGTACATTGAACTCAAGAATTGCCAAGATGTGTGCCGCAACCAATCTGAAATGGCCAGATGCCTTACCTTTGGTATTGATGTCAATGCAAAATATACCTGTCAGAAAGACAGGGCTGTCACCCCATGAGATCCTCATGGGCAGAGCAATGAGATTGCCAGCAATTCCAGCCAATGCACTTGTCAATATAACAGATAATATGGTGTTGGATTACTCCAAGGGTCTGGCTGATGTAGTTCGCTCTTTCTCTCAGCAGGTGCAGGCTGCTAACCTACCACCCATCCATGACCTAGGTCACAATGTGAGAGCTGGAGATTGGGTTGTCATCAAAAAGCATGTTCGCAAGACCTGTTTGGAACCGCATTGGAAAGGTCCATACCAGGTGGTGCTAACAACTACGACCGCTGTAAAGTGTGCAGGTCTGCCGAACTAGATACATGAAAGTCATACAAAGAGAGTGGTGAGTCCTCAAGATCACTAAGAAGTGTTGTTGAGAGCACCAGAACAGCGAAACAAGTGACTGTAAATGAGCCGGAACAAGAGCAAGCAGAACCTGAGGTTGAACCCAAGCTTGTGGAAGATGGTTCTATCACCCCTGTAAGAGATGAGAGTGAAGAATTCCAGGAGGGTGAGCAAGAGCCTAGCTCAACGGATACAGCATGGGTTCTCCCAAAAGCAAACGGTGCTTAAAGGCAAACAGAGCAAGTGCCAGATCAAGAGGGTGAAAGTGTTGAGACAGATCAAAGTCAAAGTTATCCGACTCCTCCTGAACCCGTTGCAGGTCCATCAAAAGAAAACACCATAGAGAAAGAAAAGGAAAAGACTCTAATCCTGAGGAGAATATGGGCAGAAGGAACGGGAAAAGGAGATAATTGGCCTGGATCGCAAATTGGGAAGACTAAAAAATTGGTCATAAATGAAACAATAGAAGAAGAAGTGAATACTACAAGAAAGGAAGAACTGAGTGAAGGAGAATTAGGTGGTGAACGAAGGTTGAAAAGGAAGAGAGTAGCAAGTCGAAGATACGCAGGTCCTGATTGGGCATATGGAGCCACAAGTGAATGGCAAAACAAGTTTATGTCCTTTTGTTTTGATAGAGAAGTTCCGAGTCAGTACTTTGATGCGACCTGAAGGTGATCAGTAGACTGAGTTGTTGAGCTGATCTAAAGTAAAATCTGAAAAGAGACTGTTGAAATAAAAATCGGAAAAGACATTGATAACTTGATATGACAATTGAAAACCGGATGTGACAAGCTGCTAATCGATTTTTGACGAAGGAGAAAGGGTTCCTGGGTGTAAAACTGGACTGTGAAAAATAAATATTTTTCTTCATTTTTGATTTTCTGTTGTTCTTTATCTAATAGTTACTTCTACTTTCTGATTCTTTACAGATCATGGCTGAGTTAAATACCCGCGTTAGGAATATTAGATATTGTAGGTATTTGAGTTTTGGATTGGCAATTATCTGTGGAATAATGTTTATAATAAAGATTGTGGGAATGTCTATTCATGATATGAAAAGGCTAATATTGGTTCTGTTCCTGAGTCTACTACACTAACAGCTCTGGAAAGGTTTAAGTTAGATGAGAAATATTTTGCATGACTATGCTAATGCCGAAGGAGAGCTTTCTTCTAAGGTATTCTATCGCTTGTTGAGTGAGTGTTTTGAGACGATGGATGCAAGGAATTGTCTTATGTGTCCACAAATACCTTCCTCTGTGGAAGAAGGGGTTATGTACCATAGTCTGCCGCTAACATATGGCATAAGCTGTAGTCTTCTCCTAACAAGATTCTATAACCAAGAGTACCTTCAGTACTTTTACTCAAACTATGACGTAGTGTTTTTATTTGTTCCTATTATTAGATACCTGAGTAAAGTGGCTAAAGAGCATGATATAGTATTAGTTAGTTTGGCACCGCATACGCTCACAAGAATAATTTGACATGCTTACTCACCCCATCAGAAAAGAGCTTTATAGGGCATACTGATGACAGGAGAAAGACACTGAAGGAGAAGTTAGAGAAAGGGTTAGAAAAGAGGACTTATAAAAATGATTATATTTACACTGTTTTTAAAACGCAAGGGAAATTAGCTTTAGATGCATTACATGTAGGGAAGCTTTTTTATATATAGGCCAAAATCATGCACTGACACTTTATTTGTGGGAAATAGTGAATCAAGGCATGTGTTTTTGTTTCAGAGTAAATGGACTTTTATGCTGAATGGTCAGAACCCTGCGATTCCTGGGATTTACTATATTTATGGACTTAATGCTTAATACTGTCTTCCTAGAGAATGGTATGGGACATGCTATTTGGGGATAGTTTTCCCTAAAATTTATCAGATAGATGATTTAAAGAAGTTTCCGAAAGTGACTGAATTACATCATAAGCGACAGAGGAGGGAAACCTCTTCTGCAATTGTGGGATATATTTTTGGTGCAGTAATTCCTTCTGTAGGAGTTATTTTGAATGCAATCAAGATACGAAAGTTGTCTACTATTGTGGATAACATGCTGACAAATTTTACAGGGGCAATATCCTGTTAGATACTGAATTAGCTGCGGATAGAGCTATGACGTTTCAAAATAGGCTTGCTTTAGACATACTTTTAGCGAAAGACGGCTGAGTCTGTAGGATGATTAGTGCTAGGCATTGTTGTTCTTACATACCTAATATTGATAAGGAGATAAGAGACTTACTTACTAACTTAACTAATTCGAGCAAGGATTTAAAGGAATTGAAGGAACCAGGGGTTTGGGAAAAGGTTGGCAAAGGATTTGCTTCAATGGGCAATTGGTTTAGTCAGATTTGGAATGAGGTATTATTGAAAATTGTACAGGGTATATTAGTTGTGATTGATTGTATATTAGGATTATGGGGCACATGCAAATGATGGCACAAAATAAAATTAAAAAGGTCTAGAAATAATCAGAGGAGGGAAGAACAACCCAGGGGAATAATATATAGGGAAAATTTGAGAAGAAGGCAGAATACATCAGAAACTGAATTGTAAAAATGATGGTAAAGAAAGGTGTGATGACATATTTAGTCATCAGAGGAGGGACTGTTGAAGCAGATATGCTAATTAAGAAAATTATTAATGATATATATGTGTTTACTAATGAGAAATGTGTTGAGAAATTAATCGCAGAGAAAAATAATATGCACGTTTGAAAATGTGCCCTCGGGGCGTCATCACCATGTGTACTAATAGAACTGGAACTGTATGAAATAATGAAAATATATAAGAAAAATGTAATAATGAGATGTATAACCTTTGTTTTGCATTAATTTGTAGTGCTAAATTAGCTGAACTAAAGGCCTAGTCTTCCTAGGCCTCACACACACGGAGAGCTGAAATACTGAAACACTTTGCAAGGGACTGAATCCATGAACTGTCTTTCACCTTCCCGATGTTAAAGTTGCTAAGCTAGAATTTTCTGTAATGTACTGACGGACAGGAGATGATGAAGACAATTTGAGAGAAGAACATGCACAAATTCTGATACCTGAAGAGCCGGATGATAAGAACATCGCCTGGTGAACCAATCCACATCTTGTGAACAGACTAATATTGAAATTAGTAGATTTGGTAAACAAAAGTTATAGGTTAAATTCATATCTGCTGACTGACCAATTAAAATTTAGGGGGATGGACTGGGAGACCTTAATAAAAGGTCATGACAAGGGGCTAAAATTTCAGATGATGAGGGGAGATGCGAGGGGAGAATTGATGACGTCAGGAGACGCTGTCCGAGGTCCTGTTGCTGGGCTCAAAATCTGTGAGACTGATCCATAGCTGACTAGTTGATGACCTGAAGACGAAGACTGACTTGTTGCTGATTCATCCTGGATAGGTAGCTATGACTGACGATTTTATGCCTTTCCTTCTAGGTACCAACTGCGCTGATTATAGAATTCTCTTTGGGTAGATTTTTCCAAATTAATGTTTTTCTCTAAATTGTTTTCACATGAAGTCTCACATGCTGATGCTAATCTGGGTTAGGTAAGCTGTTAAAGGTGACGTTGACAGTGACAAATGACTGACAAACTTATTTGCTGAACTTTGCTATTGATGCTGGTATTCTTAGTTTATGAAATTGCTTTGTCACATATGTTTTCTTCAAGTGATGATGTTTCTATTAATGAATTAATAAATTGAGTGGATTGAATAAAGATTGAATTGACAACTTATTTAGAGTTGTAATCAATAGGGAAATAAAAATTGTTAACTCCTTACCGAGTTGTGGTTATTTAGGAGTAGTTGATCTTTACATTGGTTATTGGTTGTCGATGACTAATTATAGATACAGTAGTCACTGCATGACTAGGATACTCCATGCAATTCAAAAGGTTCGCTGGCCTATATGCGTCCCCTTGTAAGTTGACTTACTAGGGACCAGGCGCGCTATCAAAGCTTTGTAGTGATGGAACATTCATGTCTCTGTGCTATTGCAATCTATGGGTTGCATGCCTTGGAGTGTCTCCACACAAAACAATATGGAGTCCCCTATGGAGTAATGGACAAAGTCACAAACCCTCTCATTGAGAGGTGAGGGTTCTGGTCCAAGTGTGTCTGACAACATTTGCCTCCTTTTAACTCTTTTCAACTTCAAATATTTAAGGTTCATACTGAAAGCTGATCTCACTTGTTTTAATGGGCAAATACACTTTTCTTTTCACCTTGTCCTAAAATATCACATTCTATGTACTTCATTCATCAAAGTCTAAGAAACCTCTCTCCCTTTCTCTCACCCACTCTTTCTCTCAAGCTCCCTCTGTCAATCTATGTCTCTCAATTTATCTCCGTCTTTCTCATTCTCTCACTTTCTGTCTCTCTTTCTCTCTCTTTTTCCTCCCATTATAGGATGGAATAGAGATAGAAAGAGAGATTATTATTGCAATGGTCTCGCCACACAAATACTTCAAAAGTCAGACTACCAAGACCTTTGGTTGGAATGTTATAGTACCGTTTTGATGCAGCACAGAACAGAGTCACTTCTGCCCTACTGATGTTATTGAACTGTCACTCACAAGGTGGAAGGATTAAATCCTAGTTTGTCATGGCAGTGTGTCACTTTATTTACTTTTCTTTTGACTGTTAAACCTTTGTAGTGATGGAACATTGACGTCTCTGTGTTATTAAGATCTGTGGAATGCATGTCTTGGAATGTCTCCACATAGTACAGTAGGGAATCACCTGTGGAGTAACGGTCAATGTTACGGTCCATCACACCAAGAGGTGAGGGTTCTGTCTCAGGTGTGTCTGAAGACATTAAACTTTTCAACTTCAAATCTATAAGGTTCATACTGAAAGCTGATCTCACTCATTTTAATTGACAAATACAGTTTTCTTTTCACTTTGTTCTAAAATATCACATTCTACGTATGTCATTCATCAAAGCCTAAGAAACCTTTCTCTTGCGCTCTCTCTATCTCTCTCACACACCCACTCTCTCTTTCAAACTCTCTCTGTCAGTCTATTTCTCTCAATTTCTCTCCCTCTCTCTCAATCTCTCACTTTCTGTCTCTGTTGTAAAGTGCCCCTTTTTGAACGGTCTACCCCAACTTTTTGCTGTCAGATGCTGTGATTTTTTACCTGTTAGTGTACTGAGGCCTGATAACCAGGCCCATGTACCAATGCTCTTTCCCTTAAAGTATGTGTCGAATTGCAAAGGCTAATTGGCAAGCACCTTACCTAGTAACTGGTACCCAGAGCAAGAGTGGTACAGAGGGGTCAGCGGGACTGCAGCACTTCTTGTGCCACCTAGAGAGACCCAAGTAAAAGAGAGACTGCAGAAGGTCAGTCACTCCTAAGGCAGGCACCCTCCAGCCCAGGAGGCAGGATGCACTGTTCCATGAGTGAGGACATGTGTGCAGGAGCACAGATGCCACCGTGCTGCCATTTAAACTGCACACTCTACCCGGTCGGGCAGGTGGGAAATTAGCTATGCAGAAGGCATGCACCTCCCTCAAATTAGCTACACCTATGAGGTGGGCTAAGAGGTCTGCACAGCCAAGGAAGTATTCTGCCATCTTGGCAGACCCTAATAGCAGTGGGTTCTGGGTAGAACAGTGATGTACTCCCACCGGAGGTCACCACTGCAAGGTCTGAATAGCCTCAGGGTAAGTAGCCCATTGCCCACGGTCCATCATAGCCTTAAACACCCCCTAAACCAGGAATTAAGGGGCTCCCCTGGCACCAGAACTTAGATCTTACATGGAAAAGAAGAAAGCAGCACAAAGAGATGTCTGCACCAACAACAGGACCTGGACCCAAGCGCTAAGAAGAGGCCACAGGGTGTCCTAAGGGGACTAGTACTGGAACCAAGTGCTCGACGTGTGCTTGAGGTGAAGACTTGTTGGTACCAAGCAGAGAGACCCTCGGGCCACCAAAACACCAAGGAAGACATCCCTGACTGGTGGCACCAGTCCCTTGTAAATTGCAGGAGTAAAGAAGAGCTTAGATTGAAGAACTGTGACCCAACAGGCTCTGAGTACCTGAGCCTAAAGAAACTCCGGGGCATATTTATACTCCGTTTGCGCCGAATTTGCGTCGTTTTTTTCGACGCAAATTCGACACAAAACTAACTCCATATTTATACTTTGGCGTTAGACGCGTCTAGCGCCAAAGTCCATGAAGTTAGCGTCATTTTTTTGCGTGAACACCTTCCTTGCGTTAATGATATGCAAGGTAGGCGTTCCCGTCTTAAATAATGACTCCGATGCATATGCGTCGTATTTATACTCCCGGGCAAAAATGACGCCCAGGAGTGGGCGGGTCTAAAAAACCCGCATTAGTGCCGGATTTTAGCGCCTGGGTCAGGGCAGGCGTTAAGGGACCTGTGGGCTCAGAATGAGCCCAGAGGTGCCCTCCCCTGCCCCCAGGGACACCCCCTGCCACCCTTGCCCACCCCAGGAGGACACCCAAGGATGGAGGGACCCACCCCAGGGACATTAAGGTAAGTTCAGGTAAGTATTTTTTTGTAATTTTTTTTGTGGCATAGGGGGGCCTGATTTGTGCCCCCCTACATGCCACTATGCCCAATGACCATGCCCAGGGGACAGAAGTCCCCTGGGCATGGCCATTGGGCAAGGGGGCATGACTCCTGTCTTTGCTAAGACAGGAGTCATTTCAATGGGGGTTGGGTGTCGTAAAAAAATGGCACAAATCGGGTTGAGGCGATTTTTTTGCCTCAGCCTGACTTGCACCATTTGTGGACGCCCATATGCCATTTTCCCCCTACGCCGGCGCTGCCTGGTGTACGTCGTTTTTTTTAACGCACACCAGACAGCGCCGGTGGCTAACGCCGGCTAACGTCATTGAATAAATACGGCGCCCGCATGGCGCTTCAGAATGGCGTTAGCCGGCGCTACATTTTTTGGCGCAAAACTGCGTTAGCGCAGTTTTGCGTCAAAAAGTATAAATATGGCCCTCAGTGTCCAGCATATAAAGAGTGGAAGTGAGGCCCGTGCCAAGCTTCAAGCCTCTACTACCTGCCAAAGGACCTCCAGCTGCCAAGAAGCCTGTGGACTGTCCTTGCAACTGCCAAGGTTTGTCTGTCGCCTGCCCAGAAACCTACAGTCACACAGCACTTACAGACTCCAGAGTACCCCCCCAGTATAGGGACGATTACATCAGTGACCCCTCCTGCGAGTATGCAGCCTGAGGGAAGTGACTCCGACTGGAAAGCAAAGCACCTTTGGCACAACCAGTCTGTGATTAACAGATAGAGGCCACCTCTGCACCCGGAGCCGCCAGATGAGGTGGCTAAAAACCAACTGTCAAATTCTGGTCCTGGCCCCCCAAAGACCTCTACATCCAAAGGGTAGAGTGTGTGCCCACCCCTAAGTCCAGTTTTGCAATGGAGTGCAAAACGAACCAGCCACTGCGGACCATTCAGCACAAGGACAGCCAGGCCATCTCTGCCACCGGAATTCCTGGGCAAGTTAACGAAAGTTTGACTGTTGACTCTTGGTCTAGGTCCCTGAAGAACCTTACGTTCCTGTGGGTTTGTTGGAACTCACCCTACAAGTGCCTGAGAGCACACTTCTATTTTATCCATCGACTTCTATGGGAGCCCTTTAAACTTACAAAGTACTGTATTTTGAAAAGCCACAACTCCGTTTGGTGTGTAAAGTGATATTAAAAAGTAATACATTTTTCTAGATTGGTGTTGGATTTCTGTTGAGTTGTGTCATTTACTTATCGTCCACGTGGGTAATGTTAAAAGCTTTACACATATTCCTCCAGGTAGCCTGACTGCTCTTTGCCACTCTACCAGGACTAGGCTAGGGTTTAACAAGAAAAGAGTGAATCCGAGGTCCACTACTGGGTATTGTGTTGGTATTCCATGGTAAAACTACTTAGTTATAATATATAATACCTTTACCTTGCTACACTCTCTTTTCCATCCCACAATGGAAGAGAGAGAGGAGGATTGTTATTTCAATGGTCTCCACACATACACTTAAAAAGTCAGAAAAGCAAGATCTTTGGTTGGAATCTTATAGTTCAGTTTTGATGCAGGGCAGAAACGAGTCACTTCTGCCCAACAGACAGAGGTATTGGACTGTCACTCACAAGGTGGAAGGATTAAATCCTAGTTTCTCATGGCAGTGTGTCTCTTTACTTACTTTTATCTTTTGACTGTTAAACCCTTGTGGTGATGGAACATTCACGCCTCTGTGCTATTAAGATCTGTGGGTTGAATGTCTTGAACTGTCTCCACCTAGCCCAGTACGGAGTCCCCTGTTTTGTAATAGTCACGGTCACGGACCATCACATTGAGAGGTGAGGGTTCTGTTCCAGGTGTGTCTGAAGCCATTTAACCCTTTTAGTTTCTTTTTAACTTCAAATCTTTAAGGCTCATACTGAAAGCTGAACTCAATCGTTTTAATTTTCACTTTGTCATAAAATGTCACATCCTACGTACATCATTCATCAAAGTCTAAGAAACTTCTCTCCCTCTCACCCTTTTACTTGCTCAAGTTCTCTCTGTCAATCTGTTTCTCACAATTTCTCTCAGTATTTCCCTTTCTCTCTCTATCTCTCTCTCTCCCATCCCAAAATGGGATGGAAGAAAGAGAGAGAGATTGTTATTGTAATGGTCTCTTTACACATATACTTCAAAAGTCAGACTAGCAAGATCTTTGGATGGAATGTTATAGTTCGGTTTTGATGTAGTGCAGAACAGTCACTTCTGCCCCACTATTAGAGGTATTGGACTAACCCTCAGAAGGTGGAAGTATTACATCCTAGTATGTCATGGCAGTGTGTCTCTTTATTTACTTTTCTTTGGACTGTTAAACCTTTGAAGTGATGGAATATTCACGCCTCTGTGCTATCACAATCTTTGTGTTGCATGTCATAGGTATGTCTCCAGAATGAACAGTATGTGTTCCTCTGTGGTGTTATGGTCAAGATAAAAGACCCTCATACTCGGGGGTCAGGGTTCTATTCTGAGTGTGTTTGAAGATATTTCCATCCTTTAATTTCTTTTCAACTTCGTATCTTCATGGTTCATACTGAGAACTGATCTCACATGTTTTAATTGATAAATACACTCTTCTTTTCACTTTGACCTAAAATATCGCATTCTAGGTTCATCATTCATCAAAGCCCAAGAAACCTCTCTTCCTCTCTCTAAGGTCTCTTCATCCCATAATGGAAGAGAGAGAGAGAGATTGTTATTGCAATGGTCTCTCCAACAAATACTTTAAAAGCCAGACTAGTAACATCTTTGCTTGGAATGTGATAGTTACGTTTTGATGCAGGGCAGAGTCACTGATGCACTACTGAAAGAGGTATTGAACTGTCACTCACAAGGTAGAAGGATTAGATCATAGTGGTTCATGGCAGTTTGTCTTTTTATTTACTTTTCTTTTGACTGTTAAATCCTGTAGTGATGGAGCATTCACTTCTCTATGCTATCATGATCTGTGGGTTGCATGTCATAGGTACATTTCTACACTTCACAGTAGGGAGTCCCCAGTGTCATAATGATCTAGATCACAGACCTTCACACTGCTAGGTGAAGGTTCTATTACAGGTGTGTTTGAAGATATCTTTCTCCTTCAAATTATTTTCACCTTTAAATCTTTATCGTTCATACTGAAAGCTGCTCTCACTCACTTTAATGGACAAATACACTTTTCTTTTCATGTTGTCCTAAAATATCACATTCTACGTACATCATTCATCAAAGCCTAAGTCTCTATTCCTCTCTCTCACCTCTCCTCCCAAGAGTTATTGGATTGTCACTCACAAGGTGGAAGGATTAAATCCTAGTTTGTCATGGTAGTGTGTCTCTTTATTTACTTTTCTTTTGACTGTTAAAACTTTGAAGTGATGGAACATCCACTCATGTCTCTCTGCTATCGTGATATGTGGGTTCTTTGTCATAGGTAGGTCTCCACACAGCAGGGGTGCAACTAGACCCAAACTTCAGGGGGCTAGTACTAAACAGTGGTGGTGGGGCTAAAACTTCACACAAGGGGGCGGACCATGTGGAAGACCAATAGCTCCGGGTTTAATGTGCTAATGTGTGGAAAAGGTATATGTGCATGCCTGTTCTTTCATGATTTAGCAGACTGAAGCCAGATCTTTTATCTTCACCAATGCATTCTCCTGAGACACGAAGCACTACTGGAACTCAGAGAGTGCACACTAGATCTGCCAGCATCAGTTGTGCGCAAGATTGTTGGTACCAAATGAGTGCTGCGCATGTCTTAGGATCTAGCATAGCAAGGATGCCATGGGTACTGGTGAAGGCTGGGGAAGTGGCCACTTTGAATGCTGGTGTGGTGGTAAATACAGCACTCATCAGGGTTGAAAGGGCCCCTCAGGGCTCTGGGCTCCAGTGTCACTGTACCTGCTGCACAAGTGGTAGGTATACCCATGATCTGACGCACTGGAAAGAAAGCACTGAAGGCTTACTAAAAAATGTCTTATCTGATAAAAAAGTAACATGCACTGCATAATTATATAATGATTCCAAGGAACAAGATGATGTCGGTGGAAGGAATCCCCCAATATGCTCAAGAAAGTGCTCTTATTGAGAAGAAGACTTGAGGTCCGAAGACGAAAATGAGATAAAGAAAATTGTGGGGAGCTTATGTCTGGCTGTCACAAAATGAAGGGGGCTCACCAACAGCTCAAAAGGAAGGGGTATCCACAGAGAAAAAAAATTGCTAGATACCTGTTCACAGTGTAGAAGCTCTCATGCATTAGTATTGATATAGAATAGTCCTAGCCTGAAAGCAATGGTGTGTTGCACATTATGGGAGGTGATGGAAAATGGTGCAAGATTGTATTAATGAAGTGATAGCTTAAATCTTTTTACAGTAGTATCTCTCACACTTACATTTTAGGCACATTGTGATTAAGTGATTTCCCACAACTGCACAATTGTTAGCTAATGTGAAGCTGGATTTAAACCAAGGTCCTCAGATCGACAGTTTAGCAACTAGACCACACCTCCTTCCTTAGTTGATTTATTAGAACTTTCAAAAAATCTTCAAACATTTGATTTCACCACTCCTTGTGAGCACTCATGTTATTTTGATGTTTTAACATAGCCATTAGGTCTTACTCCTCATGCTGTCTAGTTAGTCGCCTGAATGTAAATTATTTTCGTATCTATGTGTTATACATGGGTAGCAGCTAAACAAGTGAGTTTTATCTATTAGCATCTACAAAATTGTTTACAGTTAAGCACAGACAGGATACATAACAGGTAACTGTGTAACCTAGTTTAGTATTATCATTGAGGAGTTCTAGTGATCTCTTTGGCCCTGTGGCTTGAAAATGTCACCAGGATCCCAAGATGTCAATAACAAAGTACCCAATATGTATTTTGTTTTATATTACAATCTAGTTCACTCAAATTGCAGCTAACAATGGGGATTGACTGGAATTAAAATGTTGAGGTTTTGTTTCCGTGTCATAAATAGTGTCTTGATAAAACAATAGGTAATGGGGAGATCAGTGGATTTATGTAAATATGTTGCTGCAGATTTTACAGCACAGTTATTCATTTACTAAATGTGCCATCTAAATTCCAAAATATGCATATTTCACCCAAACTTTTGTTTCTCGCTCAAACATAAGAACACAATACCGCCAGACAATGTGCCACATAATTTTCATATTTTGTCGCATAATTTAAATAACTTTGGCTCTCCAACCTGCCTATTCTTAGAAGCCTGGACAATGTAAAACCTCTGCACAGTAGTTTGAAGACTACCATTATGACGATAATATCTGAATTTCACATGTAACTGTGAAATATTGCTCATATTTAATGGATCTTTGTACTACATGGGTTTATATCACCACTCTTTGTGCAATACAAGCACCAAAACATGAAATACATGCAGTATTGCTCCACGATGTAATGATTTGTCAGTAAGCTTAAAATGGCTATACACTGTGGAGTAAGGAGTGAGGCAATATTGTATTACACTTATACACAGGTTCCCATTTCGTTTGCTTTCTGCTAATTTTCTCATAAAAATACACACCTAGGACTAAGTGAAGCTTGTTTCTTTATGTCAAAATGAAATAAGGTGGACAAAGATGTACAGATTTAAATGTGTGCATGCTGCAAAAACAATTCCTCATGGGAAGTAGTGTTGGCAGCCACATTACAGAAGGAGCTGAAGTCATTTAAAAATAAAATGTATTCTTGTTATGAAGAGTATCTGCAGCATAAGACACTTCTGCAGGATTAGACTGAGATAGCTAGGAAGCCTCTCAATGGGATCAAGTAGCTCCTGCCGGTGCACCACACATGCACCCTCAGCCAGAGCGGAGCTCATCTTTCTTCACCTGAGCTGGTGCCTGAAGGAAGATGCAAGTTACAGCTAGGAGTATAAAGGAGTATGCAGAGCTTTTGTCCACTGAGACCATGTCTGAGTGCACCATGACTGGCGGTCTTTCCTTTGTTTGAGATAACCCCAAGCCATACATTAATTATTAGCACTCATGCACTAACAGAGTATACTGCAGGAAATCCCTCCTATTGCACCCTTGAAGTTGAACTGCCTTCAGAAGCTTTATGCTTTACTCCTCCATCCACTCACTTTGGGGTTTGCCTGCTTCAACCAAGCCAGGGAAGTGAATATATAAAATATTAAACTCCTTCTCTACGTGGCGGGATTAGGTTTGATTATTCCACATGAAACTGTCACGGTTTCGGGCAGGGCTGATCAGGACTTTGGTTGGGACACCCCTTGAGGTCACCGAATATCCTACAGAGGTAGTGTACTGGGGCAGAAGAGCAGCTAAAGGCATACACGGAAAGGACAGCTATGGATAGGCACAGGAAACAGGAAAGTAAAAGCAGAGCAACCCTTGTGTGAACAAACAGGAAACGGATTACCAGTGGACAAACACGCTGGGGTTGTACACAGAGTAAGGCGCAGAACCTCCCACAGTGACAGGGAATCTCAATGCCTCTGTGCAGTTTGCTCTTACAGATAGTCACCCTGCCAGCCCCATAGAAAGGAGGCAGCAGAAGTGATTCTGTCTCTGGACCCTAGAGCACAAACAAGGATAGTACTTACATACACAGGACACGCTCTTGTGGGTCCAGCTGGAAACACAGTGGCGATTCCTGAGAAAACAGCAATAGCACACTGTCACTGTTAGGCACGAAATACAACATATAACACTGGACAAGGATGGGGGCTGGAATTGCCTCCTGGAAACCAGGAGCCAACCCCAGTACACAGGAGGACACGTATACACTGGTGAAGACTGATAGAACACTTACCAGACACAAAGAACCAAGAAGAAACAGAAGGGAACAAACAAAGAGGCAGAGGCAAGAACTAGGAACAGGCTCAGGCTGAAGCAAAGGCGGGTCTAGGACTTGAAAACGGGGCGCAAACTTCTGTCTGGGACAGACAGAGACAGGACTGGGAAACTGAGAACAGGCTCTGGCTGGAACAGGCAAGGACAGGACTGGAATACAGGGAGTAGGAAATGAGCAGTAAACAGGACTGGGAAACAGAGAGAAGGTTCCGGCTGAAACAAGGCAGGAGCAGGGCAGAGAAACAGGGAGCAGGCTTTGGAAGAAACAAACAGGTACAAGGCTAAGAAGTAGGGAGCAGACTCTGGCTGGAACAATCAGGAGCAGGGCAGAGAAACAGAAAACAGGATCAGGCTGGAACAGAACAGGAACAAAACTGGAACACCATCCGACAAGGGGTCTGTAACACAAAGGAATTGAAGTCCGATGCACGACGGGGAGCTTGAGGAAATGGCTGCTTATAAGCAGTTCCAAGCTGGGCTGCACAGGAGAGGTTTCAGGTGTGTGTAGTTTCGGACACTTGCAAGTCCTGGAGGAGAGGATCCAGTGAAAAGGAGCAACTGGACTTCTCCCATTGAAAACAATGGGAAACAGAATCCGGGTTTTCCTGACTACCAAGCTGTGCATTATGGGATTTGCAGTCCCAAGAAGCAAATGTAGTACTATACAAGTGTACCATAGAGAAAAGAGAAACAAACAGGGGTCAGCAAGGGACTCTAGATAGGTGTTCAAGGTGATTCTTAGGCTTCTGACAGTCCCGTTACAGCGCCCCCTGGAAATGTGACGACCGAGTCGTAACAGTATACCCCCTCCCACCAGTCCGCTCAAGAAGAGAAGGCGATCCTTTGGCTGAAAAAAGTTGAAGAGGAAAAGCCAAAGCAAGAAAATCCAACACCAACCTTGGTTGATAAGTTTACAGTCCTGCCACAGATGAATCATCCAATGAGCAAAGCATGTATTAATACCCATATGGGCTCCGATGTCTTTCCTCTTTATTGTTTGAGTGATACGGGAGGAGTGCATGGAGTTGGTTTCTGGTGAAGTGGATTCAGGAGCAAGGAGATCTGGAATGGCATTATGGGCGGTATTCTTTATGACATTAGTTTCCTGTTCAATACTTTCTTCTTTGGAGGAACTGATTTGTGTATTAGTAACTGTCAGGTCTGTAACACCTTCTGACAAGCAGGAAATGTCTGTCTCTGCAGCAGTATTTGCATTGATTGTGGTCTGAGGCTTGCAAAGCATAGAGACTTGGGAGACATGGGTAACTGGTGTTCTCAAGGTAAACATGAAAAAGTCAGAATTATCTTTCATCTTGGATGACTTTGGAGTATCAAATTCAGGAGCAACAGGAGTTTTCATGTCTTTAGAAACTGGATTGACATCTGAGAATGTAGAAGGTCCACAAACTAATTCTTTAGGGTGATCTTCAGACAAGACTGGGATTTCTTCATTGCAAGTGCTCTTTGGTGTGTTCGTGGTATCAGAAATGGTTTCTTTGCAAGGCGTTTCTACTACAGGTAGTTCATCTTCAACTCTGTTAACATTGAAAGGTTGTTCTTTGGAAAGAAATAGAACTGGAGTCTCTTCAGAAATCACCTTTACACTGTTACCTACATTTTCATCTCTAGCCTTTGAATTGATGAGGGTTTCTTGCAATAAAACACTAAGAACAGTACTTATCATCAGATCTTCGAATACAAGATTCAAATTCAAGTCTTTAGTTTCAGTGGGAAATATTACATCTTTCAGTACTTGAGCTTCGTTTTCAGATTGCTGGTTTTTAGGAGTCTTTAGTTTCAGGGACACAGCAGGTGACATTGGTGTGGCTGGTTTCACATCAAGATCAGATACCAGTAGCTCAGAGATCTTGTCTTCACTAATCGTGGAGCTGGAAACAGGATACACATTGGCAGGGATCAGCAGGTCAGGATCAGTGGTTGAGGCTGCAACTGTGTTCAGTTCTAGGAGAAGGCTCTCATTTCTTATGACAGGCTGTTTAGTTTCAGATTGCTGGCTTTCTTCCTTTTCGGAAATCTCCACGGTTTGCTTTGACACAGAAGAGATTTTTAAACTTTCTGAGAAGTCCATTACAATCTTAGTAACTGCGGGTATTTCTTCACGGTCAGAAAAATCCATTAGTTCACTTGAAACAGGAACTGTCTCTTCATTATCTGAAAATTCTATGATATTGTTTGAAAGGGCAGGAGTATTCCCACAATCTGAAAATTGTGGTATGTGCGCCATTTGAACAGCACTATCTGCAGGCTTGTTCACGGCAAGGCAGGAACCACTGTCATCACTAGATTCAGATTCTTCAACACTGTTGCACAACTTGCCATAAATCTCCAGTAAAGTCATATCTTGGTTTCTTAAGGTGCAGCTATTGGAGTCTGCATCAGAACTCTCTTCTTCCTTTGGCTTTATTTGTTCTGATAGAGGGGCTGAGACACTTCCTTCTGAAGACTCTGATCTATCCTTTGAATCAAGAGGTGTCAAATCTCTCAGAGATGTCAGAGATTCAGTCAACTGCACAGGGATATTCTCTGGAAAACTACAAGCTGAGAGAGAGTCTGAAGAAGAGGCTGATATATTTATAACTGGAGCAGTCTCTTGACATTCATTCATACCAGGGAAAATCTGCTCTATAGAAGTCTTTGGAGAGGCGCACAAAGTAGCATACTGTTCTTTAAGCCAAAGCTGGTGATCATTTTCTTTTTTCAGGTTTTCAAATTGCCTTGCAGTAGTTTCCATCAGCTGCTCTGTTACTTCTTCTACCTTACAGATAAACAGAATGTCTGGTTCTGGCAACAGTGAAATATGCATTGATGAAAAGAGCCCACGGGCAAGATTTCTAGTGTATGTTATAACATATTCATCATAGAAGTCCAATATCTGCCTTTTAATCTGCCAAAACTGCTCTTTTAGTGTGTGTATGTCCATATTGTTATCAAACCCACTCAGAATAGAAAAGGGTTTAGCAGAGCTTTTAGGGATTGAGACTGGTGTATTATCATCTAGTTTGGGAAGAGCACAAGCCTTATGAGTGGAACTAAGGAATCCCACAGACTTTACTGATCCATTTGATACAGGGTCTAGACTGCTGACTTGAAAGCTCTGAGGGACTGAAAGGTCTTTATAAGAGTCAGCACTGCACTTTGAATTCTGAGAAACTGGCCTAGATGGGCTGAAGCACTCAACAGAAAACAAGGGAATCCCTAGTGTGGCTTCTTGAACAGTGTCAGGGTTCTTTGTTTTGGCAGAGTGCTGGAAGTGAATTTGGGATGCGCTAGCATGAGGCAAGGAATTAACCAGTTTTTCTTGAGTGTGAGTGTCTTGTGCAGAGGTAGCAAAAGCACTTCCACGGTTACGAACATTCTTACTGGCTTCCGCTAATAGATATTGCAAAAACTCATTACGTCCTTGTAATTCTTCTACAGACAGGGACTGGGGGTCATAGCCACAAATAACATAATAGTCTATCATTGAAAGATTAGCAAGCCACTCAGTATAGTACTGAACTTGCAAGTTATGGTTTTCTTTAACAAGTCTATCCTTTAAACTAAGGTCTTTTTTAGAGGATTTCAGAGAATGGTTAGGCTTAGAAAGGGGTGTCTTAACATGATAGGAAAGCCCTTTAGGTTTGTGTGTGCCTTTACTGGCAGGGGAGCTTGAAATGTTTGGTTCGTGCATTCTGTCACGGTTTCGGGCAGGGCTGATCAGGACTTTGGTTGGGACACCCCTTGAGGTCACCGAATATCCTACAGAGGTAGTGTACTGGGGCAGAAGAGCAGCTAAAGGCATACACGGAAAGGACAGCTATGGATAGGCACAGGAAACAGGAAAGTAAAAGCAGAGCAACCCTTGTGTGAACAAACAGGAAACGGATTACCAGTGGACAAACACGCTGGGGTTGTACACAGAGTAAGGCGCAGAACCTCCCACAGTGACAGGGAATCTCAATGCCTCTGTGCAGTTTGCTCTTACAGATAGTCACCCTGCCAGCCCCATAGAAAGGAGGCAGCAGAAGTGATTCTGTCTCTGGACCCTAGAGCACAAACAAGGATAGTACTTACATACACAGGACACGCTCTTGTGGGTCCAGCTGGAAACACAGTGGCGATTCCTGAGAAAACAGCAATAGCACACTGTCACTGTTAGGCACGAAATACAACATATAACACTGGACAAGGATGGGGGCTGGAATTGCCTCCTGGAAACCAGGAGCCAACCCCAGTACACAGGAGGACACGTATACACTGGTGAAGACTGATAGAACACTTACCAGACACAAAGAACCAAGAAGAAACAGAAGGGAACAAACAAAGAGGCAGAGGCAAGAACTAGGAACAGGCTCAGGCTGAAGCAAAGGCGGGTCTAGGACTTGAAAACGGGGCGCAAACTTCTGTCTGGGACAGACAGAGACAGGACTGGGAAACTGAGAACAGGCTCTGGCTGGAACAGGCAAGGACAGGACTGGAATACAGGGAGTAGGAAATGAGCAGTAAACAGGACTGGGAAACAGAGAGAAGGTTCAGGCTGAAACAAGGCAGGAGCAGGGCAGAGAAACAGGGAGCAGGCTTTGGAAGAAACAAACAGGTACAAGGCTAAGAAGTAGGGAGCAGACTCTGGCTGGAACAATCAGGAGCAGGGCAGAGAAACAGAAAACAGGATCAGGCTGGAACAGAACAGGACAGGAACAGGAACAGGAACAAAACTGGAACACCATCCGACAAGGGGTCTGTAACACAAAGGAATTGAAGTCCGATGCACGACGGGGAGCTTGAGGAAATGGCTGCTTATAAGCAGTTCCAAGCTGGGCTGCACAGGAGAGGTTTCAGGTGTGTGTAGTTTCGGACACTTGCAAGTCCTGGAGGAGAGGATCCAGTGAAAAGGAGCAACTGGACTTCTCCCATTGAAAACAATGGGAAACAGAATCCGGGTTTTCCTGACTACCAAGCTGTGCATTATGGGATTTGCAGTCCCAAGAAGCAAATGTAGTACTATACAAGTGTACCATAGAGAAAAGAGAAACAAACAGGGGTCAGCAAGGGACTCTAGATAGGTGTTCAAGGTGATTCTTAGGCTTCTGACAGTCCCGTTACAGCGCCCCCTGGAAATGTGACGACCGAGTCGTAACAGAAACACAATTTCAAAATGGACTAGATCACAGTTTACAATTCTAACAATAGCTGCCAAGTGGGTCTGTCACATGTGCAACACCTTCACTCTAACCCAGTGCTTAAGATTTTTTTAAAGAAAAATTGTGTTGTTGACCAAAATGTTTCTTTGGAGATTGCTATTGGCACCATCCATAGCAAGCACCAGTACTGCCCAATGACACAGTGAAAGGCAGACTTATGATGAAAGGAGTAAGATTAGGGGGAATGTATAGTAAAGTTTACTTTAGTCAACATAGTCATGCCTCCTACTCCCACACCCTCAAAATACTCAATGAAATCTTCAAATGGTTCCTAGTCAGCAAAAGCAGAATGGTCACCCAGGCACTCATCACCAGCAAGCTGGACTACGGTGAGGCAATATGTCAGCATCACTACCTAACTGCTAGAAGGTTCCGGCCATACAAAACCCAGCTTCCAGACACACACTGAGGCTTTCCCCCATGTTCAAATCACTCTGCACCTCAAAGACTTCCACTGGCTCCCCACTCACTAACCCACACTCTTAAAACTGCTCACACACTTGCAAAGTCCTGTACAACCTCTGCCCCACCTACCTCCATAGCTGCATCATCAATAAGACACCCAGCAGACACCTCTGCTCAGCCAGACCCCTGCTTGCAAACATCACATACATATTCAGAACCAGAATCAGAGTACTTTGTGTCAAAATCCTGGAATTACCTACCCCTACACATTAGAGCTGCCTTCTCAGTACTTGAGCACCGCATGAAACCGGCAACTTGGCTTTTCACCTTGATAAGGCGCAGTGACAGCTGACATAATCTCTGCTTTCTTAGAACCAGGATACTCTCCAGGGTGAGCTGTGCACTTCAGAAATACCCATAACATGACATAACCAGTGGCAGCTCCTCCACTATGGTGGAGGAGCATCGCCCCTCAGCCAGCAGCAGCAGCTACAAAACTTTACAAATAAAACAATAATAAACAATTATTGTTTTATTTTTAAAGGGGCGGGCCATGGGGGATGACAGGGACGGAGAGGGAGTGGTGAGCACTCCCCTCAATGGGCACGTGTGTTTGGCCAGCTGTCTCAGTATGGCCAAACACACATGGGCACTGGCACAGAGAGGCTCCTAGTCAGCCTGAGAGCGCAAAGTCAGAGCACCCAGGCCAATCCTGATGCTGCTCTCATGCTGCCAGCAGCATGAGAGCAGAATTAGGACTGGCTGCAGGGCAGGCTGGGAGCCTGTGCCTTCAGTGCAGCCTGAAGACCGGTGATGCAGTGGGGAAAAATATATATATATTTTTTGTTTTGGAATCTCTCTGCCCCAAAATGCGCGGCCCACCACTTTAACGCGCTGTGAGCCACGACTGAACCTAACATAGCATAATATAATGTTTACCTTAGCATGATTGTTGTGCTGTCATTCAAAAGTCTCTCGGAGTTTCCTGATTCACATGTAGTCTCTGTTCTTTTCCATCTCAGTCACACCCTCCTTTGATTTCTTTCTCACTTTTCTGTCCATATTCTCTCACATGATTAATTTTCTTTCACTACTGTCAACATTTTCTCACTCTCTCTCCCACTCTCTACAACCATTTCTCTCAATCCCTTCTTTCTCATGGTCATCCTCCCTCCCACCATTTCCTCCTCACTCCATATCAGAAACAGGCCATGTCCCACAGAATATCAGCTGGTCCTGGTTTCTCAGTCCCCACAGAACGTCATTTACAGTGTATGAATGAATGCTGAAAGAGCTCAACCCTGCTTTTGAACTGGCTAACCTCGGTCTGTCTGCGCAGTAACTCAGAACTGTCTGCAATAAAGCTCAGCTGCATACTTGAAAGAGCTCGGCTCTGTCTGCCTAGCGCCACAGCATTCTGTATGCAGGAACTCATCTCCGGCTCAATGAAAGAAGTTACCTCTGGGTTCATGGTCTCTGCTCTAGTTGTTCATGGGTTCAGCTCACTGTATAAAGAACCTTGGTTGCATCTGGGCTTGAACTCAGTTATATCTGCAAAAGAGTTAAACTCTACAGGATGGTGAGGTTTATTTCTGTCAGAGTTCCACTGTCTTAGTATGCACAGAACTAACTTTCTTTTGTGTAAGAACTCACTTCAATGAGAGTGAATGTGAGAATATGATTTTGAGAGTGTCTGACAGTGAGTTTGAGTGAGTGAGTGAAGGAGAATGAGTGTGTTAGAACGAGTGAATGAGTGATTGATTGGAGGTTGTGAGAAGTGGAAGTGAGTTGTGGGTATAGCTATCAATGGTACAGCAACTGCACCAGCACCCAGTGTTAGTGAGTGTAAGTGTTTGAATAAGTGAGAATGAGAACCAGTGACTATGAGGATGTTTGTGTATGGGTAACAGTGAGTGAGAATAAGTATGAGTGAGAAGGAGCAAGTGAGAGAATGTGAGTTAGACTGAGTGAGAGGAAACAGACTAAGGGGGGTCAACATTGCCGACAGCTCCACATGGAGCCGTCATCAATGCGGCTGTGCAGCGAGTGCAGCAGCACCTGTTGCGGTGATCACTGCCCGTAAATCGGGCAGTGACCTGCGCGAAGGGGCACTTCACGGGGGCCCCTGCACTGCCCATGCCAAGTGCATGGGCTGTGCAGGTTACCCCAGGGGGGCCCTGGAGCACCCCTTCCACCAGCCTCTCCCTGGCGGGTGAACCCACCAGGGAATGGCTGGCGGAACATGTTTTTTTTTTAGCTGCCCTGTCGGATGAAGAATTCTGCCATCGTCAGGCTGCCTGTTGGCGGTAGCCTGGCGGTGGTGGAAGGTCACCTGTGGCGTTCCCCACTGTCTTCATTATGTGGCGGTCTCGACCGCCAAGTTCATAATGAGGGCCTAAGTTCCAGGTTATCAAAACTTCCACACAGCACAGCACCCAAAGGTGTTGCACTGCATGAAAGGGAGATAACTGGAAAACACCATATCTACAAATATAGGGTACTATCCTGCTCTCTCTGTAGTGCTGGTGCACAATGGGTCTGCCAAGCGCCAAACATACACCTTTGCACCATAGTGCAAAGATGTCTGCGTGAATCTAGCATAGGTTTTGTACTGGAAGAGTACTCTTCCAGCCCTAAATACTATGCTTTTTCTAACTTTAAAACTTTTCTTACTTCGGAAGTGTGCTGTACAGTGTAGTGCACATGCAAAGTGGGAAAAGTTAGGAGAATGAAAACACTTCTCCTTTTTAATGCCTGTTTTCAAGTGGTCTTTATTTTTGGCACAAAACCCTGGCTACTGTTTTTAGCAGATAGGGATTTAAGTAAAAAACATGGGTGGTTGCTTGGGAACAACCTATAGGACACCCCCTTGACACAAAGCAGCAGGTTGCACCACTTTGTGCTACTTTCAGACAACTTTCCAATGCAAAAATTTGAAAACACTTTTTGCACAGATTTGTGTCACTTTTGTGACTCATATGCAGCACAAAATGTTTGTTAATCTAGGCCTACATGTGAAAGGGGGTGAGTATGAGTGAGGCAAATTTAGAAAAAATATGGAATGAACTCCTAGGTGGTGCTACGCCCCACCACTTTTTAAAGATTACCAGCAGCCACTGACACAAATATCAACCGAGATGTGGCCTATCTGCCTGAGCTGCCCACTTTGGAACTGGGAAAAAAGGTTTGAATCCCAGCGTCAACTCACATCCTGTGATCCTGGGCAAATCACTCCCCATGCCTAAAACGTTACTGGAAAAAAATGTGATCTTGCATTGAGTAATATGATGCTCATGTAAAGCGCCCTGATACCTCTACTCCCCTTCCTCCCCTGAATGAAAAACGGTATTGGCAGGAAAGTCTAGTTACTGCATTTAAAAAACAAAAACTTGTTTTTTCCCCTTTTTAGCATTTATTTGGTGCTTGGTTGTAAGCACTATATAAATGTAATTGCAAATCAACACAATTTGTTGTTTTTGTCTTGTTCAAAAGCATAGGAAGATGGCAGAGATTGCCTTTGAGGTGCAGATTCAGTCTCATACCAGTGTTAATGGGCAAGCATTATCTCTCTTTAAAAGAGTGATGATCAGTAAAGCACACAGCCTTGCACAATTAGAACCTCCAGTGTGCTTTTTTTTGTCCTGGATATTGTGATTGGTCTCTGACCCATTATGGCCTCATTTGAGCACACTGAAGAAGCAAGATAAGTTGAAGATTTCGGTCAGAGAGAGTAAAATGTTTATTCTGAAGCTCTCTTCTGCAGCCCTACTTCACCCAGGCTTTCCCTGGGAAAGACGCACACAGTTGCAGGTCCTTAGCCTGGGCTATGGAAGACGACTGGGGGGCTGAAGCCCTTTCAGCCCAATGGGTGTTGCGTCCCTGTCTGAAGAAATGTCCCGCCTTCAATTTCTTTTAAACTTCAAATCTTTAAGTTCAAACTGAAATGTGATCTCATTTGTTTTAATTGACAAATACACTCTTCTTTTCACTTTGACTTAAAATATCACATTCTACGTTCATCATTCATCAAAGCCTAAGAAACATCTCTCTCTCACCCCCTCTCTCTTTCAATCTATTTCTCACAATTTCTTTCCATCTTTCTCAATCTAACACTTTGGGGCATATTTATACTCCGTCTGCGCCGAATGTGCGTCAAAAATTTTGACGCACATTCAGCGCAAACTTTGCCCCGTATCTAAACTTTGACGCCTGCGGACGACAAAATTCCACCGTGTGCGTCTTGTTTTAGATGCGACAACCCGCCTTGGGTTAATTATATGCAAGGTAGGTGTTCCCATCCAAAAAATGACTTAAACGGCCGTGCGTCGTATTTATGCTTTCGGGCAAAAATGACTCACGGCCGGGAGGCGGAGCCGGAAAATGACGCACAGCCCGATTTGCATCAAAATTTAACGCCTGGGTCAGGGCAGGCGTTAAAATGGAGCAAACACACCTGTATTTAATCAGAACACACAGAAGCAACAGCAGAGCAGCAGAGCAGCAAAAGGGAGACATGGAGGTGCTTCTCATTCAGCGTGCACGCAGACGCAGAGCCCAGCAGCAACAATAGCAGCTACCACAACACCAGCAGGGACCCCAAAGGCAGCGCAGAAGGCAGGAGAGGATATTCTGCCCCAGAACAACCCTTCATGGCCTCAGGGAACATGACATCATCCAGAGGTACAGGTTGAATTGGCAGGCCATTCAGCAGCTGCTGCGAAACATTGAGCCACAGTTGGCACCCACCTCACTTACACCCCACACCATCCCAACAGAAACTAAGCTGCTTGCCGTACTTCACATGCTGGCAAGTGGCTCATTCCAAACAACTGGTGCCCTGGTTGCCGGAATATCACAGCCGTCATTCTCTGCCTTTTTGCCCAAAGTACTGGATGCCATCATTGGACTCACACCCCGCCACATCTGCTTCCCTAACACACTGCAGAAGCAGCAAGAAACAAAACAGGGGTTCTACCTCATTAGTGGCTTCCCAGAAGTCCTTGGTGCAATCGACTGCACACATGTACGCCTTGTGCCACCTGCTGCAACTGAACACCTCTACTGCAACAGGAAACACACACATTCCATCAATGTGCAGGCCACTGTCGATCACCAAGGATTGATCACCAACATCGTGGCAAAATATCCTGGGAGTGCCCATGACTCATTCATCTTCCATCACAGCACCATCAATCAACACTTCCAGGATGGACGGTATGGCAATGGACTACTTGTTGGTAAGTACAAAAACCTACTTAAATACACACTGCACAGCAACCCTCTAGGACATACAACACATACACCACAACAGCAACATGTCGATAGGATCACACTGAGGTTGTGACATCGCTAGCCAAGTGTCTTAGGTCACCATTGAACCTGTCACACATCTGAAATTACTGTACAGCCTAATGTTAAGACGTCAATGATCACAACGTTTGGAGTGTGTTGCCTAAATGTCACCTTGCAAATTGTAAGTGTCTCAATTATGTTTACATTAATCCATTGCATAAGTCTAAAGGTATGTGATGCCCAGGGTACATTGATATGAATGTGTTAACAACACTGTCAATTTTAACCTGTGTATGGAACTATTATCTCACCCCCAGTGAAGACACAGGGACACCTGTATCACAAGTCACAGTGCTAGGGAGAGCACACTGTACTGCAAATCCCAAAACATACTGCTGACAACTGGTCAGCAGTCAAACACTCGTCTAGCTAAGGAAACAACACAATGTAGATGGTACATCCTACAAGCCTAGGATGTGACACAATAACACAAAAGAGTCACAGACAACACAAGACAACTACTGCCATGCAAGGTGATTTCAATGGGGCTAGCTACATCAACATGATCCCATTCATTTTCTCTTGCAGTTGATCAGGGGTATGGCATCCAGCCATGGATAATGACACCTATTGGCAACCTGAGTACTGCAGCAGAGCGTGCCTACAATGACGCACATAGGAGGACACACACCATACTCGAAAGGACCTTCGGCATCCTCAAGTCGAGATTCCGGTGCCTCGACATCACTGGTGGTAGCCTCCTATATTCCCCGGAAATGGTCTGTAAGATCATTCTAACATGTGCCATTCTGCACAACATTTGCATAAGAAGGAACATTCCCCTCCTGGAACCAGAGCCACACATGCCTGAAGAGGAGGAAGAGGAGGATGGTGGCCTGCAACATGAGGGGGAACAACAAAACACGGCCGTTGGTTTGCGTAGGCGGCAACATACCGTGAACAATTTATTTTAAATATAATCACCATCACCACTTTATGAACTAATTTAAGTAAACACCTATAATAATCACCATATCATGGTTTGGCTATTAATTTTTGCACACCTTTATCTCTAACTATCAGAATAAGAGTGTTGCCTCATGGAGCATTGCTGATATACCGATTAGGACACTGAAAATCCCAGAGCAAATGTGATGCTTACCATACAACGGTCACATACAGACACACACTGTAAATGACATACATCCTGTACATTTCACCTTTGAAGGACAGTAGCAGAGGACCACACCTATTTCACACATACATGTTGGAAACATCGTTCATCGCAGCATATGGCACACAACTAAGACACCATCACTCAATAAGGGGAAAACATGCCTCATACAGTTGATTTGCTTTTGCATCAGTAACAGGAATGTATGACCAGACCCTTGACAGCAGTAAGTCCAACTGCATCCAATCTTTGCAAGGACTATCTGTGACTAGAGTTCCCTAGAATCAGAACATACACAGCACAAGTGCCACACATATGAGGAGCATTGCGCACGTGACATTCCATGTACATGTCAGCCCATTTCCTAACTCCTGACACACCCATGCACCTGGTCACAACCTACCTGTCTGAAGAGGGCCCTGGAATAGTAAGATGTGTACCCTGATATTCCCTCCTCTACACACACAGACTAACAATAGCAATCCAGTGTGCTACACCCTTTCCTATGGTATACCATTGCCATAGTACATCTGACTGCAAGGACGTCAGATCAATTAATACACTGGCTTCTAGTTTCTAAGCCCTGTTAGCACCTGTAGATTGCTTCCCGTGTGAAAACGTCTGTTGGCCATTAGAATACAAATCTCACCTACAGGACTCGTGAGAAACTGATGCAGCCCACACCTGTGATCACCTCCATTCACACAACCCATTTCAACATGCAATGCCCCTGCCGATGCCTGGAACAGCATAGGAGTTGCCATTTTGTCAAATACACCATTAAGCATTGCTACTAGTTAAGCCGTGTAACACAGCCCTTGGGTTCATGTGTCACCGTCAAAAACACAGGACATACACAGTTTTACATGTCAACTGTCTAGTTCATCCACCAAACAGTCTTAGTCAGACCACTGATTATGTAACTTGTGAAATTGCTGGATCCTGATTCATCCTGCATCCTGTCAGCCTGACTGGCACCTGTCTGTGCGTCACCCTAAAGTTTCCCTGTGGCTACATATGTACCACACTTGCTTTACCAAACCTCTCATTCCTCAGAGGGTATTTGGTCATGTGCTTCATCAATGCATACCCAAATACATTGTATAGCATCATCTGCCTTTTAATTGTACCATATGAGTTAAATCCTCTGTGAATACCAAAATTCATGGCCCATCCCTTGTCTGGGTCTCGTTTATGCATGAACGACAAAGTGTGACAGTGTCTCAGGGCCGTATGCAGGGATTGGATACAGGGCCTTCAGCAGAACCAGCAACCTCTGATAATGTCCATGAAAAGCCCACACATGTCAGGACCCTGACAGTTCACACACAGAATTACATTGTTCACAACATATTGAAGGACCATGTGTGGTGATTAGCTGCGAGAATAATCAGCACAGAGGCTATGATGTTCCCAGATGCAGTGGGAATTGCAGAGGCCAACCTGTGTACAAATGTTGTAATGACACCTGCCGGAACATGACACCTGAGACATTATCTCACTCAGCACACCAATGTTGCCCTGTTGACAGTCTCATTAAACGTCTTTAGTGACAGGGTGGGACCATCCCCATGTAGGTTCTCATGTCCTCATCCATTTTACTCACATTGATCAACAAAGGATACTCAATAGATACAGGAATAGCTGCCACTGACTCATGATGAGACCTGGACCTAACTGTGACAACGTACACCCCTAAAATATACAGGATTAACATTGGACCACACACATGAACAAGACACCTCTGTGCAACTGATCACTGGAAATATGTGGACACATGCTGCCTCGTCTGCTGGTCCACCACAGTCACTGGAGAGTTGTGGCTCAGTTATATGACCTCAACTGTGGCGTCATCATACATTTGTGGTTCACCTTTGGCTGTCTGGGCCAATTACATGGTACCCACTTCCTCAATGCATGTGTCTGACTCACTGTGGGATTCACCAACAAGTGCCTAGGAAGCTGTTACCAAAAATCTAGGACATAGGATGGTGAAATTGTGGACCATTGACATGAACAAGCGTCTGCCATCTATCTGGTGCATGCTTTGTCATTTGTGGTGTCTACGTTACCCAAAATCTTGGAAGTGCACATAACGGATGTTGCTACATGTATGACTAACACATGTCCTCTCTCATTTCCACAATGACTTGCATCTAAGGTATGGACACATTGACTTCACATTTATACAAGCATATGTTCAATAATGCATCTTGTGATGCACACACATGCGGTCAACAACTACATTGGTTGCCACTGCACACACATTGAGCCATAGGCATTGAGGAATTGTACTTAAGTGTGTCACCTTGCTATCCTCTCCTGATGCCAAACATGCCGAAATTGTGCAATACATATTTGTAGGCCACACATATGGCCATCTAGTGCGTCAGCCAACTGTCAAAATCCTGTTAAGGAAGTAGCGGGTCATGGTCCGCTGCAGTATGATGTCTCACATGTGAACATACACCATCAACACCATAGTGGGTGCAATCAACCTATCTCTGATGTGTCCCAAATGTAACATAACATAAAAACTGAAAAAATGCCCAAAACCAGTTCATGCACTGAAATTTTGACGTTGCTAGCGTTATGCGTAATTTTTTTCCCACCAATACAGATTGTGCGTCATATTTTTCAACGCCCAGGAGTGAAAATTAGGCCGCATCCAAATAACTGTAGAGACTATTTACTATTATTTGGATGCGGCCTAATATTCACTCCTGTGCGTCGAAAAATATGATGCACAAACTGTATGCATGAAAAGATTTGACGCATAACTCAAAAAACTGTGGCCATTTTATGCAGGAAGTGATGTAATAGAATATCCTGTTTACAGATTATGTACAGTGGGTGTACTTTCACTTTGCAGTCTGTGAATCTTCTAGACTGTGTGGCTGTGTTTAGAGTGGTGTCCAGTGATTTTGTGCTTTTGTGTCCTGTGTGCTATCTTAATTGTCATTTTGTGAAATAAATATTGTTGTTCTATAGTGTCCTAGTGTGTTTTGTTTACATTTGTCCAGTATTCTAGTGTTTTTGTTGTTTGTGGGAGTCTGTTGTGGGTAGTGCTAGTTTGGGGATAGTTGGGCTCTTTTAGTGGTTAAGTTTACTTTTCTTCTTTTTTTGTACCCCTACTTTCCCCCTTTTCCCCTTTCTACTTCTTTATCCCCTATTCCCCTTTTCATTGCCGAGATGTCTGGTAGGCCACATCTTGGCAGGATGGGCAAGGAGGAGTTGGGGGGCTTTATATGGCTTGTGTGCCATTTCCTACCACGCATGATTGAGGCAGGGTGATACAGGGGTATCACACTGAGGCGCGCAGAATCCGGTGGGGAAAGGTGCTGCATCACCTGCAGCACGTGTATGCCAGCCAGAGGAGTGACCACCAGCTGAAGCACCGGTGGGCTGACCTCATCACCAGGGAGCAAGATCTGCTGGACAACCTGGGAATAGTGATTGGTGGCCCTGTTGGTGAGTACTAATCATGTAAATGTGAGTGTGGAAGGAAAGCGTTCACGGAAGTTCTATGAATGTTAGGGATTATTGTAGTCCTTCATCTTTTTGGATACATGTCAGATATGGATTTGAAAACATCGTGAAAAGGTGTAAGGTGCCCTCAGCTAACATCTTAGACTGGTATTTTGAGTTAGTTGTGCCACATTCCAATTAGGGATGGCAGTCCAAAGGTATGCACATGGGTTCACATCTCCATGGTTGGTGCAAATCACCATTGCTGGCCCACATCAAATGAAGAAACTAACAACAGGAGGGATTACAAAAGTCCCTGCCCCTCTGTACACTGTACCTATGTGTAATAAATGTGTCATGGCCACATGGGCTGTTTGACTGGTAATGCAGTCCTCACGTAACCAGGCTTTGGATGTCTCTCTTGGATGCACATGATGAGACGATTACACTCCATTATTATTTCTGATCACTAATGACGGACCATGTTTGCTACCACACGATAGTTAGGGCCAATGCATGTGTACAGATATGTGTGTAACTGTCACAGGAGACCCATGCTATATACATGTTGGCCGTGATATATCAGATGCAGTAACATCATGTCTGAATGGCTGTCATTTCCTTATTCAGCTTACACATTGTATATGTCTTTGAAATTGTTGGTCAGTGCACAGGTTCTGAGCATATTTCTTCCTTCCATGCCTTACAGGTGGACCGGCACCCTACAGTGTGGGAGAGGTGGCTACATTTGAGTACTCCGACCACTCCAGTAAGTGTTGATATGTCTGTTATGTGTTGTGTTTGCTGGTGATGTGTGATGGACTCCTTTGTGTTGAACACATAGCAAGGTGTGATGCGCTGGCCAATCATTTCTCTTGTTCCATGAGTGGGATTTCAGTTTCTCAAAAGTTTTGAGTTGGCCAATGCTTATCCGATTGTATTATCTAGGGATTGTAGGTCATTCCTGTAGGCCCCACAATGAGTACTGGGGTGAGTCATGTGGATAACACTTGTATCAACAAGAGTCGCACTGGAACTCATCTCAGATTTAGTCAGCCTGTCAGACCCACATTCTCCCAGATTTGTACTGCAAATCGCTTTCCAACAGACTTCTGCTTCCCTATTCACCAAAGTACTTATTAAACTGTAGGTAGAAATTCCTAGTAGCATGTACTTCCACATGTAGTGCTACAGGTATGTGGAACTTGAGTGCAATGGCCTAGGTGTGCATGCTAATCATGATCATGGGTGTTCTTGCAACTCTGAGTCTGGTGTAAGTCATGCCTTACTGGAAGTATATGTTGTGTACCAAGCTCTGCATTTCCTGACATGTGTGGCGCTATGATTGGTCAAGGGTTTGCAGACTCCTAATTGTTGATAGACCTTACCTGTAGTGTGTGTGTAGAGCCAAACAAGTGTGAGGTTTTCTATACACTCCTGGGTGTCCATGTTGTTTGGAATTGTTTGTTGTTACTCCACCCCCCTCAAACATAGGCATGGGTTTGTGAATAGGGTACCTAGGACTGATGCTACCAGTATGTTACACATACATGCGAATAAGTGACTGTTTGGTCGTAACCTAGTATACACACTCAGGTATGGCACATGGGTACTATACTGGCAAGTCCAGTTACAACTTGCAGACCATGTGGCTTTAGTTTTGCATTCCGTACACTGACATCTGTAGCCCAGGTATTGGCGGAGGATATGCAGCATGATTGTTAGCTGATAACTGGCAGAACTCAGATGGCAAGTCAATGCCAGTTGTTACCCATCTCGTAGATTTTGGATGTGCTATGTGTGATGTGACCTTTGTAGGCTGGCCTGCCATTTATTTTCTCAGGGACATTCAATGATCTGTATGGTGATATGAGCTGTTACAAGTACAGTAAATGTATTGTCTGATTTACTTCTTGTGCCATTTCAGACAATGCAGTTCCTAATGTAAATTATTTGCCTTTGTCTTCA